>NC_064900.1:5703653-6003846 GCF_929443795.1 Astur gentilis | reverse complement strand
CTCTACATGCCAGTGTGAAAAAGACCTCAAAAGGAACTAGCCATCCCAACCATGTCTCTTGCCCGTGTGACCTTTTTCTGTGTATCTTTAGGTATTGTACTTCATACTGGGATTTGTCTGTACCTAATGGTTCTGTACCAGTCACCAGTGCATGGGGTTTTGATATGATTTGGTACTGACTTCTGGTGCAAGCCGAGCATGCTTTATCTCTTCCTGGGATCAACAGGAGTTAAGTACTACCCAGGTTGTGCCTAGTGAGCCATAGCCAGAGATCAACATCCACACAGACTGAGAAAGAATGAGGATGTGTTTATATATATTGTTAGCATGTTTTGAGGTAAATATTGATTCACTCCACTAATTTGATAATTAGGGATTAGTTTCTTTTCTGCTGCAGCTTTTTTTTTCCTAGTTGTTTTTTTGTTTGCAGTTTTTTTTGTTTTGTTTTTTAAGGAACTTCCAGTGTTTTCTAATTGGCGAAAGAATTACTGAAGTAAAAATGAATTAATGAATGTATCCCTAACTAGCTGTAATTTTCACTCCCTGTCTGGCTTACTTTGCACAATAAAGGACATGTGGAAGTTGCAAAGGATTTTGTCAGACCTGTAAATAAGGCTGTTACATAATTGTCTCCTTCCCTCTGTCTCCATCGGTGTCCTTAAATAGAGGGGTTGGCACCACTTACATAACCCATTCCCATTTTCCTCCTGTTTTCCTCTCCCTTCTGGTGGGAGTCTCAGGACAGAGCCTGCTCCCTATACCTGAAGCGAGCTTCCTTCTTCATCCCCGGCAATGTCCCAGCAGCGGCTAACCCTCCCTTTGGGACCTGCTGCTGCCTATGGCCCGCTGGGACCCAGGCGTCGGGATGTGTTTGTGGATGGCAAGGGAGAGTGGGGCTGTCCCTGCTCCGGCAAGTACGGTGCGTCTTCCCGGACCTGGTCAGGGACAGGTCATCTACTCAAACCCACCTGAAGCCCGTGTCTTGTCTGAATAGGGAGTCATTGCCGCGCTAGTTCAGGAGGGGTGCTGTGCCTCTCTGGGGCCAATCTTGAAATCCATGGAAGTGGTGGGTTTGACCAAGCTCCTTTGGTAAAGCTCTTATGGTAAAGCCCAGCTTTTATGGCAGATATCCTTATGGTAAAGATAAGGGCTGCCCTGGATGCTGAGACCCTGGGACATCACGTGTTGACTGCTCTTTCCTTAGAGCAACACCACGCACCGCCGTTTTCTTCCAGATCTTTTTTGATGTTAAGCTGCTTCTCCCCGGTCTGCTAAGGAAGTGAGCCAGGGGAGGAGATGCCTTGGTTTGGAGGATTTTATGCTAACAGCTTGGCTGAACCCTGTTGTGTGTCTTAACTCCAGGCAGGGGGGGCCCATGACCGTTGGGTGGGCTCCGCAGCATCCCTGATCCGGCCCCAAGGATCCAGGTGGGATGCATGAAGCTCCTGCTGCCCCGCTCGGTCCTGGCTCAGGGGAAGGCCTGCAAGGGATCCTCCAGGCTCTGCTCCTCTTATCTCTCACTGCTCCCGAAAGGGAAGTCAGACGTCTAGAGGGAATACGTCCACAGGATATTACAAGCCACTCGCACAGTCTCTGATAGAAGCAGAGTATTGTAGTAAAATGATCCTTTATGGTCTCAAATGTATTTAAAAAAAAAAATCTACTTGGGAGAGTATTTTGACAAATACCTCATTAAAACCCCCAGAATCTCACACTGCACCAGTTTATGTAAATCCCAAGGACAAAGGAATATTTAACTTTTCACGTACCATAAATAAACCTGTTAAACTAATACATCTCCAAGGAATAACAAAATAGGCAAATACAGTAAATACATTAGTTCTGCTCCACTTTTATGTGAGAGGTGCTTTCCTTTGTCTGCCAGACAGGCACTTCTTTCTGGAGGGGAAAAAAGGGAAATTGTTATTGATGAAAGCTGGCAGCCTATTTGAATCTCAGGAAGCAAAGTCATGGCCTTCAATTGAAGGAGTGGCCAGAACAGGCAGAGTACATGGGAGACAGTGGAAAAATCAAAGCGAAAGGAGGGAAGTCTAGTGGCTGAAAAGGAGCATGAGGTGGATGCTAAATACAGCTCCATGAATGGCATTTGTGGTTCTTTAGGAGAAATTACAAAGTTAGTGTACACTGCCTCTCTTCTCAGCAGACGGGGAAGAAGACTTGGACCTTGCAGTTTTAAAAAGATCTCTCTTTTCTCCGTTTCTGGTTATAGTCATCTTAGTCAACATAGAAGAAGGTTTTGAGGCTTGAGTCACAAATGAGAGGATGTGGGAGGAGAGAGCATTTTATACTGACCTGCTGCACATAAATAAGAGGGGAAGGGTGTTGGGTGCCCTTCACTGCTGACAGCAGGTGGTGAGCTGTGATGAATGGGCAGTCTTATACCCAGGGCACGCACTACAGAGACCGCCCACTTCAGCCAAATTTAGGTCAGGATGTCTCCAATTCTAGTGTCAAGTCAGAGCTGACCTCCAGCAGGCAGAACCTCTGTAGACACTGAGGATGTGAGTGGTTTGTGAGATAGAAGCTTGAAAGACAGACCTTTACCTTTGATAGCACTTAGCTTCACAAATTAATTTCTCCCTTCTGAACCTTGTGAGTAAATACAAGAGAGTTGTGAGTTATGCTGAGATCTTTGGAAGAGGTGGAGGAGTGTGGGTGCGTGCTTGTTTCCATGTTGGACAACAAGCATAGTAAAGGAACTGAGTGTGAAATCTGTGAGCAATCTGGATGCAAACCCAAACCTTTCTCTCTGTTCTGAAGGACAAGCCTGGGACAGCCAGAGAAACCTAATCTTTCCCCCACCAGCATAAATCTGCAAGTCCTCAAAACGTAGGTACTGCAGCGTACAGCAAGCTCCTTCATTGTATGCCATCGTTGTGCCTCCACGGTGACACAAAGAGGCTGCATGTGACAACTGTGTCTGTGCTCCCAGCAACACACCGAGGAAAGGACCATCATGCCTTAGAGGTCTAGTTTGGGAGGTTTTACAGAACATCTAGTCTGCTTCACAACTATAATATAAATTCCTATACCCTTACAACAAACTTACAACCTATTGTAAGACCAAAGGCTTACTAAAATGTTCCATGGAAAGGACAGGGAGACAGGTCACCACCATTAATATGCTAGGTTGCTGATATAGTAGGGCATTTGTTAAAAAAAACCCAACCAAATAACCTCTAAAACAAAACGCTAAAAGAAAACTTATGGGGAAAAACCCAACCCCCCACACCAAGTGGTTCTAGGCAGTCTGACCAGTGGAAGACATCCCCTGTTCCTGAATCTAGAGATCAGTTTAACCTTGAGTGCATGTGTGGAAAACACACCAGCCAGGTAACAGAAATTTCAGTGCCAGTAGGAACGCCAACATGCCCTTCCTGCATCGAGTCACTAGTTACAGGCAGCATTAATTCTTTCATCCTGAGAAGTTGGGGGAGAATTGCTATATTTGGCCCAGACAGGCCAGAGGAACACAGGTGTATGAAATTAATACAATGCAAATATGATGCAAATGCTATTGATACAGTCTCCACCCCTCAGAAGTACCAAAACGTGGGACACCCAAGGGTTTTATCACAGGCTGGCTTTCTTAGCTGCAGGGATTCTTCTATTGAGCTGCAGATTTCTTTCTATATGCTTTCAGGTCTTGGTTTCTCCCATGGAGCTGTAACTAAAGTTGCTCCAACTAAAAGCATGTGCTTTTCTGTGATATGGATGCTTATCCTCTTCATTTCCAGCAAAAACAAGCCTTTTTTTTTTAAAAAAAAAAAAAAAAAAAAGGCTTACAGAGGTGGAAAGTGATCTGTGCAAGGGCTTGCTCTGTGCTGCTCAGTTATGTTTGTTCCTCTGTGTGAGCCATATCTTAAGTGATACTTTTTGTTTCCTTACACTGCCTTGCATTGCACCATGTAGCCATTCCCTTCAGCTTGTTTCTGTGAATGTTAGGTGTGCTCCTTACTGCCTTCTCTTTAAAATGCTCTTCTGAAAATGGTGCTCAGCTCTATCAAGTTCTTTCTCACATGTTGCCCAATGCAGTGAAAGGCAGCAGGGGGAGAGTGGCAGCTGCTGGTCTCCATTTAGTAGGCTTATATATGACATAAGAATATAAGAGCAACAGTACTGGGTTAGAGCAGTGTTTTAACTGGCCCAGTATGCAGTCTCTGCTGTTGGCCAAAAGCAGATGCCTAAAGAAGCACGTCAGAGTAGAGAAAGTATGTATAATACTTCCTCTGACTATACTTCCAGCTCTGTTTCCAACTCAGGGACATCCTGAACCAGGACTTATTTCTGTGCACCTGAATTTTTTTTTATCCATCAGCTTGTCCAGCCACTCTCTGAATGTACCCAAGGTCATAGCATACCTTGTGGAAAGGAGTTCCCCAGTTCAACTGTGTGTTTGCAGAGAAACTACCTCCTTTGTTTTGAACCAGCTACCTACTAGCTTCATTTGGTGCTCAAGGTTCTTGTTTCAGAAAAGGCAAGGTAACAGTCAGTGTGTGTCTACCATCTTCATGGCACTTGCTACTTTACAGTCCTATCAGATGTCTCATTTCTAGGCTGAAAAGTCCTAGATGACTTAGTGATCCCTTGTATGTAAGCTTTTCTATACATCCTCGTTGTCTTTCTCTGAACCTCTCCCAGCTCTGCTATGCACCCTCCTGAGATGGGGAGACCAGAGCTGTAAACAATCTCCAAGATGTGGGCAAACTGTGGATTTCTACAATAGCCTGCAGATAGTCTGTGTTTTCTGCTTGGTTCATCTCCTAGGAAGTCCTAACATTTTCAACTCCTTCAGGCTGCCAATGTCTGGAGTCAAACTTCCGGAAGAAATGTACACTAATGAATCAATTTTGAAAGGAAAGGACCACATGTACACATTTGATGCAATGTGTTTGTTCACTGACTTTCGTTACGTGAATCATATGGGAAGGATCACTTGAGCGCAGCTGCTAGCTGAAGTGAGTAGCAGCCTGCAGATGAAGATAACGTGGTGATCTGGAAAGGTTAACAGGTACAAAAGAAGATATAAAAAATTTGTGGGTTTGCTAGGGGAATTCTCAGGCACTGGTGGCCAGAAAGGACTGGGTCTTCAGATAATGCTAACACATCCCATGAACTAGGCATCAGAGTTCCCCTTCCTATGTTAGCCTCATAAGACCAAAGCAAGATGATTACTCAGTAGAAAGCACTAAACTTGCCACTGAAGTACTTTTTTCCTGCCACCATTAGAACACTATTTTTTCAGCCATCCTGAAAGAAGTCATCCCTAACGTATCTAGGAGCACTCAACTTTTCTCTCTGCGCTCTCTGAACAAGCTCTTTCATTCCTGGTTCCTCAAAGAGGGAGCAGGTGCAGTCCTGCTATCCACCTGAAGCCACAGGGACACTGTCCAAAGGTGTTAATCCAAAGAAGATGTGGTACAGCATCAGAAACCACTCATCAGATGCCAGGCTCCACCTTCAGTGATCTGGAGCTTTAGGTTTCTTGGACACATTGATCAGTGTAAATGCAGGTCAATAAAGGCTTTTGTGTTGGCATTTAAATATTAATCACATTTTATTAGACGTTTAGAGGGACTGTGTGTGTGTCAGTGTTTGTGTGCAGCAGGTGGTTAGTAAAATCTGGCAATGTCAGATAAGGCAGCAAGGGGGGCTGTCTTGCTGCTGCACAGTGGAACTTCAGTGCTACAGAAAAACAAAATGGTGCTTTCTAGACTTACGCAGAACAGAGACAACAGAGCCCTACGGGACAGCCAGGAAGCGATGTCTAGTCATGCATTTGAGCTCTGTGGTTGTGTGCTGAGTTCTTCCATGGCGGGTAGCAGGAGAGTCAAAGTTAGGGCAGGGGGATATGCAGCTGGTGCCCTGTGCCTTGAAACACATGCCAGCACACTGAGTCAGCTGCAGTCATCCAGACTTGCACTGGTAGCCTCCATCTATCCCAGGGGCCTCGGATGACATCAAGTGACAGACATTAAAGTAGAAAAACAGAGTGGGATGCTTTCCGGCAGGCTATTATCATGGACTGCAAGGGCAGCTCAGGTCTATGCTGCTTATCAGCAAAGTGTGAACAAGAGGTCCCAGGCTGTGTGGGAGGGCTTTGGGAAGCCCCTCAGAGTCTCAGAGGGTCAGCTAAGTATAGATGTGGCCAGTGCTTTTCCATCCCAACACTGGGCAGGTAGTACCTGGAACAGTTCTTTATGGCTTTGTATCTCTTCACTGAGATACAGCCTGTATAGCCCAAGAGCATGATAAAAGCTGATCCAGATCTGAAGTGTCTGGAAGACGGTTGGAAACCAGGACTACAAAGGGTTATTTTCCTGGCTGCCATATTCCCTACTACTCACTGAGAGGTGGTGCCTGACTGCTTCTCCACAGTGTTTTGAGGCAGCTGTGTAAGTGGGACTATAAGGCCCGTCTGCGAAGTGTGATCAGTATCGAACTGGAGGGATGGGGCAGATTTGGTAGTTCCCAAATGCCTCTGCTGATCAATGCCAGAGTGAAAGCTGAAGCGGAAACAGATGAATCAAAGCAGCATTGTAAGAGGCAGAAAGCTGTGGAAGAAGGTACATGATAGCCTGAACAAAGTGATAGGAAGAAGACAGACATCCAGGAGAGGCAAAGAAGAAGGCAGAACATAAATCCAGGGCCTCGGTGAGGGACTGGCAAATTGCAGAAAAACTCTGGAGTATATATAAAATAGGTCTTTTATTGGGACTTCCAGTGAAATCTGGAACAATGAGGGCCTGAACCAAACAGAGAAAAAAATCTTTAGAAAGAAGGGCATGCATCCTTCCATCTATATAGATGCAAAAGCCCTCTTGGAAACCTGTGCTGAACTCTCTTTGTTGTTTTATCCCTCCTATAATAGAACAGGGAAATTATCACTGGGAAAGGCCAAGGCACTATTTCAGTATCACATTTCTCAAAGAAAACGAGAGTGAAATATAACTGTGGATGTAATTTTACTGCCTTATGCAAGCAGTCAGACATATGCTCATGATTATTTTAATTGTAAAAGGATGACTGCCTCTCTTGTGTTAAGCAGAAAGGAAATTCCTTTTTCTCCTGATTGTTTGCGAGTCTGGATTCATGTCATTAAAGGTCCACAGCAGTTCCAAAAATTAGGTCATACATGCTGTGATGGGCAGCTGGCTTGCCCACCACTTTCCCTAAGAGCTGGAGTGACAGCTGTGGCTGAAGAGGACACTCACGTTCCCAGGAAGCCTCTTCCAGCGGCTTTAGCTGCCACCACGAAAGGCTCACATCTTAGATCCGTCTTCTCCTGGAGATCAACCTTAAGCTCGCAACTGTCAGAATGCGGTACAGCGATCATGTCTGAAGGAAAACATCTTCCTAGTTAGGGAAAGCCGTCACGCCTTCATTTGTCATATTCTTCAGATAATTCTAACTGTCTGCTGTAGAGGTATGTGCTGGATAAGTACAGTATCTATGCGCATAGAAAGCTTGCTTCTGACAGCTCACAGTCAAACCATCTTTCCTGTCTTTGATAATATCTGTAAGGAGCTCTGGATACTACGGTGATGGGTATTTTAGGTGTACCCATCAAAGAAAAAAACCCAAATGACAGGATAATAAGGGTGAACAATACTTTCCTGCTGACATTCAGAATAATGTGCACCTTGTCCTGTGTGGTATTTCAGTAGGCATTGTACCCAGAACCCTCCAAGATTTCCTGAGCTTTTGTTCAGTCTGTAGCCTTGCTTTGAGCCACAAAGGTGGTCAAATTCAATTATTATCTTTGAATGTCCCTAAAGTATACAGGCTCACTTGAAACTGAAACTCACAGAGAAACTTGGAGATGCAAAACTTTGCAGAAATAATGGATGTAAAATGCCTGTACATCCTTTTGACTGAACTGAAAAATGGTTTTGGGTCTCAAATACAGCACTGGAAGTCATGTTGCCCCATTCTTTTCCAATTTTCTGTTTCTACTTATATAGCCTTAGAGAAGACACTGATTATGCCTTCAGTTTCCTAAAATGTAAATTAAAATAATGGTTACCCACATTGTGATGGGGTCCTGACTCTTCAGCCATTAATGTCTTCAGAGTACTTTGGAATCCTGCATAGAAAGCATTAGAGAATGCCACTGTGGTGGTTTATACGCAGGTGAGAGAGTATGTTTTAGCTAAGGTGGGAGGTGTAGGTGGAATAAGGTCAGATGCAGATGAAATGACTCAGACCCTTAGAACTGAAGAGTCGTTAGTCTATCTATCTGAGGACCTGATGTCAACTGCTGAATGTTTTGCCTGGGTTCTCATAAAGACCATCTTCCTGACAAAAAGAAGATTCAATAACCTGCTCCGAAATGGTGTTCCCAGTAGGCTGAAGCACTCAGAAGCCCATGATGCCATCAAGACATCAGCATGTCATGGGCAAGTGCCTGGATTTCATGAGTCTGTGCTGAGTTACGGGCATGCTTTCCATCACAGCATTTGAATCCTGCACACCAAAGAGCAGATGTAAGCAAGGCAGGGATCTAACACAGAACAGCTTGGGTGACATCAGAATGACTGTGTGCTTCTGATGGGAAATGGTAGTATCAGGGCAGAGCAGGTGTGAGTCATCTCCCAGGAGAGACAGGCAGAGAAAGGGAGATGGGGAGGGGAGGAGGAAAGCAAGAAACAGATTAGCTCATACAGATATATTCCCCTTGCCTGGCTTCCCCTCCCTTTGTGCATCCCCCTCTCCCTCCACAACACGCATACATAAGCATGGAGATTTGACTGTTACGGCTCAATTCCAAAGCCCTGTCAGACAGATCATTTGCTGCTTTGTTTTCTTCCCTTGCCCATCTCTGCCTCAAATTCAAGATCATTTAATATGTGGCTAGATAAAACTTGAGCAGTTCTTCAATACACATTTACTTTCTGCTGTGCATTAGTCCAGTTCAATACTTGCTGTGGCAGGGACTCAACTAAAAGCGGGATGAGGATCTAGACAGCATTGGCTGCAGAACGATTGCTGTATTTCATGTATGATCAGCTTTCACCATATCCCCAGTGTGTTCCAAGTGCCTTGCTGTAATGACTTAAATATAAAAGGTCATGATCAGGGCAGGAGGTGCTTTGAGTTTGTTAGCTGGGTAAGACAGATGAGCAGTATATGAGCTGAATGGGTCAGAGGGAGAATCTATGTGTTATCAACACAGGGGAAAGGACACTCCAGTGTAAAACGACTCATGTTGCAAACATTCCTCACCACCATTAAGCCCACAGAGAGCTAGATATGTTCTCTCTAACAGGCAATGGAACACAGATTCCAAATGCAAGCACAGTCCCACTCGGCAGTCCTGAAAATCATTCTGAGGCTGTAACACCAGTATTGAGGACAATGGAGCAAATAACCTCTCCAGAAAAGGAATGGTACTCAAAATATTTGTTAGATTAAAAGCTAAAACAGCAGAAGAGTTCCTGGGAGGAACAGATTAATAACAAACAAGACAGCCACAGATCCCCACAGAGTCCCTGCTCTACCAAGTGACCTCACCCCTGTGCAGCGTGCCAAATTCTGCCAGATTGTTACCAAATACAGAATCGGTGATCTTAAACTGCATTTAGAGATGATGACTGTGCACCTAGAGTAACAATGGGGAAAAGAAGTAGGGTGACACTTTCTCATTCAAGTCCCAAAAGGCCAGGGAAGGGAGATGAATATTTCTTTTAACGATGAGAGACACAAGATGTACTGCTAAAGACAATGGAAAAGTGCCTAACAGGAAAGAAAGGGTCACTATGAAGGAGCCAGTAGTGCAGAGTATTAATGAATATATAGAAGAGGTCAAACTCTAAACAAGTTCGAAAGCATTAGTCAGGGCAGGTGCTTGCAGTGTTGTATATACCTATAACAAAGCCCAAAAGTTTTTCTCCTGCTGTGTCTTGACAACATTTTTCTCATCTGTAATGCTAGTAGAAGATTTTACATTTAAGTGTGGGTTTGTGTGTGTGTATGTATGGCAGGGAGTAAGAATTAATAAGTCAAATGAGAAAGCCTGGGGAAATTTGATTATTCTCCACGGTCCTGAGAGAGCTCCTTTTTTCTGCGAGCATTGAATGCCTTCCTTTCACACCATCTGAAATGATGGGGTGAGGTAATTAAGACAAAAATAAAGAGAATCAAACCACTGAGAAAGTCTCATAACGCCAAAGGTTTAGTGTTCAATAACTGACCGGGATGACTCATATCTGTAAGCGCTCTGAAATCTTCCTGCATGTTGACACAAACCCATTGTCCTGCTGTTCAGTGTCTGTGTTCCAGTTGTCACAGAAAATGAAAGGACAATAGCTATTGTTATGTTGCAGCTGTATATTGTGACTGATTCATAGTTTCCTTTTTGGGGAGGAACACAAGCTGGTCTTGCGTTTTCTCAGGCATTTGCAACACACATATGTAATTCTCACATATCTGACGATGGTGAATATTAGACCTCACTCGTTGCTAATAAACCATCTTTAGCAAATAGCTGATATAAGCTGTTGTAGAAGTGGTATGAATGTTTCAAGGTGTGAGGCAAGGTTTTTAGCCTGGAAAATCTCTTTTATTAGATGAACTGACACATTTGGAGGGAAAGAACCCACAACAGAAAAGCCTTTGGGAATCCAAGACCTTCTCCAGGCTGAATGCTTTCCAGCAGAGGCTGAAAAAAACAACTTTGTCGCCAAATGGAAATTCTGTTTTTATAACAAGTTTGCATTTGTTGTAAAAAAAAAAAAAAAAAAAAAAAGAAGAAAAGAAAAGCTTTTGTGGTTTCTTGTTTAACTGAAGCCCCAATATTTCAAAACAAACATGACATCTGTCTGTCTGCCTTTCAACTGATATTTTTTGTGGAGAAAACAATCCTTTCTCAATGAACTCCAGTCTGGCATAACATTGGAGAACACACTCTCACTCTCATTTACATAAATACATCTTTTATTAACTGTCAGTACAGGAACAATTCATCATGTAAGACATAAACAGCTGATAAGTAAACAAGTTGGATCCTTTACTGGCATAAGTCAGCAGACCCATGTGAGCTCAGTGGGTCTCCATCAGTTTACATCCCCTTGAGGTCTAACCCAGAGCTATGGGTAGGAACACAGGCCAAATCCAGACTGATTCTCCATTTTGTTTTCCTCAGCTGTTGAATGGTAGTCAGCAGAAAGTAAAGGGGGAGTGAGCCCATACACAGAGGCAGTGCATGTGAGACTATGCATGTAGACAATCTTTTTCATTAAGCCATTAATAAACATGGATGCAAATGAAAGATAGGTACTGGGGCTGAAAGACGTATGGATGTAGATGCTGCTCCTCTGACTTGCTCTCTTACTGTTCGTCTGTTTGCTTGGGTGGCAGCCACATGGTTGCCTTTAAATAATTCAGGATCCAGTTTGCATGCATGGCCAGTCCTGCTCGTCACATTTTCTTACCTGATCACAAGTTCATCTCTCTGTAAATGAAGCAAGGTTTGTAAGGAGTTGCAGTATCTTTTATTAGACTGGCTGGTACACTGTTTGGGGGAAGGGAGGACAAGAAGAAGAGCTTGTGTGCCTGAAAGCATTTCTCTAATTGTATCAAGTGGTCCAACGAAAGATATTACTTCTCCCAACAGCTTGTCTTGCTGATTTCCTTAGACTGTCATGACTATCTTTTCTGTTATTTCAATGAATCTATGTTAAGCTTGTGTGGACCAAGAACTGCATTCCTGCTAAGTGCACACTTCCATTGACACCTATGTGCCATTTTATTTACCTCCCATGCATAGTTCTACCACAGTTCATGAGGATGTGGGACTAAACAAGATTTGTTAATGTTTGAGTAAAGATTATTTGAATAAATGCTTGTCACTTCAGGATTAGAACCACTGATTTGGCCATTTACACATGAAGATGTTAGCACTAGAACTGTTAAAAAGTAGACATTAGTAACAAAAATGAACTCAACAGTAAAATAACTTAGTCTGTGTCTCAGGCACGTTTTCCTACTGTAATATGGAGTACACCACTAATGGACACTGTTCTTTGCAGTCTGAAGTAGGAGAGCTTGCATTAGAAAGCTCAATAGCTACATCATTTTTTCACCTATTTGAAGACATTTTTGCTTAAAAAATAAATACCATCCTTTGCTTCTTTATATGGTGTTCGGTAAATGAAAGTTTCAAAGATTTCACCATCAGCAAAGTCAAGGTATTATTTTTGCAAATGTTGCTGTAGACTTAGTATGGTATTGAATATAATACATATAGAAGCTTTTGAAGAGTGTTACAAAGTGCAATGTCACACACATATAGGTACAAGCTATTGCAGATCTTTGGGGGGGTATGATCCCCCCTTTTGGGGGTTGTAGGCTGCTGTGCAAAAGGGACAGAAAAGAGCCAGAAAAAAACATTGAGGATGTTGTAAATATCACGGTCACCTGTGTTTGACAAGACAAATGTCTCCTCCTTATATCTGTCACCTCCATCTTTTCTTCTTTTTTCCTTCTCACCTGGTCTAAGTGGCGTGCAGAAAGAAGCCTTCCTCTCCCCTCCTCTGAGCACCTCTTTCTCAGTCCTAAGCATTCACAAAACAGGAGACTGTCCCCACAGAGATCAGTCCTGAGAGTTTAAGCTAATCATGTATTTTGAAATAACAAGGTTTGAGTTCATTTCACTTGCCTTTAGGGTGCAATTGCTTTTGTGTTTCCAAGCTTTTATCTGCAACTATGAAGGACAGATGCCTGCCTTTTTTTTTTCCCAGGAAAGCTGAGGGTCTCTTTTAATCTCTCAGTAGTTTAAGTAGTGTGAGGCAGCAGAGACAATTCTGATTTCTGGGGTCTTGGCTCCCACTCCTCGCTTTACTCAGTATGCTGACATTCAGCAGAAGTTAAGATGGCAGTAACAATTTATGAGTCTCTCCCATTAGCAACTCTGAGAAATCTCTTGGCTTATCCTTTGGGTTTGTTATGGCTTATTTCTTTGTTCCAGTCCCACCTTTTATTTTGTATAAACATTTATACATATATTTAATCTGTTTTGCTCTCCTGTCTTGCCTTGGGTTATATTTCTGACTTGGTGCTTTCCATTTTGATTGAGGTGGTGACTAGATGGGCCTCATCTTCCTCTTGGTTCAAAGAACAATTCATTATTTGCTCGTGTCTGGGGAATGAATGCCTCTGTATGATATGTTGGGAGACAGGGATAAACATCCCTCCTGGCTGATTGATAGTCTTATTAAAGATTGCAGTAGGTGAAATAATCCCCCGTAGCTTCATAAGGGTAAGATCCCTTTCTCTTTTCCCCTCAGACTAGCTTTAGGGCATGCTTGGGACTTGGCTTATGCTCTGTCCAATCTTATGGCATTACTTAATTAGCCTTTATTGAAAGCCATTAGCATTGATCAATGGCGGGACACATTTTTTACGGGGGGAGATGACCAAAGTGTTTATCCCCCAAAAATTTGCAAATGCAAGTTGAGTTTGGTAATTTGTTGCTATTCTTCTTATTATTTTGTAATAGGTTTAATTGATATGGGAAGATTTTGAGCCTGTGGTGGTCATCTGCAATATGCAGGAGGAGGAAGAAACAGCAGTGATAGCTTGATTCCCCAGTTACACATTCTTTCTTTGAGTTTTGCATTTTGCTTCCATATTGGTCTTCTTGCCCTCCTCTTAAGGGGCTTCTTTGCACATTTTCCCACCCTGTGGTCCACCACTGGTTGCATCCTTGACACTATCTATGCATTCAGCCTTGTCCTCTTCCTCCTACTGCCCTCTTAACCTTCTCCCACCATAACCTGTCTGCAGGAGACAACCTTCTGGACTCTGTCCATCTCATTCCATAAATCCCTTCTTGTTCATTTTTTCCAGGCAGCTCTCAGGGACATTTATCATCCAGTCCCCTCCCTGAATGAATGTCCTTTCTAAATTAATAATTAGAGAGCAAACAAAATGTGTACATAGCCAACAATGTGTTCAGCTATTGTGGCTTGCTGATCCAAAGCATGTGAAAATCAGTGTGGGCCCCTCCCTTTTTGACAAGGGTTTGGTCCTACGTTCCTGATCCTTCCTACAAAATGAACTTTTTTTTTTTTTTTTTTTTTTTTTTTTTGCTGGTAGTGCGCTGCTGCAATCCATCTAATGAATTAGATTATAATCCCCTCATGGGCAAGGACCTGTCTTTTTGATATGCCTGTGCATTGTTGATCTCGTAGTACATATGTGTGTTTGCACATTCTCACCTCCTGCTTATATCCAGCGCACCAGGATATAAGAATGAAATGAGAACAGAGGTGGACAATATTTTTCTAATTATTAGCATGCAGATAAGCCCCTTTAATTAAAGAAATTATAGACCCTATAAAAAAGAAAGCTCCTCTTTTAGACTGCAGTCTTGTAATGGCTTTGTGTTTGTGCAATTAGGACCAAATCTTGAAGCCACTGAAGCCAACGGTGGCCCTTAATGGGATTAATTCTTCATTTGTGGGGTGATGGGCTAGATGATCTAAGAGGCCTTTTGCGTCTTGTGCTTCTCCAATCTCTCTCAGGGTAAATGACACATAATGGAAAAGACAGCTGTTTTTGAATAAACTGCATTAAGTATCCACATGTAATTCCTAATGCAGGTTAACCTCCCCACCCCCCCCCCCCCACCCCTGTGTCTCTGCTGGCGTGCGTGCCCCTCTTACAGAACAGGTCTCTCCTGTGCTGCAGACGCTGTATGAACTCATCGATACTCTGCAGGTTTCTGGGGGGTATGTATCTCTGTATTTCCCAAGATCCTCTGGGAAAACTCTGCAGCTAGCGCTAATCAAATTGAACCGCTGTCAAGACTTCCTGCAAAGCTTCGAGGAAACATTTCTGAATATTAGAAGTACAGGAGAGGAGAGTAAAGGTTGGGGGAGGGAGGCAGGACAGTTTTAGAGCTTAAGTGGATTACATAGCTCCATAACCCAGTTATGGGTCTGTGGACTCAAGTGAGCTGTTTTTTCCCCTCCTCTGGCTGGCTGCCTGTCAGATAGTTCCCCTGACAGGCAGGCTTTATTAGCCTCCCCCAGCTGGCTCTCTCAGCATTTCTTATTTTCCAGTGCTCGCATCCCCTAGAAGCTCGTCTCAGCCCTTCTCGTATCTCTAAGCTCCCCTGGGTCCTTCCTTTAGCTGCACCAGCTGTCTGCACCATTGAAGTCTCTGCACTAGCCTGGTCTACCAGCATTTACCAAGCCCGGTGGCAGGTCTCTGATCTCTGCCCATGCAAGCCCCAGGTAGCCAGCAAAGGGTGCACGGTTTAGCTCAGAGCAGGGGACCTACTTTTGAAAAGTAACCGCTCTCTGACTCCCTTCTATTTTAAATAGCTAAGAGGGCTAGCTTAAAAATAGATGAGCACCTGAGCACCAGTGTTGGGAGGTATGAAGGAGCAGCAAGTGCCTAGCACATCTGGACTCATGAATATTTCCACACTTTGCAGAAAAGTTGGGTGAGCATGAGTTAACCACGAGCCCGTTTGTTCAGTCTGAGCCCTGAAATTTCCCCTCATGACTGAGGTGTGAGCCTGACATCTGCTGGGGACTGCACCACTGCTGCAGAAAATGCCAGGCCATCCTTCCTCGGAGCTGCTCTGCCAGGGAGGCTGGTGGCAGGGAGGCTGCTGCCCGAGGGACTCTGCGTGGGGTACAACCAGCCTGCGAGGAGGCAACGTGGCCATAGGACAGGGTGACCCAACTGCAGCCCGGTAGGAGGTAAGGCCTGAAATCCCAATTTACGTTGGTGGGCTCCGGTCCCTCAGGAGCGGGTCAGATGCAAGAGAGCAGCCAGCGCGCACGTGGATCCAGGGTTTACAATGTCTGCGTGGGTGTCCATGGCCACGTGAGAGACAGAGCTCCATGTCTGCACTGGAGCATGTCTGACGGCAAGCTGAAATCTGCTTTCCCTCTTTCCTTTTGAGGTATCCGGCACCGCCACCACCAAGGTTTTGCTGACATAGCTGGTTACTTTGGGCTTGCCTGAGGCTTATTCAGCCCTCTGGGCTTTACAGTCAGAATTGCTACAGGTAGACTCACCTGCACAAGTAGGAAACAGAGTCGCTGCTGGTGTCCACCATCCACGTGTCTCCATGCCTCCTTTCTGTCCTCATCCGCAGCCTCCTTCCCCCTTCCCTCCCTGCTGCTATGGTGTATCTGTATGGGACTTCTGTTGAGTCTTACAGGAAAGGATGGTTTCCAGGGCTGACTGTGCATAAGAACATCATGTATGAGCTGCTCAAGGACATAAGGATTGATGGAGAGTAGAAGCAAGTGACCCTCTGTCTGATTAAATACTGACCCGATGCCTTAAAATGGTGCTAGAGGGTGCTGTGCTGCTGTATGGGCTCCGGCTCGGAGGGCCATAAAGGACGGTGCTTGGCCACCGGTGGGTAGGCATTGCTTTGTCAGTGAAGGCATCAGGTCTCCTGCTCGGACCAGATGCAGGCAGCCGGGCACAGGCTGTCATCCTGGGTCCTCGCCTCTCCCCAGCCCCAGGCAGGGGTCGGTGCTGCCCCGCGGTGCTGTGCAGGTTGCCGCTTCGCCCCTTGGCAGGGATCGCTGCCCTTCAGTAGGGATCTGGGAGCAGCAGATCCTGCACAGACTGCTGATGGCGCTCGGCAAATCCCTGTGGTTGCTGTGGCTGGCCGGCCCCTGCCCCAAAGCAACGTTATTGTCATTAATCATCCTTTGAATATGGCTAGAGGGGTGCATGCACAGCACAACCTCCACCCTGCAGTGCCGAGGGTGAGTGATCCCCAAGCTGGTGCCAGGGGACCAGTGGGTCCACTGGGTACAACACAGCAGCCCCCCAGGCACGTTGATATGGGTCCCTAAAATGTGAGGGCTGTAGCGATGAGGGGCTGCGCTGCTTCTGAGTCTGGAGACAGCTCATCCAGTATCAGTACAGGGACCTCCGGGTCACGATCCATTAGGTCTATTAAAAAGAGGGATCCTAAGCAGCGTGCAGGCGATGGGGTAGCTTGGAAGTTTGTTGATAGCAGGGTTATCAGCAGCATCTTTGGGCTCTCTGCCAACATCTAAATAACTGGAAGCGTTACTTTCTCCTGAAAGTAAACCTGGCCTTTGTGCTGTTTAGTCACCGATTGTATTTGTTACTGGCACAAATGAGCAGAGAAAACACATATTTGAAACCCTTGAGGGGAAGGAAGAAGTTGGCAGTTCTAATGGTTTTAGCAGGGATCTTATGACAGCGTGTTGCATTTTTTTCATGCAGATTCATATTCTAGACGAATGTGACTAGTCGAGTATCTCAGGGGTTTCATTAATATTTTTAGAGTGAGCTTTTAGAGCTTTTGGCATGGAGGAACACTAAGAACTTGATGCCAGTTTAACCTAATGATTCAGAAACCATAAAGCAAATAATAATAAGCTAACACATCTATTTTTGAACTCATGATTTAAGCCACTGTCATAATTTTGATGGGGCCTGACATGTGATTTTCCAGCATTGGGACTGGTACTAAAGCTTTTGTGTACTCATTTGAATGGAAAATCCTCTTAAAATCCTCCAGCTTGCTTGCCTTAGTCAATACTTAACCAGGACTCAGCCACAGCAGCAAAAAAATATCCACCAGTCAGGACATTTTCCTTGCCCCTCTCTTTCTCTTCCCACATAGAAAAAAACCTGACACACAAGGGTCATGATTGTTCGCCGCCCCAGCGCCCAGTTAGAGAAACTGGTGCGCAGAAATCCCTGTACGTGGGAATCCTGGAGCTGCCGACAGCCTCCCAGGAGTCCAAACGTGGGACAGGAGCATCCCTGTGTCAAAGGAGTTTTCCATGGGCCTGAGCAGGGACTGAAGAAAGAAGAGCACAGACCTGGCTCAGGTCTACACAGCCACCTTGGGCTTGTGCTACAGCGACTCTGTGTCCCTATAAAGTAGTCCTTGGACTGAGCAGGGGTTGAAGGTGAGATGAGTTTCAGAGATGTGGAGAGGGTCAAGATGTGGCACAGAGCTCCTGTACAGCCTCCTTCAGTCCCTGCGTGGGCACACGAAATTGCTGTCTAGTGGCTGTGTCCGTGGAGGAGTGGGAGAATGCCAGCTGGTCCCTGCGGTATTTAATTTCTTCTCAGGAGCTGAGCGAGGCAAACATTTATGGGAAGAAACAGCTGAAAGCAGGGAAGATAAAGTGCCGTTCCTACTGCCCCCAGCCTGCTGTGCCCTCGCAGTCTGGATCCAGGTACCGACCTTGGCGTGAGACAACTGCTTTTTATACTCCTAGACGCAACCCAATGTTTTCCAGCTTGTCGAAAGGTTCTGAGATCAACTGAAGGAGCAGCAGGCTCTGAGCAAGTCAGACCCATCTCAATGCTATTTTGCGGTACTTAGCTTTCTGGCCAGCGGGTATGCTCTTATTCCTCTAATACAAGAAAATAAACACATGAGGAATATATATGAAAAAGCCAGGTGACTCATAAGTGAGAATAGCCTCATTCTGTCATTAGTGGAGGGTAATTTGCCACACATTTGTATCAATATTACACACATCTTGCACAAATCTTCACTGCCCTGCCACACACTTTGAGCTGGGTGTGTGACCACAGCTGCCTGCAGCAGGGGAGCGGGAGAGGGTCTGCAGTCAGTCACTGCTTGGCCCCGATTTCTGCTTTTTGTCTGAAGAGTGGAAGAGAGTGAATCATGCTGCTTGGCCCTAAATCTGTCAAGAAGTGACTTGAGACTTTGAGTAGAGCTTGGCCTTTTCTTCCTCACATTAAAAAGGAAGAAGATGGTGTTTTATAGGTCCGTTAGAGCAGCATGTATGTGCTGATCTTTAAAGAATGATGTGAATAGCCTTTTGGGCTACTGCTGGACACAGTGCTGTCAGCAGAAAGATTACCTGAAATGAAATCTCAGAGAAAGAGTGAATCGTGAATGGCCTTGGATCAACTTAATAGGTGCGTTCACTCTGATGACTAATGATAACACAAGTAACTGTTTGTATTGGGTTTGTGTGGTAAGGTTTTGGTAGCCGGGGGGGCTACAGGAGTGACTTCTGTGAGAAGCTGCTGGAAGCATCCCCTATGTCTGACAGACCCAATACCAGCTGGCTCCAAGATGGACCCGCCACTGGCCAAGGCCGAGCCAATCAGCGATAGTAGTAGTGCCTACAGGAAAACATATTTAAGAAGGAAAATAGTTGCAGGGCTCACAGGAACAGCAGCTGGAGAGAGAAGTGAGAACATGTAACAGAAACAGCCCTGCAGACTCCCAGGTCAGTGAAGAAGGAGGGGGAGGAGATGCTCCAGGCGCCGGAGCAGAGATTCCCCTGCAGCCCGTGGGGAAGACCGTGGTGAGGTAGGCTGTCCCCCTGCAGTCCATGGAGGTCCACGGTGGAGCAGATCTCCACCTGCAGCCCGGGGAGGACCCCATGCCAGAGCAGGGGCAGAGTGTGAGGAGTCCTCCCTCTGAGGAGGAAGGAGCGGCAGAGACAACGTGTGATGAACTGACCCCAACCCCCATTTCCCGTGCCCCTGCACCACTGGGGAGGATAGGTAGAGGAAAACAGGAGTAAAATTGAGCCTGGAAAGAAGGGCGGAGTGGGGGTAAGGTGTTTTAAGATTGGATTTCTCATTACCCTACTCTGACTTGATTGCTAATAAATTAAATTAATTTCCCTAAGTTGAGTCTGTTTTGCCCACGGTGGTAACTGGTGAGTGATCTCTCCCTGTCCTTATCTCAACCCACGAGCCTCTCATTATATTTTCTCTCCTCTGTCCAGCTGAGGATGGGGATTGATAGACCGGCTTTGGTGGACACCTGGTGTCCAGCCAAGGTCAACTCACCACACTGTTTAATGAAAAAAATCTTCCTTGTCTAGGAAGTATCTCCCACCTCTGCTCTATTGAAGGAAAAGTGGTTTGTGAAGAAATAAAATTTTCTTACGTGACTTAGGAGCCTCAGATACATCTTTTAAATCTGCTTACCCGTTTACTTAGAATCTCATCATAAGGCTTTTTTTTTTTTTTTTCCTTGGCTTTTTGAGGCAGAGATTTTGGCGTGGTCCATTTTAAATCAGAACTAAAACCAGGTATCTGCACATATCTGGAAAGCACCAGCTCTACAGCAAGTGGCATGCACACCATCTATTAATGACAAAATGAATGCATTAATGTGAAAAAGCTGGACGGGGACGGACTGCAAACTCCCATACCAACCCTAAAGCGAGCCCTGCCAGCATGACTACAGAAATAAAAGGGATGGCGCAGTTCCCTGCTCACTCTCTGGCAGCAGAATGGCACTGCCACTGCGGGCAAGAACAGGGCATTATATATTCATCAGGACTCTTCTCTACTTCTCCCATTTTCATAAGAGAAAAAGAAACATCTTTGTCACAAAAAAAGTTAATGAAAAACCAGAAAATACAAAGAACCAGGAGCTAAACATCTTTTGGGGGCAGGAGCGCAGGGCAAGCTTTACCATGGCATTTTTTTCAGAAGAAATATCCCATTGTTTCAGGCAAAAGCAGTTGACAACTTCCACTTAGCTTGGTTTGGCCCATGGCACTGAGGAAACACGCAGAGAAATGGTGTGGAAGATGGGAATCCCCTGGTGCCCTGGCTACTGCCACCCCCTCCTTGCTTCTTCCTAAAGCTTGTCTTGAGGAAAGCAGGCTGCAGTCTTTCAAGGACCTTAAAGATCTGCTTCACATCCGTTTTAGGTATTAACTGCTCCCTGCTCATCCATTTTCAAAGTCCCAAGTGGAAGGGGAATCTTCCTACTTGCAGGTGAGTGTTTGCTACTGGTCTTTCCAACCAGTGCTCTGATCCACAGCAGCTATGGCTTTGTCACTGCCCTGTTAATTTAGTTACCACAGTATAAAAATATCTCAAAAGACTAGCTCACTCAAATTGCAGCTTCAGGCAAGAAGGCTGCCAGCAGGGAGCCGCATTACAACTCGGCTTGAAAGAGCTCAAATGTAAAGGCAGGTGCGGTAGTGACAAACAGGCAGCAACAAGCACCTCACTCTGCCTCGTGTTTCCTGAAACCTAATGTTTTCACACACACGCAAAAAGAGCCTTTCTAGTGAAGCAGATTTGTCTGGGCCTGTTGATAATGGGAGGAGGAGGAGGAGGAGGAAGGGGGACAGTATCACTGCTCTTTTCTGTTAACAGGAGAGAGAGGTCATTGAATCCACCAGAACTATGTGAGTCATGGGGGGGAAAAAGTGACACCAGGGGTACCAGGATCACAAAACCTGGTCCTGTAAAAAGCAGGGTGCCACCTCCTGGGCTGTGCTTGTCCCCCTGGCTCAGGACAGAGTGAGAGGTGACCTGGAACAGTCCCAGTCATCAAGGACCCACCAACACATCTGGCTCTTCACATCTGGATTGGATGGTTTCTCCTTTCCAGGGAGGTGGCAGTGGCTGAAGGACGCAGGTTGTTCTTCAGCAGACTTTATCAATAGCCGTCCGTCCTGAACACAGGCTGGAGGGATGTGGGAACATGCAGGCACTCCTACCAGCCTAACGAGCTGGTAGGAGACCCATACACCTGGGCAGCCCTTGTCACATAAAACTATGCCTTCTCTGCCCCGTAGGTGATCTATTCCAACATCAGCACATTTGAGATTTGAGATTCCCACGTATTTTCTGTCAGAGTCATCTTGCCAGCATCTCAGATGGTCTTACAGCAGGAGAGTGGTGAGAATCACTTTGGGCATGGTAGGGAAGAGAGCTGCAACATGGAAGTCTCGGGGATGCTTTCTTTCCTCCCCTGCAGGCCAGAGTCTGTGCTCCCCACATCTAACTTCCCACAGGGAAATACCGTGGTGCTAAAAGCTCAGCGTGTGTTTCCAGAGTACCTCTATATGTTGCCTGCATGAGCCTGAACCGCCAGTCTGTGCAACGGTGACACCCACCTGGCTGTGCAAAATGCAGAGCCATTCTCTGCACGTACACGCGTGTCTGACTTCATGGCACGGTGCGCACAGGGGAGGTCTGGTCTGCCACACCACCAGCCTGCTACGCGTGGTCTCGGCAGTCCTTCTAAGCGCAGGACCCGGGGCACCTGCCTTCCATTGTGACCACAAAGACGGCGCCTGGTCCCTCTCCACAGAGAGAGAGAGCGAGAAAGGAGCAATTTCAGACTCCGCAGTGAGTGTATGTCTAGTGCACATATTGGTAATAGCACCGTGCTGGGGTCTCGGTGTGATCTTCCTGTTGCTCATTTGCTGGCAAGTGTGAAATGCAAATCCCTCCGGGCTTCTGTCTCCGCTCAATATTCACAGGAGCATGAAGGCTCCTGCACAGAGGGGAGGGCGAGAGCTGGCAGACAGCAGGGAGCTTTGTCTCCTCCTTTGTCTGGAGTTTACGGGTTAAAACAAATCTGCTTATTTGAGAGGCTTTACACGAGAGTCAGCTCACCGCAACCCTGCCTCCGCCTCGTCTTGGGGGCTGGCGTGGGGTACGACACCCGGCGTGTTCACATTTGAGCGCAGAGGCTGTCGCACCAATGCTGTGGCTCCATCGAACCTGGCGATGCTGGGGCGGGGGGCGGGGGGGAAGCTGGGAGGAGGTACCCCAAAATGAGCTTGGCCCGGAGGGCTCGCTGCTGTTAGCCCCGTCCGAGGGCCGGCCGGGTTGATGGTTCCCACCCTGCCCCTTTCCCGTGGTGCGATGGTTCCAGTCCAAACCCCCCGTCAGCTCTCTGGAAATGGCAAGTGAGACACTTGTTGCCATGGTGATCCTTAATAGTTCTGACTCAGATGTAGCGTTGCTACGGCAACAGCATCCGCAGCCCTCGGGAGGCACGATTTTTCTCTCGTAGAGGAAAAGGGCTCCGAAGCCCCATTTTGCTCACTCCTCGCTGCACTGCAGTGACGAAGCTTTCGGGCTCTTTTATTATTCTGCTAATGAACGATGATCCTGGTCCTTCACCGAAGGATCTCTTACTCTGGACCGCCTCGCCACGGGCACGTTGGCTGCACTGTAGAGGCGATCCCAGCCTCTGCCTTTCAGTGGCTCGTCAGAAAAGACACCCCCAAAAATATGTATTTATTTTGCAAAAGCAGCGGTAACATTTCTACCTCGGTAGGAACAAGTTCCTTTCATCTCAGGAGCTGAAGGCCAGATCCAGCTGGGGGGGGGGGGGGGGGGGCGGTATTTTGAAGCTGAAGAGCGTCTGTGGCTGCGAGAGGAGAGACAAAGGGAGAGCGCGTGTGAGGGAGTGGGTGTGCCCGTGAGAAAACGAGCGGATCTGTGTGCAGAGAGTGTGTCCGTGGGCATGGCTACGGATGTGAATGGGAAAGGAACCGCCAGGAGAGGAGAGGCGAAGCGGAGCGTGGGTGTGCCTGGTGTAAAAAAAGAGAGGGCACGCTTACCGGCGGGCGCTTTTGTGTGCGAGAGCGCGCGTGCACAGGCACGGGGAGAAACAGGTTCACGTCATGCAGATCTGCGTGAATACGCTCTCACTCACATTCAGTCCGATCTCCTGTCATCTTTGGCTAGTATAAAGACAGCCACTGGCACACGGAATGCCTGAAAGGCTCTTGAGTCCCTACGGGGCGGATAAGCTTAGGGATGGTGGGGCGTATGTTAAGTTTGATGTTGCAAACCTAGCAGCAAAGACTTTCACAGCACTAAATAATCCAGCCAAAATCATTTCATGACATCCTTCTCGGGCAGAGGCAGGTGGAATTGAGGGGTCCTGTGAATTCTCCACGTGGGCACCCTTGGACCTACATCTCAGCCAAAGCCCTTGTCCTGAGAGAACTGGGCATGGTTCCCAAGGGAATTGGTCAGTGCTTTTCCCGAGTCAAATATCTGACTGCTCAAGCAGGCAGGAGGAGTCACCGGAGAGATGCTTAAAGCGTCCCAGACTTCACAGGGGTTTAATAAACTTTCTCTGTGTTTTTTCCAGCTTGGCAGAGAATCACACCAGTCTCTTTTCCTGCCTGACATCCTGGTTCTTCTAGCCACTGTCTCTCACTGGTAGGGTACAGTGGGATGTCCTGGAGCAGACCTTCAGACAAACTGGGATGACTGGAAGAATGGAAAAAATGACAAAGTCACGATCAAGGTGGGAAATAATTTTACTGCTCGTAACATCTTGGTGGGGCTGGGAAGGATGTAAAAGTGGCAGATGCAAAGAATAAAGGATGATGCTAAAGACATCAGCCACGTTCTGCAATGGGAGAGGGTCCAGGGTGACTCCTGTGTGTCTGGCTCAGATGATGTGAGGATGGAAGCCTTATTAGCAAGAGTAAGTAACACAAGTAGTGGAGAAGATTTTGGCATGGAGCTTGATGAATATAAGCCAACCTTGAAGAGGTGTTGGGGGGACAAAGACATGAGAATGAAGATTGTGGAGAGGTCCAGGATGGAGAAAGGTATTTCAGAGTACCTGAAGCGGGGTCATGTGTGCACATGAAGGTCCCCTGCAGATTAAGTTAAAAGGGGAAAAAAGGGCAGAATTAAGGTATGAGCTGTGAGGCTCTAGCAGAGAGAAGCTCTCAGGAAGTGAATGAACCTGCAGTAGCAGCAAGGTTTCAAGGAGAGGAAGCTTTGGACTTGGGAAATAGGCAGTGCAGCATTTCTGGATGAGCAGTTCATGAGGCTGGAAGGTGATGAAAGACAGATGAAGGGGCTCCAGGAGCTTGTCTATGGCTCTTCAGAGGTTAATATGGCCTGTCCAAGGAGTTCAGGGAGGTGGGGAGGTGGGAAGGTAATTGAAGAGACTCAGTCAAAGGAAACTTTTAAACATGTATAATGACTTGCTTGGTATGCAGAAAGAAACTCATCCCTAGTGTAAGCCTAATGAAATCAGTAGCTTTGGCTTTAGCTCTGTCTGTTAATTCCACATGACGGAGGCAGAATGAGGGGAACTGTTTGTTTTTCACAAAGCAATGGTATCAAAAGTTTCCGAATTCTCTTTTACCCATCAAAAATTATAACCCAAAATATTAAGATGGTACATTTTTCTCTTCCTTCCCCTGGCCCATCTGCCTGCCTCCTCAGAGGAAACCTCTCTCTGCCCATCATTGGGGTGGTGCTTGTGACAGGCCACAGCCGTGCCTGCACTGGACCCGTGCTGTCACATATGGGCCTTTGTCACATATGATGGGCAGAGTAGTACCTGTGCGCTGTCACTGCACGAGTACCTGCTACACAGATGGGACCCTGTGCGGTAGCTTGCCTTCATCTTACAACCGTCCCCAAGGAACAAACTGGGTCTGGATTTGGGTTCTTCACCCCGCTGTGAAATCACAGCTGCCTCCTTCCCTGTGCAACCTGTGCTGGTTCCTGAATGATCATGGTCTGTGTAGGGTATTTTGACGATGACACCTGCTGGCATCAGAGAGCGCGGAGGACCACACCAGGAGCAGCAAAGGCTACTGGAAGAGTCCCTTGGATCTAAGACTAAATGAAACCTAGGACTAAATATTGTAAAATTTTCATCTCTATTTTGGCATGATCAAGTACAGAATTTGCTGGATGTGATTTCTTGCCTGAGACCTGTAATAAAACATAAAAGTAGTGCTGAATTACTGCAGGTTTTTTACAGAAAACAAGGTGAACAGGAGAGGGTAACCCAATTAATTCATTATTTATTTATCCAGACAGGATCTAACCTGCTACCTTCTGCTCTCTTTACTCACACCTAAACAAAGTGAGGAAGCCTCTGTAAGGACATTGATGGCAATAAATACTTTCCTTCCTTGTTTGTCCTTGGGACAGCTCAGTCTCTCACACAGAGCAGCAATTTTACTAAACAAGAATTAGTGTAAATCATGAAAAAAAGAGATAATTATTGTTGAACCATTACACCCAGGAATTCCAGCAATTGCCAGGTGCATCAAGATTATTTCAAAGAAAAGATCATGCCTGTGCAGGGAGGGGGTTTGGGGGCTGGCTGGGAAAGAGGGAGGAACAGGCTGAAATACTGCAGCTGTCTTCCTTGTTGTTTCTTACCCATAAAAGAAATAAGTTGTATGGCTGTGCACGTTCAGCCTGACCTGAATTGCAGGCCTTCTAGTAAGGTTTGAAATCATCAGCTAGGAAAAATGGCCCATGATGGTCAGGGCAGTGTCCTGGGGTGGTAGAAGGCAAAAGGGGGGGTTGTAGGGCAAGGAGGAACGGAGTGAGGGGTGCAAAGATGAAGAGAGGATGGTCTTGTGGCTTGTATGCTAAGTAGGGTCTTGGGACAATATCTGTTTGCTCTTGTTGATAAAGATTTTGTTTAGCAGAACCCCTTTATTCACAACAAATCTCCCCTAGAGCAAATGAAAAAAACCCACAAGCAGTCAGTCAGAGGACTCGATACCTCCTGTTCCACACACATTGGGGCTTCCTCACTTTGAGGAATCACACTGTAGTAAGAACTCAAAGCACAAGAGCCTTGGAAGTTTTGTTAGTTTTTTTTCTTCCTGTGCTTCTTAAGCAGTGATGCTTATGAGATTAGTGTTTACCTTGATTTAATGTCTCATCAGAAGCATGACATCCCCAGCAGCCCTGCTATGGTGCTACTAAATGAAGCATGCCCTGTTTCCTCAGCTGGGACTTAAACCTCTGCTCTTAGAGACCTGAGGGATGGGAAGAAGGATGGTGAGAGAGCGATGGATATTGACCCACCTAGCATGTACGCTAAATTAAATAACCAGGCTTTATTTTTTAACCTATTTAAAACAGTTACCGTTCTCTGCACAATTGATGTTTGCATTTGCGGAGGTTACTGAGGTGGCAGCTACCACAGCGTGAGCCTTCCCTGCTCTGTACCTTTCCCCTGACTCACATTCTGTGGGTGACCTTCATGTGTAAGGACAGCCACTGTCTTAAGGAAAGAGAGACAGAGAGAGAGAGAGAGAGAGAAAAAGCATTTTCTCTGCCAGTTAATTGAATCCAGGCCTTCCCTTCAAGTTATGCTGGAAAAGCCTTTTTCTCTTCTTGCAGTGAGGAAACAGTTGCTCACGGGGGAGCTGAGCAGATGAAACCCTCGCAAGTCCCTTTGCTAAAGATGTCAAACTAAATTTTAATCGCATCTGCTCTTAAGCCAGAACTGACCACAGTCTATGGGAGAGCGCCACTGATTTTAGTGCTGCTTTACAGGAAGCAGCAATATGGCTCAGTGACTATCTAGCTTGATGACCAATTTGCAGTCTATCCTACATTTTCCTTTTTTCCCTGTTCTCCTCAGCATATCTGCCCCATACTGAGTCCTTAAGAAATATCACTCATTATAAAAACCCTTCTTTGAGGGCCTGTTGTGACAACCCTTTGAACTCCTATGCTGGGAGAACACAATGCACAGGACACAGAATTACAGGCAGTTAAATTGCCTCATTAAGAGAATATTATTAGGTCCTATTTGGTCTTTTCCTATCAAGCACTTTTGAATACTTTATTCAAGCCAGTTTTATGTTACAGGATCCCCCCCTGTTTTCCCTGGGAGATTTTTCTTTACTCTCTTCTCTTTGCGTCTGTGTCCTCACGAGGGCTGGATCTGGCTGTGATGCAGAGAGGGTGCAGCATCATAGCCATTCCCTTGCCACAGAATACCCAAGAAGGGCTGTCTGGGGAGGACACTCTTCTTTCTGCACCAGAACATCTAGTACCTGCACATCCCAGAAAACATCTTTGCCCTTGCAGCTGAAACTGCTTTTTTTTTTTTTTTTTTTTTTTTTTTTTAAAACCCACAAAGGTGTGTGCCCCCTTTTCCCCAAGGTGTTTAGTTTGGTTTAGCACTGCACCTCCTGCTAGGAACCGTAGGGTCTCAGTAATTCTAATCCTTTGTCCTTTGCTACAGGGATTTACCCCACTGAGATCTTTCAGGCTGTAAATTTCCTGACCTGACAACTGCATGTGTCTGTTTTACAGAGTCCCAGCTACATGGACTTCCTAGGCACAGCATGCTAACACTTTACTCATATTCTGGCATCTTCTCTCCCTTCCTAATAATCTTTGGTCACAGTTCAGAATTGGCCCTGTAGTTTCAAGAGCCTTTGCCATTATATGCCTGTCTTTTTCTGACTCTGGCCTCTTCCTTGGCCCTTACTCATGGCGTTCTGCAGTTAGCAGTGCCATACACACACCTGCTGCTTCATCCATTGGTGTGTCCTTCGCCACCTCCCGAGTGATGGTTTGCCTTTTAATGTTACTATAACCTGTAGGAGAGCAGCTTACCCTAGACCAGGAATCTGCGTGTGCTTGTGTGCTTCTGATGATAGCTTTCTAATTAGAAGGACCTTAATTTACAACCTCCCATGTTCCCTGCAGTGTGCCCTGCGGTACCGTTTATCATCTCTCTGCCGCGGCCAGGATCTATGCTGGCTTGCCCTCATCGAGGGACCTGCCAGCTGTGCTGCTATGAAAGGTGCCTCAGCTGCTGGTGTTGGGGTGGGAGACGGGGTGTCTTACACGGGAGGTAACACGGGGTTTTCATTTCCCCCGGCACTGTGTTTCACACAGCACATTGAAATTGTACTGCCTGGATTCAGCTCTGCTGCTTCCCTCCAGACAAAGAGCCATGTTTGACCTCTGGTCAGTTTGAAAAATCATGCTTTTTTGCTGTATGCTGAAACACATGCAGTAACCGATGGCCAGGATAAGAATCAGATCCTCAGCCAGGGTAAATTGCTTCAGCTTCAGCTTCAGTAAAGTCAGTAAAGCTAATCCATTTTCTTCCAGCTGAGATTCGGGGAGCATGGATTAACTATACTGTCTGGAATCAGCCTTGATTACAAATCCAGGCATAATGAAGGACGTGGCTTCACTGACCCCCTTGTTCTGCAACGCCTCGAGCTTCTCCTCCGCACAGTGGGGCTCGGTGGCTCCTGTCCCGTGCCTTCCTGCGGTGCGTAGGAGAACAACCCGGCTGCTCATTCACAACGGGGACAAGCGATACGAAGGGAAAGGACTCTCTGTTCCCACGCCGAGACACACGGCAAGGCAGCCCGAGTCCTCGGAGACTCTCTGATTGATGTGACGGGGAGGAAGTGACAAGCCTGCTGATGTGCTAACAGCATTTTGCTCCAGCAGTTCTTGCCAAAAACATAAAACACCTGTGACAAAAACTAAACTAGCTCACTTGCTCAGGGCATAGATGTCCAGGACCTGAGAGTCGCCACCTGATGTGAGTTATGAAGCCCTGCCTTTCTCTGGAAAGATGACCGTGATATCTCTTGGCAGGTCAGGCTGAGGGTGCTCTGCGCTCTGGTTTAATGCAGCGTTGGCTTGGCCTGTCTCTTGAAGGGCTGCCACCCTGTGATTTGTAGTTCAGTCTTAACTACAGGTCAGGAGATGAAGGGTACGCGTGTGAGCCTGCATATGTATAAATACAGCATGAAGTAGCAGGGACTGGGGTTTTCCTCAGGAAATCCTACTTTTCTTTGCCACTCTTAACAGAAAACCATTTTACTTAGACTGGGGTGGTCACACTGGATTTTGGTAGAAGGCTGCGAAAGCTGGAGGAAAGCTAGACCATTTGCCCAGTTGTAGGAGGAATGTAAATGTTTGATACCTAATAGCTTGTGATGTACATCACTCTTCTCCAGCACCAGCCCACACCATCAGGGCTTGTGGTATGAGGGGACAAGGTCTTCTCTTTCCACACCTAGCTGCTGGACCATACACTTTTGTGTCATCACCTTTTCCAGGCTCCTCTGACTTTTCCATATCATTCCCATGGTTAAACATCTTTTCCTGAGTGGTGAGACAGCAATACCTCTTCCCCCATCTTTGATAGAGTGTTATTTTATTTTCTGGCACCTTTTTCCCCCGTTACTGCTTGTGATGGCACAGGTCTTGGGGCAGCTTGGTTATGAAGCAAATCGAAAAATTTATGGGGCTTTAAAAGCAGAGCTTACATTTTGGCAGGTTATTTTTAAGCCAAGGCACTACTTCTCTGCGCTGGTTCACAACGTGATGGTGCAAGGGCAAGAGCCAGCTGTGGGAAAGCAAGAATATGTAATGTTCTCATTGCTGCCGAGGACTTTGTCACATGAGGGCCAAGTTACAAAAATGTTTATTTTTCTCCTCCACGTGTCACTGCAAAGTGGTACAAGTGCAGCCAGAAAGACCAGCAGTAGCCTACTTCAGAGTATCTCGGTCTGGTGACTAAGTCCTTCTTTTCAGGAATGGAAATGGTGTGGATTCAAGCTCCTGTACTGGAGGCTGATGCCACGTCTGTGCCGAGAAGATGCTCTCGCTGCCAGGGAAGCAGGGCAGCTGGCTGCTCCTGCTGTGACACTTCGGTGCATCCAGGCTTTCCTTCCCGTCCCATTTACGAGGTGAGCTTACAAATAAAAACTGGAAGTGTCCCACTCATCTCTCTACTGACATGGTCTCCTTCCCCGCCTCAGTCTCATTTCACATGAAATTATTTGGCAAATTCAGCTTGAATTCGCTGATCATTTTGGCATCCCAGAAAGTGCGGCTCACAGGAAATACATGATTCAGCAAAAACAGAGAAAAAAATTTACCTGCCTCCTTGCTGTCACATTTGCTTTGCTCGTGATGCATCAGTAGCAAATTCTTCTTGTCTGTGACAAGCTTAGATAGAACACAAAAGCTGCCATATGCCTTAGGAGTCCTGAGATAATTTTCTTCATCTTTTCCCTAATTCCACCAAAGTCAGAAGAGGGATTATTGCTCATCTCACCGGGCTACAGATTAGTCTCCTTACTTACCAAGACACCCCCAAAATCTCTTGCATGAACTTTCTGCCAATTGGGCTGAAGACATAGTAGAGGGGTCTTTCTGTTGATATATACATAATCTATAAATTTTCTTCTTTGAAAACAGGAATGGTAGGCCCTAGAGAAAATGATCCAGCCCTAATTGCTCCAGTGACCTTTCCCTTGCTGTCCACTGACTATTTCTTGTGTCCAGTCTGGCTTCAAATGCTGCAAGCAGTGGGGCTTCCATCACTCTTTGTGGAAATTATTCCACTGCCTAATAAATCCCATTCTCTCCTTACACTGAAGTAGTATTTTCATTAATTTCATGTCAATGCATTCACTTATGACCATCTGCTTGCTGTCCTTTAATACTCTAAACCATTGCATTGTTTGTGTCTCCATCTTCAAGGCTTGTTTAAGCCTATAATCCTCTCCTGAAATTATTGGTTGATTAAATTATAGAGAATGACTTTCTTTTTAATTTTTCTCTCTTACTTCTTAATCATTTTTGTTGTCCTTCAACGAGTTTCTCTTTAATGCTGTCAATCTCTCCCTGGCTTTCAGCATCCAAAATACAATGCAGTGTTCAAAATACAATACAATGTTCTAGTTGTGCCAGAAAATTGTAAAAGGAAATAATTATTTCCCCAGATCAAGACATAAGTCCACAGGCTCTGCCTTTTGTCCTACTTGGTCTCTGTACTTTGTCACCTCTTCCTCTTAAAGTATGAACTATTTGTCCCATCTAGTAAGACTTGAAGATGCTTATGCATATTCAGTAAATGCCACACTGCCACAAAAAAGAGCAGACATCAGGTATCATATTAGGCTATAAAAAAGAAGCACGTAACATGGGAGGCCATGGTCTGCTCTGTGGTGGTAAAGCCTAGCTGAGGCACTGCAGCCAGCGTTGTACGCTACATGCAAAGAAAGTGCAGGCTGTTTGGTGGGGACAGCAGAGAAGAGGAATAAAAACAATCTGAGGTCTAGAAAACACAACCTGTGAGGAAAAACTGAAAGATTTGTGGTGGTTTGGACTAAAGAAGAAAAGACTGGGTCTAGAGGGAAGCAGTAGGAAAATAGAAGTCTTCAAATATATAGGAAATCGCTACTAAGAGAAAGGGAATAAAATAGTCTTCCTTTCCACTGAAGGGATGAAAAGGAGTATTGAGCTTAAATTGCAGTAAAAGAGACTTAGGCTAAACACTAGGACAAGTTTTTAGGCTAAAGAATATGTATGTGAGGTCAGGAATAGATGGCCTAGGAAGACTGCGGGAATTGCCAGCAGCAGAAGTTTTTCAGAACACGTAGGACAATCGTCTGTTAGGGAAAGTTTATACAAAGACTGGCCCTGCTCTGGGGCAGGGGATGGACTTCATGAGCTGTATTTTCTGTGGTCCTGAGGTCAGAAAATGAGTGCAGATTGCTGACCTTTTCACAGTGCTCCCTCCTTTTAAGTAGATGCTGTGTGTGTGTATGTATGGATGGATGCTGCTGGCGTTTGTGTGAGAGAAGCTGACAGATAACACCCAGAGAATGTTGATTTTTCCCCTTTTCCAACAAACAATTGCCTTATCCTGACTTTATTTTAACCTTAGGTTAACAGGGGATAAGTGGTATAGGGGAGAATAAGCTGAGATCCACAGGCTAAGGTTTGTATCGCTTGTTCAGCATATCTGATCATAACTCCTTCCTGCACCACACCTGAAATTAGGCTTAGAATTATTCCAGAACAGGACGTACTGGATCCTTTGGGGCTGATCTGTGAATAGAGATGGAGAGAGATGTTCACTGCTCAGCCCTCAGCTCAGCTTACTCAACCTTGGAGCTGACTGAAGCATTTCCCACCATCCCTCTCATCATTTACTAACATGGGATATGTCCTGCTCACCCTGTCTTTTCCAAGTCCAGTAACGTGCCTCCTTGGTACACCCTCTCCCTTTGGCTCTCTGCGAACATCCTTTAGTGCAAACCTAAAGCATGTTGGAGTTGAAAGGAGACACAGGAAAAAGGCAAATATCTTTTGGGCCTTTGACTTTGAGGCATACGATAGAGTAAAAGGTGTTTTTCCTTTGTAACCTCAAAGTACTCCATATAGAGTATCTGGCACTGGGATCCCTCATGGTAATGGGCATGTGCTGGGGCCCTAGGACCCTGGGTCCCTGCAGGGGTTAGGTAGGGTGCCAAAGAGGGTTAGGGAAGCAGGTGTCAATCCACAAGGGTGGTCAAGAATTGCAATGAGCTAGACCAGCAGTGAGGACCCAAATATCCTGGCTCTACCCTCTCATATTGCCCACACCTCTTGGGCCTGGATTCAATTCAGAGCTTAAGCAAGCTCCTGGTTTTGGGATGAGCGTGGGTGGTTTAGGGGCTTTCAGCACTTACTGGGAGAGCTGTGCCCAGGGGTGAGGCAGGGCCCTTTCTGTTTTCTCACTAATGGCATGGAGAATGGTTGCTTGCTGGTGGGAGAAGCAGAGGGCACTGAATTAAAGTAGTAGCTGAAGGAGAGCCATTAAAAGGATGTGGTTCCTTGAACATGTGGTTCACGTGTGGAGATCTTTGCTGCAGATGTTGTAGATGCTATAAGCTTGCTTACATGGGCTTCAGAGGGGTCTGGACTAGTTCAGGGAAGGGGAACCTACTGAGGGTTATAAAGATGTCATCAATGATCAGGAAATCCCAGCTACTGTCTGCTGGAGGGTATTGTCAGGGTTTTCTGGATGTTCCAGATATACATTTGGTATCTGGCCTCTTAAGAACAAGCACTCTCCAAGTAGTTTCTTCCAGTCACTGATGAACAAAGGTTCCTGGCTAGATGGACCTCTGATGTAACCCAGGATAGCTGACCTTAAGTTCTTAGGTCAACTCGATCTGTAATTATTACATCAGAAATGCTGGCATGATCTGATGCTTAGTGTAAAAGTTGACACTGTTGGGTTTATCTGGGTGAAAGCTTCAACTGTGATTTCTAAACAGGGACTGCAAAAGTCTGTTCCCAATATGAAATCCCACATGTAAAATGCATTAAAATTCTGAGCCAGAACTCAGCTTGTCTTTGGTGATTTTAATTGTTTCAGCTATTGCAGGCAGCAGTTTATAAAAGGGGTCTTCACATGACATTGTAAATCCCATAGTGAGCTATTGCAAGAGTAGGAGAAAAAATATGTTAATCCATAGTAGTAAATTCAGGATCACACAACAAGCACATGCTTCCTTCTTGAGGGTGCCGGTTGTACATGTAGCTGCAAGTGACTCACTCTGAGCCATTTTGCACTGTACATTGTTTCCTCCCTCAGCTGATAGTGTTGTTAAAGACCTTTGCACTTGCTAGTGACAGTCAGGTGTGAACAGAACTGACAGAAGACTTGGGCTGTGCCTGACCCTCTTCTGAAGTGTGATTAGACAAAATCCAGCCAAAATATATAATTTTTCCTATCTATAGGGCAGTTTAAGCTGCTCTTGAACTCTAAAGCACGATATAAAAATCTCTTGCTTTCTTAAAATTTGAGCCTGACACTTGAAAAACGACTCTTTGTTAACACATAAGGCAACCTGATGCTCCACATAAAGTCTGCATCTGTAGAAAGCAGGCAAGACTTGTCTTCATAGGAGGAGTGTCTTCAGATTGCACTTTGCCCTCTTTGGGAAGGCACTTTTCATATGCAGCTTTGTTACCTCAGGTAAACAGCTATTGCCATACTGTTTGTCAGAAGCTGAGAATCAAGCTGTCCCCTTCCTGATCTCCTCAGCTATCCCCCTTCAAGTCAAGGCTGACAAAGGAGGTGAGCTAAACTGCTCCCACGTAGCAGTTTTGCATCAGTTGGGTCCATGCTGTGCAAGAATGCTGCAGACTGAGGCTTTTCTTTCTCTGCTACTCATAGAATTGTCATTGTTTATTTCATTTCCATTTGCTGTTATTTATCTTTTTCTTTGTATTTGATCTCCTGTACTTTATAAACACACATAGTCAAAGTTAGGTTAGGGCACAGATTTATGATGTGCGATCCTAAGGCATGCACCTGTAGACAAAGCCATTTTGCTGTTAGTCTTGCATACAGCACTTCTGGGAACTGAAGGAGTACGTGCGTGCTTCTTAGCTGATCTGATTGTTTGCTGTTCTGCAGGAACAGTGGGTAGCTGTAATAACCTGCTTATTGTGCTAGAAGATCAAGGATCTCTCAGGGTCGTGGAGATTTCTGGAGTGATTTTCTGTAGTGGCCAACGTCACAATATGGCTAAGGACATCTTATTACCAAATATAGTTCCCTTGTTTGTGGTGTGACACTAGCTACCTTTAGTTTTTTTTGGTAAAGAATGCATAAAATTCTCTGACATAATTGAGGTGGCTGACTGAAAGGGGCATCTGCGTGTCCCTGTATGTGTTGTGGTCCAAAACCTTGTTCTCCCTGAACCCTAAAGGCAACACAGGTTCCCCAACTAGTTCTCAAATTCACAAGTCAATGACTTTAAAAATCAAAGATATGTGTACCAAGTTCAAGATCAGATTGAAATCTGGACATCTCGATAGATCTGTTCTCTCCATCTTTTCAGTATTTCTACACCCCCCCCCCCCCCAAAGGAGTAAGACTTAGATAAAACATTATTTTGTCCATTTGTAACAATTTCTGCAGAAGATCTCAATGGATTTTAAAAATATGAAGGAAATCTTCCAGGTTTCCTGTGACTTGTCATGTATATTTCATGGATGGGGGCACTGAGACACACTTTGCCCTATATCCCACAGCAAGTCAATGGGCAGAGCAATGTCTAGCAATGCTGCATATCACTCTTCCACCTCTACAGCTATAAATAACCTTTAGACAATGTTTTGGAACATCTCTATTTTTGTTCACTTTTCCTCAATGCTAAATATGAGCATTTTCTCCAACTTTCTGGAGGGAAGACTCCATTTCCAAGGTGATTTCTCAGAGCTGCATATGCCCCTATCAAACTTGGAGAGGTTTCTGAATGCACCAAATCTAAGCTGCTCTTAACCAGGCCTGGACCTGGGGTCTGTTTTTCTGCTGCTTTTTCTTTTAAAGAGCAGGAAAATAAAGCCTGGAAAAAAAGATAAGCAGGAACACCAGATTCACAGCTTCTTTGAAGAATATGCAACTTTTCAATTCTGTTCTTGTGCTTTCTTGTAACACCCCAGGGACCGGGCTGCTTTCATAAACACTTGCTTATATCCCATGAGCACTTATGTCCCATCAGGGAGAGAGTGAGTTTGATCTTCTGGACAGACGAAGAATGAGAGCTACTGGCAAAGGTGGAGAAGAAGCCTCCTTCAAATCATAATGACCCACTACTTCTTGCCAGTATTTCAAAATCTCGTTTTGTCCCTGATTTCCTAGAATAACCTGCTGCAGTTTCCTGAACCCTACCAATCAAGATTTTTCATGGCAATGTTTGCTGTGGGACAGAAAAGGAGATACATGGGAGGAGACAGTGGTGCAACGGGTAAATGGTCTGAGTTTTCAGTCAAGGAAGAAAGGTGCTGGACTGATGCTCACAGTGGAAATGAAGAAAACAACAGTGAAGAGTATAGTTTGAAAATTAGGAAAGTGTTCCCACAGGTGAGATCCCAGGGGCCGGAGAACAACCTTCCCAGGAAAGGGGTAGCAAGACAAGCCCTCAGGTTTGTGTTTCACAGCAGGTGAGCACTTCAGACCCTAGAAAGACCTGTACCTGGTGGAAAGTGGGAAAGGAAATATGTGCTACTGTATGGCTTTTGCAGACTTCCTTTGCATAGCTGTATTACCAGGAAACTCCAAACTGCAGAGGATAAGCAGTGACAGTGGCAAAATGAATTGGCACATCTGCTGGTACCTGCCTATGCAAAAATGACATCTATTAAGCAATTGTGCCAGTCTAGAAAAAATGCTGCTAAATCCTACTACGTGCTGTGGGCACAACCACTGCTGTTATCGAGGTGCTTCCCAGAGTACAAATTTAATGAGGAGACCTCATGCCTCTGAATGCCTTTGGATACAGATGCAGAACAAGTTATCCCAGATAAAGGGTATCCCAGGTTAAGGTGTGATCTTTACAGTGTGACAGCACAGTACCTGCCCATGGACATACTTTTACACCACAGCCAAGTGAGGTAGTTTATTTAACAAAGGAAATGGGATAAGTGACTCCACATGCAACATGTGTACACGTGGGGCCATTATGCCAGAGTTGCTGATGCTCTCCTCAGGGTAGCTTGTTCTGGGCTAACTTCTCTGTGTGCTGCTGTTCACAGATACCTGGGGTAGGACTGTTCAGTGTGGGTGATTAGAAGCGTGTGGAAAAGCTAGAGAAATGGAGAAAAAAAATAGTGTCCTTACAAACCATGAAGCCGTTTCTGAAGAGAGAGGACCAGGGAGTTATATGGGGACAGCACTGAGTGAAACCACTGTTGTCTTGGAAACTCAAAGAGAAAAATTAGCATACAGAAGGATTTTGTTTTTCAGAGGCAATCTACGCGTGCGCACACACACACACATGCACACAAACACTTCATAGATAGGTAGATAGATAGATAGTCATGCTCCTCTGCTTCTTTGCTGATGACTTCCTCACCCAAAGCTAGTCAATATAAGAATTCATTGTGTCTGATTTTAAAAGCGAGAATAGAAATGAACCCCTATACTTTCTCTTCAGTATAATGAGAATTGATCTTGTGTTAGTAATTCAGAGAAACAGCTATTACATATATGAATGAATTAAAGAACATCTATGGATGAATTAAAGATAGAGATAACTTAAGAGCTTAGCTTTCTGATCCTCCCCAGAGAAGAAAAGGAAGGAGACCTATCTTGGATTATGAGGAAGAAGAGCTGTGGGCATAGGCTCCCTCATGCATCAGACTGAAGTCTGAAACAGCCAGGGAAGACTCACTTCCCTCAGGTAACTGCAATCACAGGGACAATGGACATTAGTGATGGAGAGCGCTTGTGACCACAGCTATCCCTACAGAGTGCTTCCTGGCCAGAGAAGCAATTTTCCTTGTGCAGGAGGTGGAATGGCAGGAGGGACCTGCAGAAGACTCTGGAGTTATCCTTCAGCACTTTGGGACTACAGCCCTTGACAGCAAGGACAAACTTGTTGCTGCCTGAGGCCAGGGGTGGTGACAGTGAGGGTGTACCTGAGCACGCACAATGTGAGAGACACCACTCGGCTACTTTGGCTGACGGCAGCTCAAGCTCAGATACCTCCTGTCTTCCTCTTCCACAGCTTAAATGAGGTGCTATCAAGAAGCAGCAGCAAAGGATTTGGTCCCTCAGTTCAGGTTTATGAGTCCCTAAACCAGCCTGCCAGAGACAGGCACTGGCAGTGCGAGGAGAAAGAGATACTGTCCAAGGGAGAAGACTGCTATGTTTTCTGGTTCTGTGGCTTATTGAACGGGTAGGAAAAACATGGTGAACTCTCCCTCCTGAGGAAAAACAGGCACCCATTTTGACCTCCCTTTGCCAGAATCTCAGGGAAATAGATTTGGCATTTCCCTCTTGCCTTGTTGTGTACTGGTTTGGGAAGGCAGCCAGCAGCACAGATCCAGGCTCTGGCATATGCATGCACTCTAGCATGGGCAATGAACTCCTTTCAGATAGATTTATTTCACTGCTTCCCATGCCACCTCTCTTTGCCCACGGCAATACATTATCACAGCACCCATAACAACTAGCTCCTTTAATCACTAGCCTGTATTTACTAGCCCAGTTCCTAGTGGCCTGGAGTTCACTCCCCTGTCCTTAATGTTCCCACCTCTCCCGATATCAGCAAGGAGCCGCACTGAGGTTTTAAGTCTGAATTAAGTCTGAATTTAAGTCTTTTGGTACCCTGCACTGCCCTCTGTATCTGCCTTGTCTATACCACACTGGTCTGTTAGGACCTGGAAACTCATGGTCTATGGCGATGGCCCACTGCAGCTCCAGTGCTTGGCATGCCACTCAGCTGTGATCTGTGTGGATCCACAGGAACCTCTTGTTGTCTTTTTAGAGATGCAGCTATTCTCAAACTACAGTCCTTTCATGGCTAGTTGGTTGAAACAACTTCCAGTGTTATGTTCCCTTCTACTCTTCATGCTCCAGGTTGTGGTTTGTTTTCCCGAGTGGTCTGGGCCTGGGAGATGACAGACACAGGCAGTGTGAGATCAGGTAGCCTGTTATCGGAAGGGCATATGCAGCCCACTTGGAGACTAATCTACCCTCAGAAAATAACTTGGTAGAGATGATACGGTTGATAGTAAGGAGTGCATACAGTGGTGTCATGAGTATTGCAGTCCTTGTGGCTAAGTCTCCTCTGGTGCCTTGCACCAGGAGATGTGAACGGAGACTGTCCTGCTATTAATTTAGAACAGCAGCATCCAGCTCCCCCTAAACCACTGCTGATATCTTTCTGACAGTCTCCTTATCTTGTGAGAAAGGCGCTGATATAAGCCACATTAAAGCAGTCTGTCATCAAACAGAACAATCTTGCCACTGTAAGTCAAACCCCCTGATTTACTTGTGATGGTTTATGAAGGAGCATCACCTACCACAGGCATGACCACAATAAGGAGTGTCTGTAATAACACTTGGGGCATGGTTAGCCCCTTTCAGGAAAGGATGCCTAAAGACATGTTCAGTGCCTGGCATAGGGGAAACCAAGGTGATACCCTAAGGCATCCCACCAGTTAGGTAGCAGGGTTGACTCTCCAAGCCACTGTTCCTTCGCTCTAGCTGCTGCCTCTTGAGCAACTTAAGGAGCAGCCCTTCAATGCTCACTGCAGTGTCGAGTATGTGTAAATTAAGCAACCAATTTCATAGCTTACCTAACACCGCACTTGGGCCACGCTCTCTTCCAGTGTAAAACTGGGACAGAGCCATTGGCCCTGTGGTACTAAGTTGGCTTATGCTGCCAAGTGTCTGGCAGCCTGATTCACGTTAGCAAGTGGATCTTGCAATCTCTACCCTGGGAAGAGGGAGCTGCAGGGCAAGAGCAGAGGAAAAACCCCAAGAGAAATCCAGAAGAAAGCAGAGCTTGGGGCTGACACGTGATTTCTGCTGTGTTATGGGTTTATTGAGTTTCCCATGACGTCCTCCCTTGGGGTTGCCGGGTACTTATGATAAGGTGAGTCAGAGTATTATTTCATACCCTATGCTTTACCATGGATCGGCAAAGTGCTCAGCCCAGGGGCTGTTGTGTAAGACAGTTTGCTTGTCTGAGAATCATTTCTTACATGACCTCACTTTTGGGTGCACTACGGAAAGGAGGGGCTCTCACTTTGACTAAAACAAGTCCCAACCCTACTCATCTTCACAGAGTGCCTGCAGCTGGTCAGGGGTCCTGGAAAGCTGCTTTGCATCCCTCTTTACACGTGATGGTCAGAGCCTCTGTTCCAGATGTGACCTTTGTGTAGGTTACAAAAGAAGGTCTCCTTTGTAAATCTAATGGCATCCATTATCCAGACTGCATATTTCCAGAGTTCAGAGATGGATCTTTGTGCATCAGGAAACAAAAGAGCTGTGCTTTCTTCCTGTATACGCTTTTTTCTTTTTTGTACCTTTTTATCCCCAACTATTTTGTATCAAGAGCTATTAATCATAAAGACTATAAAATGAATTCTCACAGGAGATAGGGAAATGTCTTGGCATCAACAGTTTAGTAATGGGTTAGAGAGCCTTTTCATGTGGAGTTTGCCGATATGAATCCAGCCCACACCAGCAGGGACTGCGAATTTCTATCATGTGCTGACTGGCTGTCAGCCGATAGGAAATGAACTTAGTCCCAGTCCGGTTCCTACTCGATCAGTGAACGTCAGGAATACCACCACTGCTGGAAACTGTCTCCCTCTTTCACTGGCAAGCCTGGAAGAGAGGCTAAAAAGTGAACAAGCTGCAAGCTACTCTCCCATCTCTGGGGATAATATCTGAGACACATTAGCATCAGGAGCTGTAAGAAAAAACCTTATTCAAGCATTGCTAGTACTCAACCTGCTCTGTGTTGAGGCTTGTTTCTGTTAATTTGAAAATTTTCACCAGCCTCTTATTTAACACGAGCATAAAGACATTCTCAGGAAGAAAGAGAAAAATTGCAGGTGGTGTCTTGATTGGAAAGGCACTAAATGAGTAGTCTAGGCAGAGTTTTAACAGGTGAAAGTGCTTTCACACAAAAGCTTGAAGATGTCCCACATGCAACAGTTTTTGATTCTGGAGAATCAAAAGGGAGAGGCAGAACTGCTCAGATGTCATAGCCAGAACTGCTTGGGAATTTTTCAGCTGCATTGATTTTATTGAAAAAATGCCAGCTTACTTAAAACCAAAACTTCTCAGTAGTTCTGACTAAAATTCAGTTAGGAAGGATTTTTCAAGATTAATGATTGAATTTCTACCCCATGTGACTTTCTGTCTTGACCTAAATGGAGGCCACTAGCCAAATGCCTTCTGGTGCTAGACCCAACTTCACATCAAAGAAACGCGCACAAGGAGCTGCAGTGGAAGAGGCGAAAAGAGCCAGATAAGAGTGTTGACAATGTGCCACCCCACTGGCACAAAGACAGTTTGCTTCTCTCTTCACACCTGCACTGTTGCGATGGCCCCAAGAAACACGAGCCCATCTTTCATCTGCATTTTCTCACCACATCCCAGCCTATAGGAACAGGTATGGAAGATCCCTCCAAAGTTTCTTTCTGCATTGTTTTAACTTTTGGGTTGGGAACTTTTCAAAGCAAGACAGAAGAAAACTTGTCTCCGTGTAAGCACAGAGCATGTGCGCCAAGTGTGTGCATGCGCGTGCATGACTGTGCAAAAGTGCGTGTGCCACCACATGCCACAGAGATTCGGCTCTGAACACTACGAGCAGAGGATGCTTTCACCTGTGGTTTCGGTAGCTGCTCAGGGCTTTTTTTTTTTTTTTTTCCACAAAGAATTCCTCTTTGGATTCATTGCTTTGATGACTGGAAATGACAGGAAAGTTGACAGCTGGATTCACTTGCCACCAGTTTGAGATTGCATTTATGTAGCATAATGCTTCAGAGCACTGGTAGGCATCGCTGCGTCAATCCTATGGCTGAGGGACCTGAGGCACAAAGTCTTGTCCACAGCCATTAGAGATAGTAACAGAACCAGGACCAGGATTCACATCTCCTGGTACCTCGTTCCCTGAGCTAACCGCTCAAATGCTGCTTACTCACTGTGCTTATAGCCACGTATCCTGCTTTCATTGCTGCTTTCACATTCTTGTTGATCTGAGCTCTCCCTTTAGCTATGCCTTTCAAGTCATAGAAGCTGTAATGAATATGTATCAACATTTCAAAGCCATAGATCCTGTGGTGGAGAAACAGAAAGGGAACGGGAGAGACAGACACACATACAATCTAATTCATTTTTAAATGTCTGTAATTCATCCAAGAGTATTATCAATAATTACTAGAAGAAAGCAGTAACTCGCATCATGAAAAATCAGTGCTTTGGCAAAAAAGCTGGCAGCAGGCCTTGCAGATATCTTGCACGTGCAAAACCTTTCTTGAGCATGCTAATCAGCTGGGGAGGTGTGGGGGGGAAGGAGACCTTGCTGGCTGTTCACAGCTCTGGTGGCCTCACCAGGGAACCCTGCTGTTCTGTCAACGCTGTGCCTGAGTCAGGCACTCTGTAGTCTCCTGCAGACAAACTCGGTGGGTGCATGCTAGATCTCATCCCTGGCAGGAGGTATGGGTTTTCAGAGGAGCTTTATAGAAGCTGGATGCATTATTTTTTTAAGCCTCCCTTGAAAGATCAAGCCTGGATGCTCACTGAGTGTCCTCTCGGGGTCTCACCACTGCCTCCTCTCAGCTGTGGTCACAGTTGTCCTATGCTCATGGCAGGGCATTGGGCATCTCTGATAATCTCTGTAACACCATGTTTAAAATCATTCCTCTTAAAAAGATCATTCCTCTGTAACGAGGACGTAAATGGTGGCCTGGGACACAGAAGTGGAAGCGGATCCAGAGCTGCATCCAGTTTGCAGTCCCCAGCAGCTACCTCCCGCCTGCAGACCAGAACCCCCACCGTAGACAAAACCAAGGTAGGCGAGACAGATGGGGGAAAGGGAGAGGGACACTCAGAGAAGGGAGGCTGCTTGTGTTAAAACTTGAATATTTTTTTCACCTGAAGCCACTCCTGGCTGCTCAGTTTCTGAATGTGAAGCTACCAGGGCTGTGGCATTTAGATCCATTCCCATCCATCCCATTTTCATGGGCTGTCAAAACCTGCTTCAAACGTATGGCCCTGGCAGGGCTGGGGATGAGGTGTGGGGATGCTGTGTCATTTCGCAGACCTTTGTGTTAGCGCGTGGAGGATGAACGATTCTCCCCCTCCTTGCCCCCCCAAGATACCGTAACCCATGTGAACGCACCCCTGACTTTGGGACAGGGGCAGCTGGGGGCTGTGGCCTCTGCTGCTGCCAGATGCTGCCAGTCAGGCTGCTTTCCTGACTGCTTTTCCCTGGGCTTACCAGCACCATGGGAGCAGAGACACCGGCACAAGTGCCGTAGGGCATCGCTGCCGTAGTGTCAGACCCCAGGCAGAAGCACAGCTGGGACCACAACGTCCTAAACCCAACAGTTAGATCTGCTGGGGCTTATCAGTCTGAGACTTGAGCCTCCTCCACAGCTAAGGCTGACGAAAATCTTGTCACAGCACAGTCACAGCATTTGGGTCACCCCCGGTACAGTCCTCTGTGCTGGGCTCCAAGTGAGGAACATTTGGCAGTTTCAGGTAATATAACGGCAGCTGCTGACTCTGTGGTGTATGTCTCACGAAACTGCCAAACACCTGTACTCTCCAGTTGGCATCTAGTTAATTAACGGGTAAAATTCAAGAGATTAGCTTTCTGCACAAAGACCTATATGCTTTAAATACTGCAGGTGCACCCGGCACTGTTAACAGATATGGAGAAAGTATGGAGAAGACCCTTTGGTGTGGTGCCACCTGCCCCAGTGGCCTGAGAGGGGAAGAACAGCACATGGTCCATGGATGGACAAACAGCTTTCAAAGGATGATTAGAGAAGTTGGGATTCTTTTTTCTAGATGCTGCTGTTCAAGTTTTTATTTGAACCCTGCCCATGTGTTAGAAGACAGACTCTTACACACTTGGCACAACTTCATATCTTTATATGCACCTCACTGGCTTGATAGACACATTTTATTTATCTCATAAATCAAATGTTTGTAGTGGTCCTTGCTGTTTACCATGTAATGTCTGATGTTCTGTGTCATATATGTGCCATGCTGCACTGGCCTGTGATTCAGGACTCCATATGCTATACAGACACTCTTTGTCTTAAGCTTTAGGGCATCAAAACGGGGGCATTTCCTCATTGACAAATATCCATGTTTCCTACGCAGAGCAGAATTGGGGCGTATTCTGGGTCTGTTAGGGGTTTGGGTTTTTTTCCCCATTTAAATCAGGTCTAGTTTAGCACTTCAGCATTTGATTAGCTTGTGCCACAGCCTGATGTTTGTTGACAAGAGCACCTAGCCCCATGATGTCATCACTGTGCTGGGTAACAGTAGGTGACATCACGCTGGGGGGGCAAGTCTGTCTCCTAGGACAGGGAACTGAAAGTGCCCAGTGCTTTGCAGATGTGCAACTGCTTGCACAGAGTGGACGTGAAGCTCTACCCGGGCGCACTGGACAGGAAAATGGAAATTGAGGGGTTTTTATTCCAGCCCTCCCTAAAGTTGTGGCACCCATACCACAATAAAGGCAGTGAAATGCTGCGTGGAAGTTGGTTAGATTTAGCACTCTCTAACTTTATTATTACAGCACAGTCAGAAAGCCAGGCCAGAGCTGTGCTTTGTAAGCCTAGTGAGTAATGATCTGAGCTATAGATTAGCCTGTAAATGAATACTCAACTGGTATATCATGATACTGTCATTCCTGAATCCATTCCACACAGTAGTATACGTAAAGTTATAATACTGTCTGCATAATCAGTAGGTGGTGTTGCTATTTTTTCCCTTAAGCTTATGATGGACAAACAGCTTCTCCACTGTACATTTAAACCCCTTCCATCATTTCTATTTATCTGCCCAGAATAAATTATATAGGAAAAGATGTGTAGGTGATGAAATTGCCCTCCATTTTTATCTGTTGGTTTTTTAACTGACAAAGGAGAGACAACAAACGAGGTGTGTGTTGACGCAGAGGTGGGTGGAAAACATAAATAACTTGTGTCTCCAGAAGCAAACCCTAAAAACCAGCTTGACTGTTTGGGGAGTAGGGCTAGGGGCAGTCTGTGCAATAAGATGTTGGTGTTCTTTCTTTCTTAAAGCTTTCTATCTAGCTTTGCGATCTCTCAGCTATTTTTTGTGGGTTTCTTAAAAAACAAAAACAAACTAAGATCCTGTTTCACAGGGATTAGAGTTTCCACGGAGAGCTGTAGCCCTTGGCGCCTGTGGTAGGTTGTGGCATGGCTGTAATGACAGCCCTAGCCTGGTCCCACCAGTCCTGAGACATTAATGTATGCACAAACGCGCACACGGAGGAACACACGCACTTCATCTTTAATGGGTTTTAATTTTGTGCATGCGGGAAGCGCCAGATAACAACCCTGGAAGCCGAAGTTGATTGATCACAGATCTGGTATGGAATTTGGTAGCACCAACAAGGCGCTCGGTGGCCTTGTTGGTCTGCCTGTGACGTCCCACTCTCCACAGCTTGGTTTGTCATCAGCCTCTTCAAGAAAATGACCTTTGAGGACCAACAGCGCCAGTGGTTTTTCTGATGTGGAGGTTGACCACTGAAACTAGAAAACCACCTTCTTCCAACTTCCTGGTGTTTCTTTCTCTGGCCTTTCTTGCGTCCTACTCTCCAAGGCTTCTGGCCAAAATCAGCCCCGAGCCGAAGGGTCAGCAGCTAAACAAAATTACAAGGCTTTTAGAGAGCCTGACTGGCTGAGCAAAGAGCCTGGCTCCAAGGAGGAGTGGAGCAAATGGAGTGGAGACCAAGGGACAGGGACCTCGCAGCGAGCTGGGAGCTGGGCAGGGAACAGGAGGGGAATGGGAGGCTGAGATCAGACCAGCGGGAAGGAGCCGGAGATGGAGACCCAGGGATGGGGGTGGAGAGGGGCTAGTGCAGGAGCTGGGCATGAGGGCTGAGGCATCTGAAGGATGCCGCAGGAGGGGATTTGCTCCTTGCTCTTCTAAAACCCTGGTTTGTCATACCCACGAATCAGAAGGAGCAAAGGGTTCAGAGAGAAGCACCTCCAAGTTCAATATTACCTGGGCAACCTTCAGTAGGCTTTGTAGCACATACATGCTAAAATACCGTGTTTCATTACGTGCTTACCCATGATTTTATGCACAAGGTGGGCTCTGCCTTGCAGCAGCCCAGGCACACCTTGCTGCCTGTGCTCCAGGCGGCTGCCCTCTCTCCGAAAGATGTTCAAGCCTCACTGGCGGCGAGCGCTCAGCGCGGTCAGCAGCTGGCTTCTACTGCAACAACGGCCCCTGCTCACACGAGAAAGGCACTCGAGTGAGAGGAAGGCTTCCCTGCATCATCGTGCCAGCTCTATAGCTCTAGCGTGTTTTAAGGAGAAGACACACGCTGACTGCACTCTTTGGAGGGAGCCTGCGTGGAAACATGCTTGGGGGACAGAAGAAAAACATGATTTTACCCAGCCTAAGCTGAATTGGAAATTTGTGGGACCAAGTGACCGAACCCATAAATAACAAACTAGTGACCAAAAGAAATAGACTGGGCTATGCTGTGCTATACCATGGTATGCTAGTCATTCCTTCTTTTCTCTGCATAGGATTTTCACAGCTGCACCATTACTTAATTTATTAATTTTAGAAGATATACATATTGTCCACATAACACCTGTAGTCCGCTGTTCTCCTGCTGTGTTGGCTCCCTGCATACAGGCAATACCTAGTTCTTGGTGGGAGGCAACGGGGACTCCGACAGAAGGAACTAAAGCCAACTTGAGGTTTATTTTGAGGCACTCAGTGAGTATCAGGGGGCATTATTTGCAGCACAACAGTAGTATGTAACTCTTGCAGTGTAGGTAGGCACATGAGCTGGGCAGCTGGAACAGCAGGAAAATTAAGACTTGATCTGTTTCCGTTTAAAGGCAAATAGGATTTTAGTCACTGACTTCAGAGGGAGCAGGATTGGGACCTGAAAGCAGAGTCAGTCCGGTGGTTTGTTGTTTGCCTACTGATCTCACGCCAATATTGTCTGCGCTGGTGCAGAGGAGCGCAGAAGCCCAGTCGGAGGCAGAGGGGGAATAATTAGCAGCGCTTATTAAAAGCTATGGCGATTATTCATTACAGCTGCTGTTGGCCACCCTTGCCTCAACGGCGTGAGCTCTGGAGTCGGAGGCAGGGGGAGGGGGAAGGAGAAGTAAGTGGGGGCCTCCTTCACTCTGGTGTTCCAGTGGCCGTCTCTTTTCCAGAAGACGGATGTTGCGCTCTAAGTACCTCTCCAGAGAGCTAATGGCCGACATGGCATTATTACCAGCCTGCGATGAGCTCCATTTTTTTTTTTATGATAGTAATTTGTTACACCGGTTTGCCACATGCCCGCTGCTTCCTTGTTAATCCAATAATCTATATGAGAAAAGCAATTTGACATTCCTCCTTCCCATCTGCCACCCATCACCCAATCTATATCTTAACTATCAGTGATTTATTAATGGTGTCTGCATTAAGCACATCTCCGCTTCATTGGCGCCCTCGATTCCCTCCCTCCTAGAGACACTCTGTGGATACATTTAGAGAGCAGAGTCAGCACGGAGATAAAAACAATAAAGGCAACCAAGTCAGGGGATTTTCAGTGCTTTGGTCAAATAATCCACATGCTCCCAGGTGAGGGAGTCCAACAGCCCGAAGCCCACCCAGATGAGACTCAAGTGCATGCTCAGCCCCTGCTCCTTGCAAAACGTGACGCACTAGACAATGCAGGGCTTTCTCAAGTTTATGCCTATAATCCCTTTGCCAGCATCAGTTTGCATCCAGTGTGGGTCGGTGTTCAGCAGCTGTTAGAAGGGGCTTTTGATAGAGCTTACTCCAGTGGTTGTTGGGCAATGCTTCAACAAGTTAAAACAGCCAGATCCGTGATCTGCGGAAATAATGAAATACAGCAGCCAGTATCCTGGATTCCTTGAAGTCTGGGAAGAGGGGGTTTGTTAGCCTTTCTGTCAGTGGCAGAATGAACAGCGCAGCCTTTATGCAATGACTTATTTTCATTACACTTGTAAGAATACTGTACCTTCAATACCTTCAGCAAAGTTGGTTTGAAATCAGCCAATGAGCTCAAAAGCTATTGGAGGTGAAGGGCATCCGAGAGCCTAACGTACACACACACACACGCGCTCCTGTGTGCTTACAAAAGCCTTGTTTCCTTAGAAACCAAGCTAAAAATCTACTGGCAATATTTCAGCCTGCTTGCCAGTATCAGTAAGGAGCTCAGGGACTACTTGAGTCCTGCAAAATGAAATTCTCTTTTCCTTTCTAAGGAATTCTCTGCTTGCAATTAGATTTGGGAAGCACTGATTCTTGCACAGCTCGAAGCTCGTGCTGCTCCACCTGCGTGGGTTGCAGGACTGGCATTCCCGGTCATTCACCTTTCATTCTCAAAATTCAGCCGGTGTCCTTGCATGTGCTGGCTAGGCACTGCAAACAGGTTTCATTGATTCAATTACTCCCCATACAGCAATTGCATACGCACTTACAATACAGCTCAGCATCTTGCTGTATTTCTGTGTATGCAAAAACGCTGCTTAATGACTTTTAATTTAACTCGCATGGGAAAAACAGAAAAGAACATTTGAGATTACATTGAAGTTCGTCATGCACATCTTTCCTGCCATACTCTCGGAGATTTAAAGATGCAGAGTGCAGAAACAAGATCTTGAGGATTACATAATTTAACACAACCAGATTTGGTCACGTTAAACTCTCTGTTATATAGAAAGCTCATACTGCAGTTTGGATGCAACACATTTAGAAAGCATGGCATGCGGACAACATGGCAGATGATACATTTATTTCATTTTCGCCATCAGCTCTTTTTAAAAGGCCTTCATTTAGCCAGAATAGCCTAACAGAATCTTTTCCGTAATTATTACTATTTTTAAGTTCCAGAAAAAAGTCATTAAAGAACAAAGTGCTGTGAGGAGAGCCAGATTCCCAGGGAACAGTAACAATGTGTAAATGAACAGTTATAAGCAAAACTGAAATGGATTTCATTGCTTTTTTTCAATGCAAAGAACGGGCAAACAGCATCCTCCTGCTCTAGATGTGCAGGGGCAGAGGATGTTCTGTGCCGGGCGGAGGGAACGCACTGTTGGTGCTGCCAAGTTGCCTTCCAAGATAGCTGGCACTACCTGGACTGTTCTCACCCAGCTTTTTTCCTGGCACAGGCAGGGTAACTGGAGAAAGTTTAGATTCTTAGGGGTCTGTGGCGACTGACTTGGAGGTCCCGCAAAGCAGTTCCCACCTAGCCTTGCAGTCTTGCTACGCTGAGCGGTGTTTAGTTTACTTCTTCTGAATTTTTGCCTCTTTTTGCTGATGAGCTGTGGTTGAGATGCTGCTCTTCCCACTGCTCGGCTCCCCAGCCATTTTCAGTGCCTCAGGATGCCAGTCTTAATATTGTCGAAGGCTCCCAAGGTGATTTTTTTTTTTGCTGTTCCCTTTCCCTAAGGCTGAGATTTTCATTGGAGTTTTAGAACATCAGTTAACCCACATTTATCAAATGTCAGTATCATTTGGACTAATAACTCTTTTAGGCATAATGAAAACTCTTGGGATAAACAGACTGGGAAGAACTCAGGTATAGACTTGTTATTAGGAATTGGGTGATCTGGTTTGGTTTTTTCTTTTCTTTTCTTTTTTTTTTTTTTAAACTTTTCCACTGTTTGATGTGTCAGTACAGCGTCAGGAGGCCCTGATGAACTTTAAGGTTTTAGTGTAGCACTGTGCAGTGCCTGCTCTGGATCTCAAAAGTGCAATCACCAATTCAAAGAGCTTAGCGTGTAATTCAGAATAAGGCTAAACCAAATGTTTTTGATAAAGAAACTATTTTCTTGATAATCATGAAGTCTGCCATGGCCATGCAATAATTACAACTAAATCTGCTGAATAGCGAAAAAGGGGTTTGGTTTTGGGGTTGGTTTGGTTTTGGGGTTTTTTTAAGGAGTAAGAAGCTAAATTCCTAAACTGGAGGATGACAAGGAAGGGCCCACGTTAACCCAGCTGTCTGCCTCAGGCATTCACTTGGACCGACAGAGACACAGACTCTATCCCTGCCTCTGCCTCATCAGCTTGAAATTATATTTCTACCCCAGATTTTCTGGGGTAAACCTCTTTCATTCCCTCCTGCTGGAGCTGTTCCACTTTCTATAACATATTTAAATCCTTTTTGTATGGGTATAAAGAGGTTGGTTACATGCAATGCATGTGTGTATGAAGCAGAGCAATGTGAAGATTGACCTTAACTTACATAAGAACCTCCTATAGCAGAAGAGGTAGATCTAAAATGGGGAAACCTGAATATTTGACAGTGCCTTCAGATGGAGAAAGTTGCCCCTCTGTGCTTTGTGTTTTTTAACACTGCACTGCTGAATAAAGCAATGTCTGCCTCTAGTCTTTTATTCCCGTTGTTTGTTTCTGTTAAACTTACTGAAAATGGAAAGGGAACATTTCCTTTTGAATTGAGTGACATGTTTTCTTTGAGCCAAAATAAGGAAAAAAGGAGTTTGTTTGTTTGTTTGTTCATTGATTTGGCAAGGAAAGTCCCCCAAGCATTTGAATTTTGGCTCAGATCAGAACTACTACAATGTTTTTTCTTTTTCTTTTTCATGTTCATCTGTCAAACAGCAACAATAGTTCTCTACACAGGCCTGCTGGAAATGAGATGCAATGGCCCAGGGTACCAAAGGACTGGATAAGGGAGGGTGTGATTATGTGATAGGAGAGTTTGGGCTATTCAGACCTGGGGTGTGCATGACACAGTGATGCCACTTCAGCTGAAGAGAGCAAGGCTGAGTTGTGTGGAAACAAAGTGTATGAACAGATCCGCTCCTCTCTCTCCTCCTCCCCAGAGACATTGCTTGTAGTCCCTGCTGCACTCCCTTCTGGAAACACAAATATTTTGAGAGCTGCATGACGGCGGCTTCTCCAGCTGACTTCCTCCACATGAGAAGAACAAACCCCCAGAAAAAAAATGCAGGAATAAACCTGGCAACCATTTTCACAAAGGATCTTATAGGCAAAGATGGGAAGCACATCTTTGGTATATGATCCCGCAAAACTGTAAGAAGAATCTGTATATTTGCTCTGGGCATTCCCTTAGGCTCCTGTGTCTTAATGGCACAATCTTAAATCAAGATAATGCTAGGAGAAAAGCAGAGAATAGGGAGTGCAGGCAGGAAACTCTGGCTGAAGCTAGATCCTGATTTCATGTATCCCATCCTACTCCAGATAACACCAGTTTGCTTGACTGGTAACCATTGCAAGTTGGGGCTTTTGATAAACCAGTGTTTTGGGACTTGGAGTTTCCCAAGATTTTCCCTCTCACAGAATTGCTCTTTAGCAAATATTCCAGAGGAATTATTTCTATCTTTATATCATTGCCTGTATCTACAGCCTTACGTTAGGAAAAACTTAAAAGTCAGCGTTTTGTATTATAAGAATCTCTGGTGCTGAGTATTTCATGAGTTGCAGAGGGGCCAGGTGATGGATTATTTGCCCTTGCTGCTGTGTATAGAAGAGCTCCTGTGGCGGTATCATAGGAAGAAAGATTTCATTAATGGCTGCAGAAAACACAAGTGAAAGCTGAGAATTATTTGGGGTAGAGGAAAAGAACGGAAGGAAGGAGGTTAATCTCGTATTTGTAGCTTTGTAGGTCTCTGCAATTACCTTTTTAGATATGAACTTATTTCCTCCTAATAATCTGCTTGTGGTGTGGTTTTTCTCCCAAGGAATATTAAGCATGTGTAAAATTCTTACAATCAAATGTGAAATAGCAGTGCTGGAAAGATAATGGTTTGACAATAGCCAAGCTGCCCCAGGCTGCCATCGCCTTACATATTACTCCATAAGGTGTCTGAAACTTTGTTCAGTGGAAGATTCAGTGGAAGATGTAATTATAATTAGATAATTAATCTTTTCCGTTGTACTTTCTTAAAAAAAAAAAGTCAAAAAATCTCAAAAAGGTAGTTTTCCTGTTTATACTGCAAATATTTTTGTGTTTGATGAAAGCTCTTTTTTTTATGGTGAGCCTTTAGAAAAAAAAACCTAACAACCCAAAACCCTAGCAATTCATATTGTTGGAAAAATGTTTCCAGAGAAAAATATAATAGTTTCTGACTAGCTTTAGTTATCATGTTTTTTTTTTTTTTATTAAAATCTCCATCTCTTTACATTCCTGCTGCTTATTCGACAGTCTCTGCTTGTCTTTTCTATACTTGCTTATCATCATTTCACACTCTCTCTTTGTACTCTACACTTCCTATGTTTAATTGGAATTTTCTTCTTTCCAATTGCTTCACCTTTTCTATATCACAACTCTTAGGTGGTAGATGATCCTAATAATATCTTAGTTGGAGCTGAACTTTAGACCCATGGTATATCTGACTTATTTTGAGCTAGCTAAAAATTATTAGGAAGAAAAAAGGTAGACATGAGACATTGCTGAATATTTTTACCTGATTTGTATAAACGGAAAGGAGATGCAACAGCTTCAGCTAAAACAGAGTTCACATTTCTCTTCTCTAATAAGCACTAGAGTTTGTTATATGGGAGAATATATCTATTTTTAATATATTTATATACCTTGATATGTTTATAATGAGCACTTTGCATTCCACTTCTTTTCTTGCCACAAAACGTGTCAGTGAAACAACTGGAAAGATGACAGAATCAGAGAATAAAGGAGGTGGGAAGGGGCCTCTGGAGGTCTCTAGACCCACCTTCTGCTCAAAGCAGGGCCAGTCAGACCAGGTTGCCTAGGACCTCATCCAGGCAAGCTGGGACTATCTCCGTGGACAGAGATTAGACCGCTTCTCTTGGTGCACCTGCAGCAATCTGTTGGGACAAAGCAGAAGACAGTTTGGTTTGCAAATGTGGTCTGGACAGGAGGACTGAAGCTGCATTCGGTTAAGCCTTGGCCTCTTGTGTTGTGTCGTGCTCATGCCCCCTCCATCCCTCAGCTTGAAGCAAATCAGAGAAGCAGTTCTGACTTTGGCCTCTCTCTACTGCGTAAGTGTCATTCAGGTTTAAATTAAATAGGTGCAGCTCATGTGATCCCGTGCAACAGTCTTCAGAAAAAAGGAGAGGAAGACTTGTGGACAGCTACAGCCACCACCATCAAGCCATGGTCTCTCCCTTTGTGGGAGCCTTCAGGATCGAGGCCCAGCTGAGACAGCTTTACCGTATGGACATCTGTGACTTCTACTTTACATCCAACTGAAATAAACTCAGCGTTCTATGGAAAAAAATGGCCTTGTCAAAGTTCAGTTACAGGGGAGAGATTTAACAGTCTGGCCACCTTTTTGTCTTCTGATAGAATTTCTATCTACTCGTTAAATCAGGAGTAATAACCAAATTATATGTGTTGAAGATGGTGAGGTGTAGGAGTGCATGAAACATGTAAAATGAAACCTGAAACAGAGTGAAATTTGGCTACTTTCAGCTGTCAGTACAAGCTTCAAACTCAGGTAGGGCTCGTTAGGAAGTTCATCTGACCTTTCTAACTGAACCCAAGGCTGATTTTATGTCTGATCCATAGAGAACATCTTTCTTCTTTTTTTTTTCTTTTTTTTCGCCTACATGAAATCTCACTGATATGACTGGAAACTCCTAAGTTTGTTCAAACCCAAAGTTCAAAGCACAGGAAGCATGCAGCCACAAAAATGGAAATAGTTGAGTTTTGAATCCATGAGATCAGAGCAGCTGGAATTTGCACTTTGCTGAAGTTGCCTGAGCCAGGATGCTCTGAAAAGATGAGAGTTAAATGCTGATGAATAGACAAGAATAGAGGAGGCCCTGATTTTGGCCTTGGTCTTTGGCAAAGATGTCTGGCTTTCTTAAATGGTTTTGCAATACAGATGAATCCTAGCCACTAAATATTTGGGTAGAGACTGCTGTGCAATACTCTAGAAATGGGTAAATCGGTGCATAGGAGAAGAGAAATAACATCTTGCCTGTTTGGCCTTTAAGTAGAAGTATGTTAGGGCTAGGAAGGTCTAGCTCCTCGAAATGACTGGTTAGTCAGGACTTGGCATTTCAGTAAAAGTCTAAGCAACACTGTTTGCAATCTGCTGTATGAAGCTTCCAGGCTCACACTATGGAGCGGTGAAGAAATCAAGAAATTGCCTTGCTAAGCTCTGAAGACACAGGCAGAAAATGTGCACCATTGTTGCTAGTGGAAGTGAGTAAAACGGGAATGTGTTTGGGTGCAAGACTGCTCCCATTTGGGGGAATTATAAAAACAAGCAACTGGAGAAGGACAAGTCTTATGATTCCTCTCCTCCCTTTTCTGAAAACATTTTGTGTTTATACCTGCTCTAGTACAAAGTATTTAGCATAGAAGCTTCAGTGTTGCATTCTGCAGCTCTCTCATGCTGAAGTTCAGGGTGAAGCTCTCCCTTAAGCTCCTATGTATTCTCCTGGAATGGGCTGGTACTGGGAAACGGGAGCTGGGACATAATAGCATTAATAAGTCTGCTTCTTGTCAGTTTGTCCTGAGAAAGACTCGTGGGGAAGAGATGAATGCAATCCTGGCTGAAGACACGCAGCACAAAGACACTGGGCAGTAGCAAGTCTGTCAGAAGGGGAAAAAAAAGAGGGGAATAAGGAGTGAGAAAGAAATGGACCTGGGGAAGATCCAGTTCTGAAGGCTGGAAAGATCCATCTGTATCATCTTGCCTGATGTCATTTCCAACAGCAGGCATGGAGCCACATCCAGTAACCACCCTGCCTGATCCAGAGATATGTAGCTGAACAAAAGTGTATGACTTTAAAAGTCCTCATCAGGTAGTTTAGCACAGCCTTGGTGCTGACAACCTGCAGCTCTGGCTCCGTTATCGCGGATATGGGACAGGACTGTACTGCGAGCTAACGTGACACACTGTTATTGGATAACTGTGACTTCTGGTGACTAGCGTTGTCTGAACTTCAGCAAGAAAGACAAATTGAAACTTTAAGGAAAAGAGCTTGCTCACTAACAATTTTGTACATCTTGGTGGTTAAATCAGGGTGTTTTCTCCACAAGCTTTTTGGGTTCTCTTCTGTCTGACCTAGATTGCTCTTGTCATCATAGTGTTGTAGTTTATGCTAGCCACTCAGCAATTAGGCAGTGTTGCCTACAGCAATACCTCATCCTCTCGAGGGATTAGAGGCAAAGGGGTAAGTCACAGTGGTCTCCTAGCACACTCCAGTATATATTTCTGGGTTTCTGCAGGTCTCACTCCCTTGCAGTGCGTACAAAAGTCAATGATCTCTCATGCTTTGATATAACACACTGGCTCTGTCTTTGGCTGTAACGTGGAAAGCTATGGGTGCTTTGAAGGTAGTAGAACAGAGGTGTGGACATGAGTGAAAAAAGTTGTTTTCAGTACCCTGGGCAAAGGTTTTCTGACTGTAAGCTGCTGCTCCCCCCAGTTTGAGTCACATGTATGCCTGCTAAATGGTATGGGTGTCTGCCATCCAGCACCTGCATATTCTTCTGGTCCTACTGGTAATTCAATCAGAGAGGTGTTCTTTCTCCTGCCCCAGGAGCAGAGCATCACTCTGGAATGAAGAAGAAAAATGTTGGCTCTTCTCCTGCTTGTACCCTGCCTCCATTTCCCTCCTGCTGCTTCTGAACCCTCTGACCCTTTCAAAAGCAGCTCAGCAGCCTGCTCCATCTTTTATTGAATTGAATTGCAAATCTGCAGAGGCCGCAGTGGGAGCAAGCCATCCATTTCAATTCTGCGTCCCTGTTGTCCCTCCCATGGGACCAGGGCAGACCCTGAGGAAATGCAGTCAGCATTTGTTGATTGAGCCCTCTGATGAGATTAACTTCTCGTTTAGTAAGAAGTCAGTCATATGGTCCCAGCTGTGTTTGGTCCAGCCAAGGCTAAGCCATAAGACAGAACACAATTTCTGGAGCTCTGCATACCCTAAGCGACTCATGGACAGTGTCTCACCCTTTCAGCAGTGTTACTGGAGAAGCCATCCTGCAAAGCTTGACTCACCACCTCTGCCACCCATTAGGAAAAATGAGACAATAGTAGGCAGCCAACTTAAGACAACTTACATACCTACCTACCGTACGACAAGAAAACTTCTGACATGAACGCCCTTCAGCAAATTGCCTTTCTGCTGAGGAACCATGGAAGATGGATGGCCAACGGGAGGAGCACCACGACCTGCAGCACATGCTGCAGGGAATTACAGTGCCCTGATCCTGAGGAAACCAGCACGGACCACAGCCCCAGGGTCTGTGTCCTTACTTAGAGTGACTAATTCTCCACTCGACTGCCAGAGGTGAGGGGTCAGCGGGAGAGGTCAGAGTGGGTCACAGATCAGTGGAGAGAATACAAATCAAAAAGAAACCCTTGGCCTTTCAGCTTGGTTTGTATTAGCAGTTGGATCTGTCTTTTTTTAGCTCCAGCCTTGCTTACCCTTTGGAGCAAACTGCTTTCCTCTGAGCACCTGCAGAAGAGCAATTCAGAAGATGGCAGCCACACTTACAAGGTTTATGCTTGACATCCCTCTGTGGTGACCCTGTGACAACAGGATTTCACTGCCGTGCCTCCCTGAAAGTGCTCCCACTCCCATTGACTTCAGTGACAAAGCTCCCAGCCTTTTAAAGCCACGCAAGACTTGCAATAAATTGCAACATGTAATTACAGCGGGTAGCTCAGACAAAGCTCTCCTTGCAGTGTGCTGGGTGGCACATCAGCCCTTGTGTGGTCTGCTGGGCACCCTGTAGTCATCTTATACGAACCACCAATGCCCCCTTCAGTGCACGGTGGTTATAGTGTCACTTGAGACCATTCCCTTTCACCATCACTGCTGTCCCAAGGGTGCTTGTTACTGACTCTCAGGGACTAGGTGTGGAGGATACAGGGAAAAGGACTTCCTCGCTCCGTGTCTCAACCTTGGTGTGTATGTGTGTGTTTATGTTTCTCTTTCTTTCAGTGATGGTAGCAAATGAACCTGCAATCCTGTTTGAAAATTAGGAGTTGTGTGAGGGTTTTTTATGTTTGGAAGGTCTTTCACTCTCTAAAGCAGAATACTTTCAGTCTGGGATACTTGGGCACCACCCTCACAGCCCTAATTGTGGCTCTCTTGAAAGCAATAGTTCAATTTTGCAGCAGATTTGGAGTCTTTAAAATTAGGTTTGATTCCAAAACAGAGAATCAAAAGGAGCCTTCTGGCTATTTCTTGATAGGGACTGCTTTTGTCTCCAGCTAACCAGTAGCTCAGTGGGACTGTCATGTCCTGATGGCATGGGAGTGCCAGGTAATGCAAGGTTTGACCCTGAGTCCACTTTTCCATGTGGGTGGCTGCTCCCTTGTCACGGCACTCCTGGCGCGCTCTGGCTGGAAGCTGCAGGAAGGGAATGTGCTGCCTTGCTTTGCTTTTCTTGTTAGTGGTTCTTTCTGAGGAGATGGTAGCTATTTCTCCCCTTCCCTCCTTTCAGGTGTGTTTGATTTGGTGGGTTTCATAGGTGCTGTTTGGGGTTTTTCCTGTCCCTTGGGCAAAGATATCTGGTCCTGAGGGACAAAATTGTCAGAGCGCTGCATATTCGGACACTTTAATGGGGACCGGGAGATGCAGGTTTTGACTTAGTAGGGGAACATGTTCTAGCTGTGGAGAAGATAATTGGTTGTAAAAAACATATGGCAGGTCTCTGTGCGAGCAAAGCAGTTGTTATGTTGACAAACTCAGCCTTGCCGACAAAATGTCTATAGAGCATATTACTGTACGGGGTATTCTTTATCCTGTTGTACGTTTCCTTGTAGCTACTGTTAGAAGTTATCATCTTTAATATCCCTCTTGTCTCACATCTGGTGAGAAATAGTAAGGTCAGTAGTCCTACAAAGCATCAATGTCTCAGCAAGCCCACTCTTTTTTTTTGCCTTGACGACTGCCAATAAATCTCAGAAGGCTTCCTTGAAATACAGGAGAGAGGAATCTGGTTATAGTCTGTATGTTGTTACTTAGAATATTCATAGAATCACAGAATAGTTTGAGTTGGAAGGCACCTTTAAAGGTCATCTAGTCCAAGCTCCCAACAATGAGCAGGGACATCTAGAGTAGGTTGCTCAGAGCCTCGTCCAACCTGACCTTGAATGTTTTCAGGGATGGGGCATCTACCACTTCTCTGGGCAACCTGTTCCAGTGTTTCGCCACTATTACCTGCGCTTTTTTTGTGGGAATAATCACTTCTAACTGAGCTGCAAAAAAACCCAGACTTTCCCAGGAAAAGGTGGCCTTGTGCCCAGGAGTGTGGTGGTTTCCATAGCAATAGATTAAGATGGGCTGTCTGGGGCCAAATCAGATCCCAGCAAGCTCTGAAGGTATCTGGGGCGCTGGTGCCCACTACAGTCTGTAAGCACAGCACCATGGGTTCTGAGTCCCTTTGCTTAGCTGTGAAATAGAAGTTGACGCTGCAGCTTCTTAGGGCTTTACATTCAAAAGATGGTGCAGCACTGACTGGCGCGGTCAATACTGCTGGAAAAAAAATAACAGTGGTGAATTTAGTGGCAAGGGTGTTTCACAGGGAGAACAGGGTAGACCTAGTCCTTCAGTCATGGCAGTTCCTCTCTGTCCTCTCCGTAAAGGCTGGTCATGACTCTCAGCATGAGAATGAGGGAAAAGGAGTTTGGGGATTCTTTGGTCCTATATCCTTTGATACAGGGATTGGAAATTTAATCCTCTTACTGCATGTAGGTTTTTGCATGAGACTAAATGGAAACTTGAGATAGAGGAACCGGGTTGGGAATGTCAGCCTGTTTTCATTAGACATGTCTCTGCTTTGGACATCTGCAAATTAAAGTAGCTCCAGTAATGGGCAGCCAGCAACAAATCATCTGTGTGTTTTTTTTGAGGAGCAGTAACAGCAGGAATTGCTTACTTGGAGATATTTTAGCATGCCTGATGTAATCTATCTTCTTTTCTGATTGTAGGTTGTTGAGATGATTGACTCTCTGCATAGGAAGAAAACTATTTTTTTGAGAAGAAATCTGGTTCTAGTTTGACTACTTATTCAGTGTGTAAGTGGATATTTCTTTTCTCCCCAACTTCACACAGGAAAAGGTAACAAGACTGCTGCAGTCTCTGGCATAAGTCTTTCTTATTCAAGACTTTAATGAAAGTATGAGTTTTACAAACCCTTCCTAGACAGGCTGCTTTGGTTGTTGTCCAGAAAGTAACTCCAAACTATTTATTAGCAGCTTGGGCTATTTTTGAACAACAACATCTTTTTTATATTAATAATTTATGTGCCTAAAAATTTCCCTGTCATTCTTCCCCTCAGAATTGGATTTCTTTTATTAGCTCCCCATTGAGCAGATTATGTTTTGATTTGGGGAGAGATTATAGTTATTCCTTGATGAGAGTTGAGACAGGAATTATTGGGAACATCACTGCATTTCTTACCAGCAGCTGGATGCATTTGGCTGAGCTGATGCTGGATGACATTTTCACTCCAGTGTGACAGCACATGTGTTTGAGTGCTGGTGTCCTGCTGTGTGGTAGGACATAACCTAAAAACTGACACCTTGGCACTGGTAGTAAGATTGCCTTGTTCATTTTTGTTTTCAGCATGGCCAGTTGTAAATACTGAGGGAAGAGTACAAGGAAGAGAGCAAGTAGTGAGCAATCTTTTCTAAGCACACCTTCCCAACTCCCAACCATTAGCAGACAAGGAAATTCAAAAGTCACAGACAGACTATCATGTTGCATCATCACCAGTGGTGAAACTGTCTATTCCCTTCCTGAATCCATTTCTGCTCCTGAGCCGAACAACTTCTTATAATAAGAAGGTAAAAATGTATTTAAACGCCATGTGAAAGAACTACTACCTAACGCTGTCAATTCTGATGATTCTTTATTGAGTGAAACAACAACTAATTGTTCCTTAAGTACCCCTGGCTTGTAAGGTTTGTTGATAGTCATGTTAGTTTACCTTTAATGACCTCAACCATAAGCTATTATTTAGGCTTTTGGTTAACACTGTGCTATTTTCATAGACTTGTTGATGGTCCCAGTTTAGTGGGGTCAGTATTTGGCTGCAAACTCACTCCTCAGTGGAAGAGTGTGTAAAACTCCAGCTCTAAAGATCTTAACTGGAAGCATCTTCACGTGCCTGTGGCTATCAACCTTATCTCTGCACCTGTCTTTTCCATTTGCTTTCATTTTTGTGAGGAAGCAGGAGGCTGTCTCATTTCCCTTTAGAGCCAAGCACCCCTGCCAGACATCATTGCTCCTGATGGCTGCGGCATACAACTGCAATGGTGATGGAATCTCTCTGATTGACACTAGTGTGTCTCATGGGACCGGCAGTCCACCTGAAGACCCCAGGAGGTAATGTGAAACAGGAGCATGAGACATTTCATACTGTCATTCCCATAAGACACCATAATGGCACTTCAACCTCAAAATTTTTATTTTAGTGTCAACCAGACCATTTTGGTTCTGGGATAAAATAGTTTGGTTTGCAATAATCAATAAGGAAACCTCAAATTGTTTCACTGAAAATTTTTATTAAATTATTTTTCCATTTTTCTCTTTTTGTTGAGATTTTCTATTAAAACACCTCACAGCAAATTTCTGGTGTTGCTAGGTTGAATCTCTAAGCAGGTGTTTCTACCTTCCCATATCAATTTCTTGTATATTGAATTGAAACTTTTGGCAACTTCAGTTATATTGGTTTTCCTCGCTCCCTTGCCCCACTGTCTCCTTGTCTGTCACAGCTGAAAGAAAAATATAGGCTAACAATTTCCAAAGCAGCCAAGTCCCCTGAGCCTAAGCTTTATTCAAGGCCAGCGTGATTAGTGCCAGCTTTAAGCACAGCTAAAGCAGGCAGTTGCCTAGGGCAGCAGACTGCTGGTGGCAGCAAAAGAGTCACTGTTCCTCTGCCTACTTTTCTATGTCAGAGCCACGGAGACTGACCTGCCTGCTATTACCAAGCATGTGGGCCAAGGTGTGTGAGCCAGTGGCTATGCCTGGGTGCACATTGTCTCCCTAGGAGCAGTAATTGCTGCCCGTCCTCCTCCTACTCCCCTGGCATCATCAGGCACCCCTGAGGATGGCAGCTCTCCCAGCTCCAGTTCTGCCCTCTGCTCACAGTCCCCAGGCGGTGAGCACCCATCCTTGTTGCTTCTCCATGAGGTGGCAAAATTGAACTTCATTTACACCAACAAAGGGCTTTGAACTGGCTCTGCAGGAGGGTCAGTCATGTAAGGTCTGCCTTATTTTTACAAATGACGCTTAGGTTCTTCAGTCACTCATATTCTTTGGAAAACATTGCTACAGAGAGAGTGTTCCTACCACTGCATTTTCTACAACTACACATAAGTCATTTGAATGGTTGTGAGGCATGACCTGGGTACCTTCAGAGAACTTTTATTTGTCTCTGCACTTTTTCTCCACTTGGATCCATGTGTACATTTCTCCGTGAGTGGCTAATGGGAGGAATAGATATTTTACATGTGCATTTGTGCGTGAGCATCATTTTGACCAAGTCTGTGCTTATGTAATCATGTCTGATGATGGTTTACATAGAAGGCTTAAAACACAGATGCGGGGTATACATTCTGAAATGTGTTGGGAAAGGTCTTTCTGTAACTGAATTTTGCTTAGTTCAGAGAACTGAGGTGCAACTCTGGCTCCTGCACTCTGTATTGCCTGCTCCTGCTGAAGGGAGGAGCAGCTCCAATTCCAAAGAGGGACCCACTGCGGTTAAACTCTGCAGTACCTCTGGCACATTGCCTGGGCTGGACCTAATAAAGATGATGTTGGTATACAAGGCAGCCACAGAGTCTTCTCCAGATGAAGAGCCTCCCTATTCCAAGAGACACTTGAGGTGGATATTTCTAGCCAGAGTATTATCACTCGTGCCACCTGCGTGGTGGGCCGTGGACACATTTGGTGCAGTGTCTGTGAATGCCAAGTGATGTTGCAGTTCAGCAGCAGCGTTTCAGTGATGCACAACAGATGCCCTCGCGCTTCTGCGCTGCGCTGGGGGGGCCATGAGTGGGGACACGGTGGGCAGAACGTGCATGGGGAGAGAGAGGCATGGGCCAGCTTTTTATTTGGGTTGCTTTGCAGGGTGGGCCATATGTTGTGTGTGCGCTGACAGTGTGAGCGTGGACACAGCGTCTGCAAGGCACTAATCTGGGCAGTAAAAGGATTACATGCTCGGTGTCATTTGGGTGGCAGGCATTGTGCAGCGCGTTGGGCCTCAGCAAAGGACAATAGCAAGTCAAATGGGAATGCTGTCGCTGTGAACACAGCACAAGGCAGAGCTACATCTCTGCTTCAGCCCTTTGCGCTTCCCCCCATGGCTTCTTCCCTGTCGTTGTTTTCAGGGCAGGGAGATCTTCACTTCATTTGCCGAGTGACCTCCTCATCCCCTGCCTGCAGCGCTGGAGAGAGATTAGCACAGATGACAAAACACAGAAGCAAACCTGCTGGAGCCAATACGGGGAAGTCTGTGACAGGAGGAGCGAGCAGCAAGGTGTCTGAGCACGGCCGGGTTGTCTCCAGGGGACCCAGGCACAGGATGGTTTCAGGCCCTGGCGCCATCGCTCCAGCAGGGAATTGCAACCACCTTAATTAGGAGCTAGCTTTAGCATGTCCCCAGAGCAGCGGGAGAGGGGGAGACAAGAAGGCCCTGGAGAGGAGGGGGAAGCTGGAAACAAGGAGCAAAGAACACAAACCGGAATAGATTTTCTAAAGGAGGTATCCCTGTTACATCCACAGATACCCGGCACCTGGAGATCTTCTAGAAGGGCATCGATAAAAACAGGTGTGGTTGCAATTCATGCAAAGAAAAGCTGGTGGGGAAAGATTTTCTTGTTCCAAATATCAAGAGTTCCAAGTCTGCGGATCATTGCGTGCTTAAAGCATGGTTGCCTTTAGGCTATGAGGTATGCTGTGGGCTACGTACCGATTACCTCAGCATCTTCATTTGCAGTGCAGTGCCTGAGAAATTGCTCAAGGGCCACCCTGAGCCCGTATAGGCTGAGGTAAAAAGTCGGGCTGGGGGGTGCGGAGCTGGCATATTATAAGAGCCTGCAATGGGAGACCGGCAATGAGGACTAGGACCACAATTTCTGAGGACCGAACTGGTTCTAGGCTTGCAGGATACAACAGTAGGTGTGGGGAGGAGAAATTGGATCATCCTGGGTGAGCAAGAAAAGAGGGATCTCTGACAGAATGGGCAGGATATGACTAACTTTCTCCCTGCAGCCAAATATTGTCTTTCTATTGCTGGACATAACTTGCATAGAAATGGCTATTCCCTGGGCCCTAGCCAATATATTAAGGGTTAATGCATTGCGTAGTGGCAATAAATTTTGCTTGTATGACAGAGGAGTGGACCGGAAATGTTTGCTAAGGAGAAGCTGCTCTCAGCATCGTGCCTTTTATTAGCTGTACGTTCCTTCCTTCCCTCTGATGAAATGCCCATTAACATTTATGGTCTTGTCACCTGGTGAGAAAGCCATCATCACCTCCACACTGCCACTTCTCGCATCACAGTGGGTTCCATTCTAGCACTTGAAAGTCATTGTCATCTTTTTAAATGGACAAGCCTTTCCTGGATGGATTTTCTTGCCCTTTGAGCTGGCAAAGATTACCTCGAGACAGCAGCAGAGTGGACCTCTACGGCATTGTTTTCTGTGAACTGCACCTGCACTCTTCTAGGGACAATTGCGGAGCTTGTGTTCACGGGCACTGGCCATTTTTGTTCCCTTACATGCTATAGCCTGTCATAAAGGATCCAAATATTCCCTGCTCTGACTTTTTCTTTCAGAATTTCTTCAACATTGTTAAACCCCTTAGCATAACTGGGTACCTACTTCCACAGCTGGGAGGGTGAGATCACAGAAATCTTTCATGGTCTCTCAGAGGAACTCCCGGGTTGCTGGTAGGATTCTATGAGCAAAGGAGAAGGCTTGATGCCAGTACCATCCCCTCCTGCATGTGCAGCTCTAACCGTCAAATTTTTCACAGCCATGGGGCAAGTGCTTGATTTTTAGGTCCAAGTGTGCTGCCCAGGCAGCTGTTTCCCATCTCGTCAGAGGAGACATAGTGGCCTGGAAAGAAAGCTGGTTCTGGTCTTTGGACTGCCAGCTGGACCTCTCTGGTATCGTGTTTACATCTGGACATAGTACAATTCCTGTATGTTCTCTTCTGATGGTTTATTTCTGAGTATGAAAATGAACAGGAAGAACAACTCCAAAGTCTGGAGGTGCACAGGTCTCCCTACTTCACATGGGATCTGAAATAAAAAAACTTAACTCCATCACATGATTCCTTGCATCAAAGGTGACGAGTTTCCTATGATTTTAAAGGCATGATATGCGAGAGAGTTGCTTCATCTTGTTTCAGTTAATAACATGCATATACTACACTTATGAAAACACAGCATTTTATTGATTTAAACTTCTGGCAGATCAGTATTTATGCTGTGGCTAAAACTGTCTGCCAGAGAGGACTGTTCCTCATCTCTATCCTGAGTCTGGCTTCAACAGTAACATATTCACTTACATCTTCCTTAGGCCAGTAAAGAGCAGAATCATTTAATCATTTTCTTTCCGGTAACTCAGGCCTTTTCCTCCTCTGAACCTTTGTCTTATAATAGCTGAACCATGGGTCATCGTTATTTTTCTTTCAGCCTTCTCTAGGTATAACACTGGCTCTGTACCCTTTGACAACACCTTCTTTTCCTTCTGTTTCTCCTTTTTGTTTTTCCATAACTAACTTTCTGGTCTAGACATAAAATCCTAGGAGACACGTATTGTGGTTTATTTACTCTAAAGAATTTTTTCTTCCAGCTCTTTTGATAAATCCCATACAAGTAAATCAAAATTAAACTGTAAAATGGTGGTTTAAAAATAATGTAGTCAGAGTTTTCTGCAGGGTCAACAGCAGCAGAAACTTGTAAGATAGTACACTTAAAACAGGTAACTGTAACACTACCCTTGAATGTTTGTTCCAGGGCTCTTTGAAGGACTTAAACAAAACTTGCTGCTAGTCTATCTGACACTAGGTGACAAGCAGTCAATGCACTGCTGAATTTCTTTGAAGAATAGTTGGAAGTTTCTCAGAAGGTAATGGACAGTTGCTGGCAGAGGCAACATTTTAAACCTCATCCTTATTAAGTTCAAGGCATAATTCCCATTGGCCAAAATTTTACCCAGGTGTCATGGTTTAACCCCAGCTGGCAACTAAGCCCCACACAGCCACTCACTCACTCCCCATTCCCCACAGTGGGATGGGGGAGAGAATGAATAAAAGTAAAACTCATGGGCTGAGATAAAGCCAGTTTAATAGGACTGAAAGGAAGAAAATAATAATTATGATAATAATAACAACAAGAACATGACAATAATAATAATAATAAAAGAATTGGAATATACAAAACAAGTGACGCACAATACAATTGCTCACCACCTGCTGACCGATGCCCAGCCGATCCCCAAGCCACGGTGTCCCCTGGCCAACTCCCCCAGTTTATATCCTGGGCATGACATAATATGGTATGGAATACCCTTTTGGCTTGTTTGGGTCAGCTGTCCTGGCTGTGTCCCCTCCCAGGTTGTTGTGCACTCCCAGCCTCCACTGGCAGGGCAGTATGAGAAGCTGAAAAGTCCTTGGCTTAGCAACAACTAAAACATCAGTATGTTACCAACATTATGCTCATCCTAAATCCAAAACACAGCACTATACCAGCTACTAGGAAGAAAATTAACTTTATTCCAGCCAACACCAGGACACCAGGGTATACAGGCAGGCCATAGGCAAAACCCCATACTCCCTACGACATCACTTCATAGGAGGGTTGTTTGGGTTTGGGTTTGGGTTTTTTTTTATAAGGTCTTTACAGTCAAATAATAAAGACAGTGTTTTACATCTACAGGAGTAATTTCTTCACTCACAAAATTACAGTTTTAGGGGCAGAAGGGACTAATACACTATCATCTAATCTGACACATGCCAGAGACATTTATCCAGCTGTTTCAGTAATGAGTCCAATAACACTGTATGTAGTTAAAATAATATATCATCCAGTAAGGCATCTGATCTTGATTTGAGGATTTAAAAAATGTGCCAAAGCCAGCATATTTTTGTACTTCATTCTTATATTTGCTAGAAAAACAGGTCTCAGTTCTTGTTTGAATTGGTCTGCGTCTAGCTTAATGTTAGGAGTTGTTGGCCCGTTTTTCTCTCCCATCCTAAAGACCCTGTAAGCACTGGGCACTTCTCTTAAGGTATTTACAAATGGTAAGTTGGACACGTCTTGGTCTCCTCTTTGATATGGTGAAGAGACTGAGCTATCGATACATTAGTCTCCCCGCCTTTGAGATGTGTCAGCTACCTCGTGTCATCTTCTCTTAGTCCAGTTTTCTTCCCATGGCTGCGTACAGAAGCAACCGGGCAGCACAGTCCCTGTGCTTTGCCGATGCCATCTTTGGTGTCTGTGCCTTCCCCAGCTGGGACTGGGCCTCCCGTCCTACCCGTAAGATGTGCTCTATAGAGTTGTTTAATTTTGGCTTGTATTCACTGCTTTTTGGGGGGAATTCCTTCATATAACTGAGCCCAGCAGTGTCTGTATGTTCACATTTCCTTATGTGAACAATCTGCAAATTTTTCCGAGAGAAGGATTCTACATAGCATCAGGTCCTGGAAAGCTCTTTCACCCAGCTATAAATTTGAAGAGATTTTATCTTTCTCTGGAAAAAAACCTTTGAAAACAGCTGTTGTCTCCATTTGAAAGAAAAGAGCATAGATAAGCCATCTATGAAGCTGCATAAGTGTGGAAAGTTGAAATAATGTTTCAAGACAATAAGAAACAAATCAGAATTTTGGACTGTGCTTGGTATGAAGTACTGTGAGGGACGAGGAGGTTCTTATTTTGTTCAAACGTACTAATCAGTCCAAAAATACTGCCAGTGGCTTATCCAGTGTAAGAGGACATTCCTGTAGTAGCCTTCCTCCATATTGCAATGGAAGACTTCTTGAGGCGGATCTTGGATTCTGGTCCGTTTAGAGGACTTTTATGTACCTTAATCTTTCCAAATCTCTGAAACACACTCCAAGGCACCTCCTCTTTGCAAGTCCTGTTGTGCAATCTCCTTCTTCACTCTGTGAGTCTCCTCATAGGAATTCCTGAACAAGTTTGTCTTCATTTTTACCAATAAGTGATGCTCTTTGTGATCCCCCATGGAGCTGTGAAGCTCAGGGTAAGTACCTGCTAGAGAAATACAGGCATCCCTGGAGCACAGGACACTGGGAGGAGGGCCAAGCAACTCAGATGTGATGCATTTGTTATTATGGGGCTGTAGGAAAAGCCCTCTTTCCGTTACCCATCCCAATTTTCTTTTTCATTAGCCTCCTGACGCTAACCTCTGAATAACTTCTAAAGTAAACAGCCCATAAATATTGCACGAGTCTCCAATACTAAAAGCTGATAAAGTTTATAGCACTTATAAAATAAATAGAAGGAAATGCTTTTCAGTTTCCTATTTATAGGTCTCAAGAGAGATCTCAGGTATGATTTATCACTTCAATTTTAACTGTATTAGTCTCCCCCTATCACATACACACAAGTCTTTTCCTTGGTCATTCTTTTTTTCTCACACACAGCTGCTTCCTCTTTTCCCTGTAGACGTGCTCACACCCACACAGCCATTTGCCCTCCACATCCTTTGCTAACAGACAGGAGACTGCGTGCTCTTTTGCGGAGTGTTGAGTGCCATCAGTTTTCACCAGACTCAGCAGGCGCTGAGGGTTCTCAGCATTTAGCAAGGGGCTCTCAACCGCACGTAATCCAAAGGAAAAACTACTTTTTTCAAGTCTCTGTGGCATGAGGCCAAAGAAGGATTGAAAAAAGAGGGAGGCGACATTTTGGATGTGGGCGGATCATTAAAGCACAGAGAGTATAGTTAACATAGGGTATATTTCTTTTTAGGGCATTCCTATATGCTTTCCAAGTGTTAATGTTTCTAAATATGCAGTATTCAGCTTCAATTGCTAGTGCATCGCACTTGAGCAGATAAATGGACTGTAGCTAATAACACCCTTTTTCTTGGAGCAAATGAACATCATTTCTTCTATTTTATAAAAGGGGAGGCACACCTAGGGCCACATATCGTGTGCCTATATTAGCATTTTATTTTGGCACAAAAGTGCACGTCTGAAGTAAATCTCCTGGTTGTCCCCATTCAGTTTATTTTCCCATTTAAATGGAAACACTTGCTTCGGAAATATACCTGCTAATGGGCATGAAGTCCACGGAGCCAGAATACAGCTAGATCAACTTAAACCTCCCCAAATGTGTAAATGGAGACATCAGATCCTCAGTGACAGCTGTTTCTCTTTAGAGCTCCATTCCTATTACACTGCAGTATTTGCTAACGTGGCAAGCCACAGCACCACCACAGCTTTTGACGCCACTGCATCCTAAATGCATTTTCCTGTTCTGGTTCTGTATTAAAAACCAAACAAACAAAAATGCCTTTCATGATTGTGACTGAAATAAATACATTTATGCTTGAAATTCCCACAGACTACTTCCAGGGTTTTCTTCCCCAGGAGCTTTGATTGATACTAGAACATGAAGAACAGTGAAAGAAAGACTGCCAAAACCAGGAGCCCACAGAGCTGGAACCTAACTTGCTCCAAGGAAATAAGGGAGTTAAAACTGCTGTTTCTGATACTGCTTATGTTAAGCTGCCTATCTCCTCATCACAGGACAGAAACTGTGTTTTAGATGACATGAACCTGCTTGCTAGAAGGACCCACGTTGGATAGGGTAGGTGAGGGAGGATGGATAATGGAAGGAAAGTTCAACAGAGGAAAAGGAATTGGTAGCTGAAAATGCCTGGGTGCAGGTAAAGGGGAATTCTTCAAAATATACAGAAAAAACTGGTGTGGGATGAAGAGGACTGCTGACACACCAAGCTTCTCTTCCCATGTGTCATGAAGTGGCATTTCTGTTTGGAATTTGTAAGGCCCTTCTTACAACTTCTTCATATATCCTCTGATGCCAGTCTCTGCACATGAATGGCAACTGAGATAACTTTACTCTCAGTGAATCATGCTCAATTGTTTTGACTTCAGTGCTGAGGCTCTGCCTCGCTGATCCTCCCTGTTACAAAATATTGCATTGTCAGCACTGACATTCTCCGGGCCCTGTACTCTTCCTTCTCCAGACCCCATCGCTCTGGCTAGGACCATGCTTTTCGTGATGTATGAGCTTTCCCCTCAACCACATCTGATCAAACCATCACCCTTTTGTTATTCAGCCTATTAGACAGCACGAATAAACCTTTCATGATTTACTGCTTTATACCCCACTGACCATGCTGTTGTCTCCTAATGACAGCAACTACAGCTGCACTTTTCTATCTGCTCAGGCCAAAGGCAACTGGGCAATTAATATCAACTCAATTCCTTTCCACTTCAAAGCTTACTCAAACTCTCTAGTCCCAGAGAACCATTTCTGGACACAAAAAGTCATATTCTGGTTTAACTCATCTTTTATCTTATTTGACAAATTTGACCTGCTGGATAATATTGAGATATACACATTACCTTCAGGAAATATTGAAGCTGTAAGAAGGCAACTGTAACTTCAGATGACTTACACCTCCACCATTTAAAACACGCTGTTGTCATCCTGAGACTGTTAGGCAAACAGGGGGTTGTTTCAGCTGAGTTTAGCCATCTAAAACCCAGGTATATAAGAATGGATTCAGGCTCCCTCTATAATCAGTGGGGAGACACAAGTGGCTACATGTGATGTTGCTTCCATCCGTTAGAGACACCTCTTAGGATGAGATGAATGCTGCCTGGGTTAGGAAGCTCATTTGTCCATTCGGCCTGTATCATTAATGAAATGGGAGGGCTCCTTCAGAGGGGTGATTCAAAGCCATATTTTGCTGCTTTGGGATGCAGGAAGAGGCTGGAGAATTCATTGAGAAGACCAGTCTGTAGTCACAGGTCTGGCATGCAGCTAGCTTTCTGTGCAAATGCTTCTTTTACTAAAAGATCCTATTGAGCATCAGAAGGGTAGTGGCTTTTGGTTGTCATCCAGCATCTGCTGCATGAGTTATTGAGGATCTTCATAGCAATAATGGAATTCCTGAGCTTCTTACACAGTAGCTGCTGGGTGATTCTTCCTTCCCAACTTTGCTGACCATGGCTCACTCTGTCTTTGCAAGGCCTTTCTGCAGTGCGTTTCTCCTACAGCAGCAAAGAGGTTAATAAAAAGCCACCTAATACAGTCTGCGTAGGATAACAACACAATCAGATGTTGAACTGCCTGGCAGACACTGCAAGGCCAAGCGCAAATGAATATAGGAGCAAAACAGAAGATATGCCTGTTTGCTGAGGGAAATGAACAGGGCCTAGAGATGGCTGGGGGAAGCAGCCTGAGAGACAGTCATCAAAAGCCAAGTGGATTTATTAGTCTGCCAAGAAGCAATAGGAGAAGGGTGATGTGGTGAAAGCAATATGTAAAACGTAAATGTCAGTAAGAAACATGAGCTATGGAGCTCTGTGAATAGCATCTAAAGACCAAGCCTGATGTGCCAAAGAGCCTTTATTTCCAGAGGTCAGTCCTCTTGCCTGTCACTGAGTAGGGAGGACGGAGTGAGCTTTCCAAGTCCAGAAAATGACATGGTTCCTATCCAGCCGTTTTATTCTGTGCATCTTTGGGGTGACTCATGCCTCTTGATGACCATATCTCGCCACAGAGAATGGCAAGCATTACAGAAGAGCCCCGTCAAGATAACAACTCCTTTGGTCCCACAGAAGAGATTGCTGAAGATCACAACAAGCAGAATTTCCCTTCCCAAAGCCCGACAGTTTGGGAACAAGAGACCAAGCACTCATGTAGGGCTTAAATCCTCCCTGGTTTCTCTCCTGGAAGAATGGGCTTTTGTAAGCTCAGAAACCTTCCTTTATTCCCCTTGGTCCAAAAGCTGAAAGATACTTTCTTGCTCTGGCCTCGGAACAGATAGGAACAGCAGGCCACTGAGCCCTGTACTTTCCTTACTGTGCCTCAGCACAGAACTGGTGAAGCTTCTCCGTAGGAAGAAATATTCAGCATGGAGACTGCTCCACACTCCATTCAGCCGTGAGCCTCTCCACTGAAATTGCCAAGGAGAGCGAATGCAACTAGCTCCAAAAGAGCTGTGGTTTTAGTGGTATGGGCACCTGTCCACTAGGAAGTGCGCTGAAACCTCCGACGCATTTCATAGGTTCCACCAGAGACCCATCAAACACTAATAACATTCAATCACTGCTAACCAAGGCTGATTTTGGACCAGATGCTTGGAAGTGAAACACTGCCTATCCCACCACCCGCCCCTGCCATAAGTCAATTATACATTGTAGTATTTGAAACCAATAAAACAGAGCTTTTTATTATATGCCATGGCTTGCTTTGGAAGGTATTGCAACCACAGTTGAGTTTGGAAACTTCACACACAGCTTATTTTATTTTCTTTAATGACTTTATATATATATATCTATATCTCTTGTTACCATCCCTTTTATCCACATGATGTTATTATTTTTTTTTAAATTGCAAAGAATATTTTGTTTCCTTCTATTTCTGCTTGGCAATGAACTATATAATCTTGTTCTTTATTTAGATGCATTTGTTCACTATTCAGACAGCATTAGTACTGCCCACAATTAGAATTCACTCTAATTCAAACGCCATCACTTACCACATTCCAACCCACAGAATAGACAGTGCGGTGGCAGAGACATTGAAGCATCTTTTGAGAAAACCTAACACCAGAGTCTGAACCGTGGTTTAGACCCATGCAGAGAGCTGTACCAACTCTAATGGTGCCTAGTCACTTTGGTGGGCTGTCAAATGCCACCAGATGCAAATGTAAGCCATATCTCTTCCATGTGAGCTATGGGCTAACAGCGCTTCATGGTGATTTGGCCTATTCCAAAGTTAGTTTCACATGAGGATAACCTGCTGGTGGGTTCTGCTGGCTTTGGAAAAGGCCCTTAGGTGAACAGAGCAGATCTTGACCAGAGGTTAGGTACCTCTGTGTGGTGAATAACTGTATAACTCTGACGCTTCCCAGAGAGAGATCACCTGTCAGCACCCCATTAACTCCAGGCAGAAGGAAAATTTCAAGGAAAAAGACAAAACCCCTGTTGTTTTAGTGTCATCTGAATTTATAAAATGAGGTGCATCCACAATTTCAATGCTACAGTGGAAAAGAGCAACAGTCCCTAAGAGTGCGGGAGAGCAAAAATAAGAGTTGCATTTTTTTATTACAAGAGGAAAGGGATGAAAAGTATAATGTAAAAGCACACTAAATGAAAAGAGAGAGATCCTCCCTCCCTCCCAGGCATGTTTAAAAAAAATAATCAAGGAAGCTGTTTAGTGATTTTAAGAAAACGAGATCCTGAAAGGGACAGGGAATTGTTGCTCTGTGGCAAGGAGGGAAACAATTCCCACCCCACAGTCTTCAGTCCCTCCTTTCTCCTGACTCTCTCACCTCCCTCCCCGCTTTGCCTTCCCATTCGGCAGCCTCCGGCCTGCCATCCTTCAGCTGCCGCTCTCCTCTCATCCTTTGCTGTCTTTTTGACTTTAAGCAGTTCCCTAGCAACAGCTGTTTTCAGCTGAGAGAAAGAGCCGTGGACATTTTGCAAGCACAGGGGTGGGCAGGGCTCGGCCTCGGCTCACGGGTGATGGCTGACCCCAGTGTCCGAGTGGGACACGGTGCAGCTCCAGGGCAACAATTTCTGCACCGAACTCTGGTTATGACCTGAGACGGGGGGGGCTGCACCTAGGTCTTATGCTTCAGTTGTTCTTCTTGTTGGTTAACAAAAGGTTACTCATTCTGCTTCATTGGAAACGCTCATTTCCCCTGACCCAACACCGGGCTTCGCCCAACAGAAAAGCTTCTCAGACACCATCAGTGTGGCAATCCTACGGCAGGGACATAGGTATTCGGACACGGCACAAGGGTCCCCATTCCTCTAGTTAAAAATAAGCGCTCTGATTTTTATGGGTCGGATGCTGTCCTGACCCCCTTGCTGTCCAGCCCACCTCACTGCTGGAGGCTGTTATCTCTGGAGCAAAACCGGGAAACATGTTCTCACAGCTCAAGTCCTGAATTTCGCAGCGGCACGTGTTAGCCAGAGCCTTCGTGGGCTGCTTATGGGGACAGCCAAGGACCCAGGCATGCATCCCCTTCCTCCCGCTCTGCTTCTGCGGCAGCGATGATTTGGCAGAGGGGAGGATGGGCAGCTGAGGGCAGCAGCATCACTGCAGCAGAGTTACTGGAGCTCAGCTAAAGGAGTGCTAACCTATCATTATTATTGATGATGTTGTTACCATTACTACTGTTATTATTATATTCCCCTTTTAATTTGCCCCAGAGAAACTGAACCTGCATTACTTTATATAGCAGCCGTTCCCTTACCACCCACAAACGTCTCCTGTCATAAGTGCTGAAGTTACTCTGGAAAATACGATGCAAGTTTTTAAGCCATTTGGTAGGGTTTTAGACAACTGGACCCCAAGTCATCACACTGCAATAATTTAGATACCCTAGAATAGACTAGAACACTAGCTAAATATGTAAAGTGGGCACATACTTACATAAGCCTATAATGCCAAGTGATCAAAGCATCTGACAAGACCCCACAGTATAGTTATTCCAGTTTAAAACAGAAGACAAAAGACATGGTTTTCTCCATTATCCAGCAAAACAAATGGCCAATGTTTTTTATCACGCAGCCACTGATGTTTGAATTCTGTGATAGTGCCTTGATCATAGGTTTCTTTCCCCCTGTTTATTTCCAAGCTTCTTAACTATCATGTTGAATAAAGGTACAGAACTGTCTTGTATGGTGGAAATTATATGTCTGGATGTGTTGTGAATCTGACCTCATTCTCAGTCTTGTCTTTTTCCAGAGTGGTGTTTTGTCTGTGCTTTGCTCATCCCTGTACGGACAGGGGCTTGGCAGCCCTGCCAGCTGATGTACCTTACGCATGAGGCCCATCAGTTACCCACCGTTTCACCCCACCTCCCACCACCTGGGACAGTGTCTGCATCTCCTGCCTTGCCCGTTCAGCACTCCTAGCAGTGTCCCTCTCTGGCACCCAGCTGCGGCCAGGGTTGGGGGTCCCACAGCAGGAGAGAGGTCGCAGCCCTGCACAGCTGCTACAGAGTATGTGTCTTCTAAGGGGATCCCACACTCACATGTGTTCCATGAACATGTGTGTTTCGTCAGAGTAGACCTTCCCCTGCCAATCCCCATGTGACTTGACATACTACAATGACTTAAGACTACTGTAAGGTAGAGAGTAGTACTAGGGTGAAGCCTCGTAAAGGATAACTAGGTGCCTTGGCTCTCCTAGCCTGAAGAGGCCCAATCTGTACCCTGCTTTTGCCGTCTCCTACATCAACAGCATTATCATTTGCATGTGTATGCCCTTCTCCTTCCTCTACCATTTCCACCTTCCTAGCTTTGCCCCTGTGCCTCTATCCCTATGACAGCAATCTCTGCTGCCTGGAGGAGCTGTTGTGCAGAGTGGGATAGGATGTGGAGGGATGATAGATGGGGCGGAAGAAGTACATGTGGGCAGAAGGCTGCTCGGGTAGAGAGAAGGGATTGTGGGGTTTAGGGAAGGGGGCAAGTTGGAAATGGAGACCATGTACTCCAGGGAGTAAGGAAGGAATAAAGAGCATCAGGGGGAGAAGTGGCATGAGAACCGGAGGAAAGGCGACAGACCCCATTGCCCCTCTGTGGTCTCTTACAAATCTGAAAATCCCACTGCCATCCTCCTGAAATGTGCTATCCTTTCTATCACACTGATGCTGCCCAAAGTACCACTGATCCTTCCCACACTCCCTCACTTTTCAGCCTTTGGAACCACCTTCCTTGCTCTTTTCCACTGTTACAGAAACTCACTTTTCTTACCCCAAACGTGCTGGCAGCAGAAAAATTCTCTGAGGCTGAAAACCCTTGAGCTGCAAGGGCTATGACCTGATGCCTTGGAATTTACCTCCCAGGCAGCCTCACACCAGCCTCACAGGAGCTGAGCTGTGCCTGCTTTCACACCTCTGTGAGCTGCAAATAGCATCTCCTTCTTCGGTCCTACCCCCAGCCCCAGCTGAGAGACCTCTCTACTGCGGTGAAAACATGTCCGCTTCCTATGGCGACACATTTTTGCCTTTTGTGGCCTTTCCAAACCTTCAGTTTTTTCTGGTCCCTGTTCTTCTGTATGTCTCTGCTCCTTTCGCTCTTTATGCATTTCCTTCTTTTTGGCAATATTCAGGTTTTGTCTTATCTCCAGTCCTAAGCTTGTCTCTTTGTCAATCACTGGGGCATAGCACTACTTAATTCTGACTAAGTGCCCTCATTAGAGTTAAAAAGAGATTAGTGGTAGAGTACGGGCAGTTTGCACTTCTCAGGTACTGCTTTAAGCTATCCATTGTCTCAGGCAGAGACCACTGCTTTAGTTATACCAGCTCATATTTGATAGGTTCTCTCTCAAATCGAGAGGCAAGACTTCTTTTGTTTTCAAAGGAATTCTTATATACTTAGAACTCGAATATGCCATTTGGGCCACATAAACGTATGTTGGCCAGATGTTTAATACCCCTGTTTCAATGTGTTTTGCTGACAATAAAAGAATAATGAATGTTCCTGCAGGACAGTTTGATGTAGATTAGGATACAACAAATGCATTTTGACATTTGAATGTGTAAGAACAGCAGACAAACAAAAAATGAATAAAATGTAAATTCTGTTCTTATTTTTCCTCTGTGAACTTGATATTTTATCCATAGGTCTGAGTATAACATACGTTATGAGTTGACCAGCAATATACTGTAAAAAAGAAGACAAACAAACACCCCAAGCCCAGTCACAATGAATGCCACATAAATCACCCTGCATAATGGGTCTATGGAATTTGCTCCTCCTGGCTGTACTCAGTGGGTATCATCACTTGCCTTCCAGCAAGACTGAACTTGGTGAAGTAAGTAACAATCTGGAGTGTTTATGTGTTCCACCTATTGAAAAGATGAGTGTTAAAAAATACTGACACTACAAGGGATCAAATTCTGCTGTAATTTATGTATCTTAAAATCCTCTGGGAGTTACTGGGTGTGTGTTGGTGTAACTGAAAGCAGCATTAGGCCTACGATTTATGGAAGCAGTTTAGTACAGCGATAAGCCTATCAGAGATTAACACACACACAGTTTCTGCATTTTGTAAACTGCCATCAATCCCCAGTACTGCCACCAGAGAAGATAATATCTTCTCGCCTACAATAAAATACACTCTTTCTAAATTTGGTACCAGAAATGTTTATTCCTTGCACAGCTCAACCATATGAATAAAGAACTCAGAATGACTAGATCAATTCCAACACAAATCTGTTGGTATGCAGCGTATTTTATGTCATACGGAGTACTTCAAGTTACATGCTCAAATATGACACCAGGGAACATATTGGGAACTTGGAGCATGAAATCCTGGTTCTGCTAAAATCACAGACTTGTCGTGCCACTGCTTCCAATGGAGTTTGTCTCTGGGCAAGCCTCAGTTACATCAGTAGTGGAATCCTTTTGCTGGGCATGTACTCCAGATGAAACTGGTGGCTGGACACTGAAATGCATTGTGCAGCTGGGACTGGTTCCTAATGGTGTATTATCCTCTAACTATTTAGTTCCTTTGGTCCCTAATGGCACTGCAAAAGGGAAGAAGATGGACACAGTGATACAGAGCTATAACCAGCACCAAAAGCTGAGCTGTTGCCCATTATTGGACAGCAGTACTTTTCACTAGAGGAAGGGGCAGTCAGCCATGAAATCAGGAAGTGCTGAAGAAAACAGCAGAAAATAGCAAAAAATAGCATTCTGAGGTAGGACTTAAAATGACCTTGGGACTGGACTAGGTAACATAGCATGTGAGGTTTGTGGGTCTTCATTTGGGAGTTAAGAGACGTGAACTGTTTTTCCAGCAGTTCCAATGGGACCAGCTTCTCCCCAGCTTGTGTTCCCTCTCTGTTCTGCTGTGCCTCTTCTATTTATCTTCTTTTTTTTGGCACCTAGTTCTTCTGAGGAACAGCTCCTCTCTGTTCTTATAGGGTACTGCAGTACACATTATAATAAAGACCTGATCTCCATTATGACACTAAGATCATACAGCAAATGAAATAAAGGGTAAGCAGGTGAAGATGGAATTGCCATCTCTGCAATGAGATACAGAGATCCAGTGTCATTAAAAGCTGATGTCACTAAAAGTCTCTTTAGAAAAAGCCTCTGTTTCCCAAAGGTGGGATTTCCCTGCCAAGTGTGTAAACCCAGAAGACTCTAGTCTCAGCCTGTGTTATGTAAGAACATATAAAACCAGCTACAGCAGATGAAACCATTCTGTGTAGTCTAGTCCTGCTTCTGATAGTGGCCAACAGTGGTGCCCTGCTAGAGTATAGAGCAGGGCCAGCATCTACCAACCCTTGCCCTGTATACTTTTCTAGCCTCCAGCAAGTTTTAGCTTAAGAACTCCATGTATAATACAGCAGCAGAGCTGCATCAGGTACCTTCTGATGTTATTTCTTCCAGGACTGTATTTGATTACTTTTGAAACTCATATGAACTTCCAGCATCCGTAAAATCTTGAGAAAAGGTGCTCCAGAGCTTAACTGTTCATTACATAAAGGAGCTGTTTCTTTGTTCCACTTTGAACCTGCCACCTGCCTGCCTTGAACATGTGCTGTGCTGTGCTGTGATTCCAACACAGTATTTCTGGCCTCTCCTCCAAGCTGAGGTGTAGGAAATCATGTTTGCAGACTCAGCAGTGTTATGTAGCATACAGCAGCGTCAGAGAGACACACAGGCGGTGGTGTTATTTTCAAACCACTCCTCTTGGGTTTCAAGAACCAAAAGACTCCTAGTCTTCTGGTCCACCTTATTGACTGGATCTGGCTTTCTGATTTTTATGGATGGATGGACACGATGACAAGCCTTCCTGGCATAAGGAGTGTCCTGACTATCAAAAAGTAATTAGAACAGAGTCTGCTATGATTTTCTTCCTTCCTCTGATTCACAGTCATGTTTCATTTCACCAGCTAAAAGCCCTGAAGTGACACGGGAGGTTATTCAGGGCCATTCCATGGCAGTGCAGCTGAGTAAAAAGTATGGTTTCCAACCTTACTAGCAGCTGAGCATGCTAAATACACAACTATCTTGCCAGCATGAAGAAGTCATGTAGCTCCACCAGCCTTTTCACTGGAAAAAGGATGGAATAGATCTTCCAAGCTGTGTACAAAACTGTGCACTACAGCCTCCTTCCTCCCTCTGCATTGCTCTGTAATGGGTGTAAAGTAACACATTAAGAACCTTTATAGCCATGTTAAGGCCCTTTTGATTTTCTGATAAAGGCTGTTGGTATATATATAAAAAAAGCCCTTACATGCTTTTTCAGACCCGAGTACTGTTTATTGCACAAGTGCAAATGCAAGCTCAGGTCTGCTGACACTGCTGCAGGGCTTAACCAGACGAGCGCATTGGGTTGTGCCCTCCTATGTCCGCTCCCGCTGCCTGCCTCAGTACAGGCAGACTTCTGCAGCGACCATGACAAAACATCCGATAGCAGAAATACCAGCAACAACAGTGCATACATTTAGCGTTAAACTCTTACTGGTTTTTGTTTGCCCTCTCCCAAAACACGCTCTGTTCCTCTCTGAGAGAAATTATGCCTCTTCGCCTCTTCCTCCTGAATATACCACTCCATGCAGTGCAGGTGTCCCTGTTGATTCCTCCTCTCCCCTCTGCCTCTTGGAGTGCCACCATCCTACAGTAGGAAGGGCTGTCCTTATGCCTCACCCCTTGCATCTCTCGTCCTGCCCTTCCCTTGTGGGAATGGGCTGTTTCTTCTTCCTTTCCCTCTAGTGCCTCCCTAACATGTCCTCTACTCGCAAATCACTGAAGCAGCGCAAGTGCAGCACTACCTGTGTTTAATGCCTGCTGCATTGCCTGCTGCTAGCACAAGCTGGATGCGGCAGGCGAAAGGCTTGTCTCTGGCTTATGGGTGAGCTTACATGAAGAATGTGACAGTGCAAGCTATTTCTTCCCTGAACGCGCTGTCCGTGCCACACGAGAGACTGTCTCAAGCTCCTTCAGCAGGCTCGGATGAAAACCAGCTCTCATCTGCATTGGGCATGGGGCAATTTCTGCATCTCCCACTGCGTTAGGCTAGTCTGGGTATTAAAACAAGTCTTTCTTAGCAGCATTGTCATGAGTACATTTGCATCTTGTCCTCACCTCATATGCACGCCTCCTGGTGTGCAAAGGTAAGAGATCCTTTTTCTAGGAGTTTTGGTCAGCAGCTTTTCCTCTGATTGTACCCCAGAGAATATGTTTGGAAGGCAGCTGGATTTGGCCACTGGCTTTCCAGAGATCCGGAGCCAATCATCTCTACACAGCAATGTAAAAAATGGAGAGTCACCAAAGGGGGAAGTGTGTGTAGTGGGAAAAAAAGCATTAAAGGGCACTTGAGGTTCTCTCTGTTCTGGAATATTTGGGAAAATATGTGAATATAGAACCAATAAGGATGTTCTACAGGTTTCAAATATAACACACAGGATTGCTGAACAGACAGTGAGTGAGAGAAAAAGGGTTGTATATTTCATGGCTGAAATACTGCCAGTCTCTCTCCCCCGCCTCGAAATATGTTCATGACGCCTAGACATAAAGTTCAGTGTTTCATTCCATCTCAATAGGGATTTTATGACTAAAGTGCCGAGGATAAGAAAAGACCAATTTGTAGTTTTATTGATCAGGCTAAAGGTCAGGGGCAGACGTGTAGGTCATGGTGCTCTCTCTGAACAGACATGGGACCAAGCGCCTACCTTCTGAAAGCTGAAGAATGAGGCAGAGGAGGGGGAACTTACACTGATGAAACATGACAGCTGAGATGTCAATCATGACCAAATTGGACAGGCTCAGAGATGGGAGGCCTTGCAACAACCATAACTTTGCCCCCGTGCCTGCATGCTCTGGCAGAGGGACTTCTACTATGTGCTTGCTGAGGCTGTGATGTGGTGTATGGGCAAACGCCAGGACACAATTTAATACAATAAAAAAATAATCCATGCTGACAAAGTTTATGCGATCAAGTTTCCCAGTCCTAGTGGAACCACATAAAGCATATACTGTCACTACGGGCATTTTGGCTGAAACAGTAGGGGCTTCTGCTGCATGGAGATAGCCTGGAAGGTATTTGTCACCATGGCCCACTCTGGGCTGGCTGCAATAGTAGAATAACACAAAACTACATTGATTCATTGTCAGGAATTTACAGTTTAGACTTAAAATGTCATGAAGTGAAATGGTTTCCACAGCAATATCAGTTTTTCTCCTCTACATATATTAATTTTGTCCTCATTTGCCCCTGTGAATCACCATTGAAAGCGAGACTTGTCTCTGTAGTATATTCTGTTCCTGGTCTCTCTGTGTTATGTTTGCAGTGTAAAGCTTTTTATGGCTGAGACTGTGCTTGCTGTAAAAGAGAGATGATCCAGCACAGCTTTAATTAAAGATGGTTTAAGCTAACTTTTGTTCTTGCTGATTCTGAACTATGCCAAAAAGTCATCTTCATGCTTCTGGAAGACTTCCCTCTTGTTCTCCCTGCTTACACCACCAAGTGTAGTAATGGAAGGAGGCCTTCATACTTTCTTACCATTTAGGATACATGCAGGCCAGGTAAACATTCTTGTAGGTAGCTTAATTTAGGTATTGCTTTTCCTGACCTTACTTCTTCAGATTTAGTCTGTACAAAGCAAAAACATGGTTTTGTTTTATGGTAAATTTAATCTTCATGTACAAAGGAAGAAGGACTCCTAACCCATAAGTGACAGGCTAACACAGCTAAGCTCTTTGAAGGGGATCCAGAGAGCTAAAATCTTCCCTTTAACTTCTCTCCCCTACGTTAAGTGGAAGGCAAACTAAGCCTGAAAATAGGAAAGGCTCCAAGTCCCTGAAGAAAATATATCATTACATGTACAAAACATCTCTAAGTATTTGTCCAATCACCCAGACTGTCAGATGGCTTGATTAATATCCCACTACTTCACGACTTCACTAAATTTGTAATGAAGGAAACAATACTGGTCATTTCTTGGTATCTGATCCTGACTTGTGGCAGGAAAGGCAGAAGACAAGGTGTATTGGTATCCCTTTGAGACCTGTTTTCTCTGAATTTGGAATTAACAGAGAGCCAGTTAAAGGCCCTGGAAAGTATAAGTTTAGAAATAGTGTATGTTACACATCAGGTCTATCAGGAACCAAGGTGGTCTAGCATACACACTTGCAAAAACTGCACGCTGAAATTCAGAACAGGCCTACTTTCATCACATCAGCTGATTTTTTCTCTGCCTGTACCATCTTCATCCTGATGGTTTCTGAGCTCCAGACAAAATCTGTTTTTATCACACACACAACCTCTAGCAATCTAATTCCTCACCTTTCTTTTCATGCTGTATTTCTTTCTTCTACTTGTTGATCAGCTGAGTAATGAAGTTTCATGGTAGGTTCTGGCAATTGTCAGACCTGAGTTCTACTGTCTTGAAGCAGGCAGTTGCTTAGGTAGTTACATAGCTAGCTGCTACACAGCTTGGTGGCTTCTAGATGCCTGCTGCACGATCAGTCAATTGGAGCTTCTTCTGGCCACAGCAAATTCATGCCTGTGGTCAGCTCCAAGAGTCATAAAAACACACGTCTTGTCTAAGAGCTCATTCTAAAGAAAAAGGTGCAGTCATGTGCAGCAACTGAATTAAGCGCTCAAGCTATCTGTACAAGATTCTGTTTATTTCACTAAATGATCAAACTTATATATGTTTGAACAAAGACCTAGAAAGAACTAATGGCATACAGCCAATACTACTAACACAGGAGCGCATATCTGGCTCAGCTGGGATGTTTGCCAGTCCTCAGGACAGTTAAAGATAAAAACATTCCATACACATACTCATGACTGTCTTCAGCCACATCTTCCCAGGCATACACAAGGCCATCCTCCAACCTGACCTTGCAAAACTGGTTCTTCAAAGGCTTGGCAAACATGCAGCACAACAAATTCTAACATTCACTCTTGAAAACAAATGCCAGGTGTTCCGAGCTGCTCCCACAGCCATGTGATTAGGCAAAATCAAATAATAGTTATCTATACTTCAGTAGCAATCTTTATGCCCAGCAGACTTGAGGAGTCCAGCGTAACTCTTAGAACTCATCCCCCTCTACTCTATGCTTTTTCTCTGCACCATGGAGCTAGAGAACTGTCCTCATGTCACATAACAAGGATTGAATAGCCTAGGCTCTGTGTGTATTCAAATTACAGCCTCAATGCTCCATTAGTGTGCACTTCTATTGCCTTCACTACTTATATATTTGAATGTCTGGTAAATAGGTTGTTCTAGTAAGGAAGAAGGAAGGGTCATATTTACTTAATGTAATAAGAAAATACAAGGGGAGCAGAAAATAGAGAGCTGCCAGCAACTATACCCAGCGTTTTGCTGCTGAGGGGGTTTAGCATCTAACAGCCATGCCTATTAGACCACATCAGATCTTATAATTAACTAACAGCAGTGGGGGAGAGACATTCCCTGGGTAATGCCAAACAGCAGCTGCAGTGTCTGTGCTGTATCATACTGGGGAGTGACCCCTCAGTGTGAGGGTTTGGGAGGACAATATCAAAGAATGAGATCCTGTGCTGCAAATTGTTCCGTCTGTGGAGGAGATGGGCAAGAGGCAGAGATCATTAGAGGGAAAACACAGGGAGGGAAAGCTGGAGGCCAACAGGCATCAGTTTGATTTAGAAGAGCGGAGACAATAGGGTAGCCTCATGTACACAGGCAAAATCTTAGTCTCAGAAGCATCTTGTGGGTATGAAGAAATGCTCCTTTTGATCTCTGATGTATAATCGCTGGTTAGGGACACAGTGAAATATTACAGAAAAAGTGGACAGAAAGATTTCAGCAGCCATATAATCAAGGACACAAGTGAGAACAGGATGAGTTCGGGGAGAGTGTAAGATGAGGGCAGAAGACAGGTTTGGGGCTAGAACAAAAGAGAGCTATGGTCAAGTTCAAAATTGGGGCCCTACTTTGACCTTACAGGCAGGATAGGTGTAATGAGTCTCTCAGAGGTGAAACCGGAGCCAGGAAGGTGCATTTGAGATAAGGGTAGTAAAAAAAGACATGATTCACTATGGATAGTAAGACAGCAAAGCTGATTTTCCTATTTTGTTTCAACCTACTTTCAGGACATCCTTTGGCATATGTTTCCACCACCAGGCTAACTCTCCAGGCTGGCACACAGACGAAAGCAAAGCCTGACCTGTTCCCACAGGATCTCCTGTCACCTGTGCATTTTGCGAGGACTCCTGGAGCCATTTCCCACTTGTGCTGCACGGCACAACTCTTCCCCTGGGAGCCGTGAGCGAATTTGCCTGTGTGGGCACATGTGGGAACTGTGTAAACGGAGCTGGGATCCAAAGGGGCTCGGGTGGGCTAGTGACAATTTTTGCCACAAAGAGGGTGTGTTACAACCCCCAGTAAAAGCAACTTCCATGTTCTGGGCTGTGTCTCAGGTTAGGTCAACTCCACCTGATGGAAAAAAGAGATGAAAGTGTGTGTGAGGTTTTTTCTTTTTTTCTGTGGGTGGAGGACAAGTTGCCGCACCTGAGGAAAAGCGTGGTTTATCTCCTGAGGGAAGGGAAGCCCTCACCAGAACATAAACCTCCGCAGAGGAGCCACAAGGGTCGGCGATGACCACCACGTGTTGGAGGGGCTACAGCTGGCAACGTGTGATGCTTCTGGGGAGCTTTTCATCTGAAAGTCTTCCTCTTGAAGGTGGACTGAGAGAATGAAGCCCTGAGCTTGGCTCCACATCCCACTATCAGAGCCAGCAGATGCGTAGCCCACCTCAGGTGCACCCACTTCACCTAAACCTTCAATTTTCAGGGCTTGCACCTGGGCGACCGCACAAAGGTGAAAAGTGCCGGGACGTGAACACCCCTCCCTCCCGCCTCTGCCAAGGTGACCGTGTTGCTTGCTGCTGAGCAGGAGCAGGCAGACTGGGCCCGTCCAGCACCAGGTAAGGGCAGGCCCAGCAGCCCTGCTTGTCCCAGTCACTCCTTCCCCACTGCAACCGCGGGGCGCGCCAGGCTGCCCGCTCTTCCCGAGCCGAGGGCCAGGCCGGCCCGTCTCCCGCCGCCACACCGGACCCCCGGGCGGGGTAGAAAATGGCCGCCTGGGGGCAGGTCGCGCAGCCGTTGCTGCTCGCCACCGCCTTCCCCGGCGACGCCGCCGGCGACCGGGGGCGCAGCCGGCAGCTGCTCGGGGCTGGTTTCCATGGTGATTGCGGCGGGGGGGGGAGCGGGAGGCCCTGGCGGAGGGGAGATGTCTGTAGGGACGTGAGGGGGGAGCGATGGCGGGAGGGGATGGCGGCGGCGTTAACCCTTCGCTTGGGAGGAAGAGCTCTCCCCGCAGGACGGGGGCTGGGGCGAGACGGCAGGAGGGAACCCGGGCTCGCTGAGGGTGGCTGCGGGTCCTCTGCGGGGCCCCCGCTCCCCTGAGGCGGCGCGGCTGCCGCCCTGAGGCGAGGCGCCCGGCCCGAGGGGAGCCTGAGGGCTCGCCCCGCTTGCTGCGGCTGCCCTCCCCACACAACCACCCGCGCCCAGCCTCCCTTGGACTGGGGCGACTGGGGGGAGTTGGTCCCCGCCCATGAGGCAGGACAGCGAGAGAGGGTGTGCAGGGGAGGAAGAGGAGGATGAAGAGCGAGTGGGGATGCCGCTGCGGCGCTGGCTTTCACAGAGGTCGGGCCTGGTGACTGCTGAATAGAGCTCTGCGGGTGCATCCTCCGAGGAGCTGCCTTGCAGCAGGCTCGGGGAAGGCACCAGCCGTTCTCCCCGTAAGATATTTAGCAGGTCAGGCCAGCCGCAACCTCTGGTGGGACCTGTGGTCATCTTGGATATGCTTCAGTGGTGGATTACAGGGGTGCGGGGAGGCGCTTGACGAAGAGCGGGGCTTGGGGTAGTGGGCAAAGCCGCAGCTGGGCTGCACAGGCAAAACGAACTGTGTGTGTAAATGCAGGGACTTGGTCTTGACACAGGAGCAAGTTGCAGAGTTCAGGATGGTGGTTACCGTATAGAAAAGTGCTTGTCACCATGGTGACCGAGCAATGCCGCATCTTCCTGGGAGTGGAAAGCGCCAGTCGAGGGGCTCTGCAGCATGAGGCCAGTGGGTTAAATGCAGCTGGCTTTACCTTTGGAAGCCAGGGATCGCAGTCTTGTCTGATAATTGTATATATGCCCATGAAGTGAACTGGTTGGAATCAGGCTGGTGCCCACCCGATGGCTATACGTATACAAGAAGGGCATCATGAGCGTACGCTGGTGTCCATTGCAGGCAGTATCTTCCAAAAAGGGCCTTGCAAAACCAAAAGCAGCATTAGGGAGTGTAGCGGGGCAGGAGGGTGGAGATGGCAAGAGCTGTTGTCTGTGTGGTACTTTGAATAGTAAACTAAGCTTTATCTGAAGGCTAAGCTGTATTGATGTCATTGGGTAGGGGTTGGGATTCACCAAATTGTATGTAGTTGAAGGGCTTGATGCCTACCAAATGTTCAAATTTATGTTTTAGGTAGTTATAAATATAACAGTGTATATTTACATATACATTTAACATAAATATGCTGAATGTTAAGCCCAAAAGGACCCGATGAAACTTTTTTTTTGTTTTATTTCTTCATGAGGCATTCAGATAAAACTCCTTGCTATCCATCTCCAGGTGTACCAAGAGCTGTACTGGTATTTGGGGGTTTGTTTTGTTTTGGTTTTTTACCAGCAGCATACCTTAATCTGATAAAAGTTATTACTGCTCCATACAAACTTAGGTCCTCTTAAGGAAGTCGTAAGCATTCACCCCAGAACCCCAGAAAAAGACTCTCTAAAAACCCTAGTAACTGGTGGTTCCCAAGAAGGGTGACAACAAACCCCCCTGATCCACTGGCATATTCCTCCATTGCTGCATGTCTAGCTAAGAAGAGGGTAGCTCTAAACATGGTCTAGGAGACTCGTCATTCACTGGTTCTCATACCGGGGAACTCAAAGGCTCTGAACCAGGGGGAGGGGAAAAAAACCCAAACAAACCTCACTCAGTGGATTCTCCCTTATCCGGGTCTCCTTAGGGTCACCGTGGATGAAGCTTGGCTGATGGAAGTAGTGGCAGATGATTCCCGAAGCATTTTGAGAGGATTTTGTTGAAGATGAGAGGGACTTGGAGTCCAAGAACTGCTTGCACTGCAAAAGACAGTGAGGGAGATGACAGCAATGCTCATGGATGAGCTCCCAAAGTATGTTCAGATGGGTAAGGCAGTGCTGTACTGCGAGCACTTGAGCGTGCACCAGATGAGCTGGTGTATCTGTGCTTATCCATGCAGAGACATGAGCCCTGGAAGGAAATCAGCCATATTGGCATAGTGTGACATTGAGGTTAATCTCCCCCATTTCTGAGCAGAATTCATTGGGTCTTGAAGCACGTGTGGCTATATTGTTTCCAGCTCTGGAGTTAATTGGGGCAGAACTACCCATGACCAACTCCAGGAAAAGTAGGCAGTAGCTACAAGGGGTACTGAAACCCCTCCAACCCTGCTGTCAGCTCTCCCAAAGCAGGCTGGCAATGTCATTCAGAGAAAGGCTGAGTTGTGTAAAACATGGCTGAGGGTACTAGCCTCTCAGAAGCATCCTTGTTGCTTCTGTTCTCTTCCTCCTGGAGTCTTGAAGCATTCCATTCCAGTTCCTTTCTGCCTTCTTTCCCTTCCCAGTCCTTTTTCTTTCTCTATCCTTTTGCGCAGGAATAGTCCAGCTGAAATCCTCACATGAAAACTGAATTTTACCTTCACTCCTGAGAATCCACCAGCCACCTCTGGCACTGCCTTGGGGGGGATCTCTGCTTGGTGTAACCACATCCTCTGAGACCCCTCAGGTCAGATATGTTTGCTATAGCTAAACCTGGCAGAAAGCGCCCCTCCCTGTCACCCCTCCTCCCTTCCCAGGACACTGTGGGAATGGCAGCAGCAGCAGAATTACCTGGCTGCTTTTCAGAAGAACGTATCCCAGAGCAAAGTAAGGCAGTGGCCTCAAACACTCAGTGTAATTAAACACAACCATCATTTTTGTGTAGCCTGTGCCGTGGCAACCGCAGCAGTTATTCTCATTCAGCTGGAAGGTTTAGAAGGCAGAACTGTGGTATTTCACAAAAGATCCTCCTTGCAGGCAGTGCCTTAAACCATTTCATTGAATGAAATATACTCGTGGAGCCATGAGTGCTGGAGGGGGGAGAGGGGGCGGGAGAAAAACACACTGGATAGAACCACACCATTTCTGGCCATGGTTCAATAACAGCTCTTGGGGCAGCACCTGATATACTATTAGGGTGAAAAGGGCTTTTTATACATAGTGCTTTGGCACCCTGATACCATCTCTGGTTTTTTTCTCTCTGAGTTCCCTAGAGAGGCAATATATTGTGTTCCCTTTAGTTAAAGGGAGAGGGGGCTATTTGCATAGACAGGTCACTTTTTTTCTGTTGAAGGTGAAATGAAAGGGCTCGCTAATTCATGCACACAGACAAGAGGATATAGCGCTGTACTGCCAGCCATTATAGGAATCATCAGTAAGGCAGGGTGAGGCAGCTTGGCACAGTGCATACAGCACTTGCTGGAGCAAACCCTTGGATCAGGGTAGCAGAAAGAGTGATGCTGATAAAGAAAAGCCAGTCAGAAAGGAAGGTAAAAGCAGAATAAAAGACAAGGTGTCAGATTTTGGGGCTGCTATATATGACCCTAAATTCTTTTGGCACCATGGTGGGGAAAGAAAGGGTGTGGCCACAGTAGTTTTGCATCCCAGCTATTCTGGACTCTTATAATACACTCAACATACAGCCAGGTGGTGACATTGCCAAGGGCAGAGTAGTAAGCAAAATCTGGGACATGCCAAATGGACTCTGAGATCCCTTGCCACCTAGGATGGGCTCTATGTATTATGATGGAGGTCCTGAGATGGCCAGAACCTGGGTTGTGATCTGTTGAAGGGGCGAGCAAAATTGGAGAGCCTAGAGCTGGAGCTCCTGCAATTCAGGCTTGGACTTCTTCGGAGTTTTGAGTTTGGATACTAGTGCCACTGAATGCAAAGAAGATCTGGCAATCACCCTCAGCTAGTGCAGGAGAATAATATCACCTGAGTCTTACACAGTGCTTTTCATCAAGAGATGTCATGTCTGTGTCATTACCGCTAGTTTTTTATATTTTTGGGAGACAGTTGTGGAGAAGGCAAGCGGAGTTGTCCAAAATTGCCCAGTAAACTGGTGGTAAAACAAATGGGAAACCTGCTGCCTCACACTGCCAAACTGAGTTCACTTGTCACACACAAGGGGGTGAAACATAAGGCTGCTGTCTTCCTCTTGGTCCTTCTGAGATAAAGCAGAAAGCTCTTTCTGAGGTGGTGGATACTGAGGTCTCCTGTGCCAGGATAGCAGATGCCTGCGCTGTGTGGGTCCCATGCTCTATAAGGATCATTGTCCAGACAGCATGTCTCGGTCTGCAACTGGTCTGAAGTATTTGTTCCTCACGTGGGATGGCAAACGGAGGGGAGGTAACTAGATTTATCTCCCTTGTAGGCCTTTGCCTGGGACTTGGTACACGAGTTCCAGATGGTACAAAGCCCCTGCTGCTTGGATCTGTACAAAAAACTGCGTCTTCCTCAACCTATTTCACAACACATTTGGCTCGCTCTTGGTTGGTTGCTATTTGTACGAATTAAGCTGAGCTGCCAGGAACGTTTGCAAACAGTGAAAAGCAAAGTGGGATGCACAAAGCAAGTCAAAATAGGTCTCAAATCTGGCAAAATGCCTGCAGGTGCTTATAACATTTGACTTACTCTAGCCCATATATTACACACCCACACACTCATTCATCCAGCTTTCTCTTGCCCTCACGCCCACACACGCTCACCTGTCACAGATTCATTCACCTTCTCTTCTCCCTCCCCACTTTCTCTTCCAAACACAGTCATTCCCCAACAAAAATCTGCCTCAGACACACTCTTTGTTCCCCATATGCAAGCACATGCACATTTATGAGTGCTGAGTGCAGTGTCTGTAGGTGTTACATATACATTCATATAGCAGACGATGCTGTAATCTTATACCTATGCTGTGAAAAAGCCTCTGGGATTAGTGAGCTGAGAGCTCTGATTGCTCTCACTTGCACGTAAAATACCACTGATCCAGTTTATGGGGCTGGCTGTTTCCATCCTTCCCTGCCTCAGCCTGAACTCTGCCATCATTTTCCAGAGAGCCTCCCTTCCTGCTCATCTCTTTGCACCCCTTGACTCTTTCTCCCTATGCTTTTCCTTTCCCACGTTGCTGCCCCAGTCCATGGTGTTTCAGAGAGCTTGACCATCCCTGTCTCTCTCCATGACCTAACTCTGGCCCTGATTATCTCACCGGGAGAGTGAGCAGGGATGAGCAATGAGCCTGCTGTGCAGTGGTGGGGCACGGGGCAGGAAATCCTGCAAGGTGTGGTGAGATCAGAGGCAGGGACTGTAAGCGGTGGGGCGGACTGTCCTGCCATCCGAGCAGCACTGAGTCCGCCTGGCATTGAGCCTGCCTCTAATGGAATGTGACCCACCACTGGGAATGAGCTCATCTGTAATCCACTTAATTGAGTTTTATGAGCAGGGCTCTCGCATCGGGGAGCCAGCCTGCCTTCTTCCTAGCACTCACCCTCCTTTGCGTGCCGCCTGGGGAAGGGAAGGGGAGTGGGGTGTGCATGCACTGTTCCACCGTGCTGTTGATTGTCTGGTTTCTGGTGGTCTGCCTGCCCTGGGCAATGTGCAGGGAGCTGGGCAGACATGCTCTTCAAGAGACTCACTGCCTCATGGTCTAACGTTCTTTGCTTTTGCTGCAGGTAGTGATGCTCAAATTTCTGTGTGAATATTGGTGATGCTGTCAGGACTGCAGAGCCTTAAGTTCTCCCAGCTTTTCGGTCTCTGTGCCAGTGCTGGGTACTCAGAGGAAAGGCTTTGATGCATTGTACAGATCTCATGTATGCATGAACCATCTTACCTGGAAGTCCAAGTGGGATGGGGACAGAGGCATTCTGATCTCACTCCTGCTTTCAGTGTGCAGTGATCTAAGTAGTGGAGCTGTCAGGATCCCATAATAGCCTTTGTTTACACTGTAATGTCTTGCCATCTTTAGCATCTGCATCATCATTTGTTTGTACTATGTGAATTGGTCACATAAGGGCCAGCAAACAGAGAAATCTGTCTGCTGTCTGCCAAGGCATTTGCAGACTTGACTCTGCTTGGTGAAAGATGCAGCATTTTCTCTTGGTGAAGCAGAACAGGGGGAGAAAGAGAAAGTGAGAGAGGGAGACTTCTCCCCAAGGAAGTGTTACTTTCCTTGGAACAGGCTAGTAGAGACCCTCTGGCATGCATAATTTGGGATGTATTCCCTCCAGTGCTGGCATAAATGCCTATATTTGAAATAAATGCTGGGTGCAACTCCTGCTGCTTTTCTATCGCTTCTGATCCACCTTGTAGGAGGAAGCTTTGACATGGTTTCAGATGTAATGTTGCATACACATTGCAGAGCAGTAGCTCAGCAGTTCCAGAAATCCATAGCTTTAAGGAAAGGTCATGGCATATGGAAGGGAAAGTGTCCTGACGCATTAACACAAAGACCATAACAGAGCTGTGCTGGGTACAGCAGTGTCACCACTGTTCATTGAGTGATACTTCAGGTGTTTCTTAAAATCCCCAGGCACTGGAATCATGGAAATACATGATAATAGAAGATTTCATTTTTGTAAATGTGTGCTTCTAGTCTTCACAGTTGCAGACAATACTGAAAATTGGACCAGATGATATTTGAGGACTCAAAACCCAGAGAGGAAATAAAAAGAACCTATATTACATGGTTCAGGTTTTTTTTGAATGGCATGATTTTTAAGCCAATCTCACACAGAGGTACAATGACTTTCCATTGACGTCCTGATGCTGAGACACTGTAATGACTGTTCAGGATGGTTCCTTGCAGCTGTGCTACAGCTGAAGTGCTTGTTTTCTTCCCTTCTGCTTTCCAAAGTTCAGAACTCCCTAAATCATAGAATATTTTGGGTTGAAAGGGGCCTTTAACGGTCATCTAGTCCATCCCCCTGCAATGAGCAGGGGGATCTTCAACTAGATCAGGTTTCTCAGAGCCCTGTCCAATGTGACCTTGAATGTTCCAGGGATGGGGGATCTACCATCTCTCTGGGCAACCTGTTCCAGTGTTTCACCACCCTCATTGTCAAAAATTTCTTCCTTATATTTAGCCTAAATCTACCCTCTTATAGTTTAAAACCATCACCCCTTGTCCTATCGCAACAGGCCCTGCTAAAAATTTGTCCTCATCCTTCTTCTAAGCCCCCTGTAAGTACTGAAAAGCTGCAGTAAGGTCTGCCCAGAGCCTTCTCTTCTCCAGGCTGAACAACCCTGACTCTCAGCCTGTCTTCATAGGAGAGGTGTTCCAGCCCTCTGATCATTTTTGTGGCCCTCCTCTGGACCCACTCCAACAGGTCCACGTGAACACAGTACTCCAGGTGGGGTCTCATCAGAGTGGAGTAGAGGAGCAGAATCAGCTCCCTTGACCTGCTGGTTACACTTCTTTTGATGCTGCCTGGGTTACAGTTGGCTTTCTGGGCTGCAAGTGCATGTTGCTGGCTCATGTCCAGCCTATCATGCACCAGTACCCCCAAGTCCTTCTCAGCAGGGCTGCTCTCAATCCCTTCATCCCCCAGCCTGTGTTGATACCAGAGGTTGCCCCAACCCAGCTGCAGGACCTTGCACTTGGCCTTGTTGAACCTCATGAGGTTCACATAGGCCCACTTCTCGAGCCTGTCCAGGTCCCTCTGGATGGCATTCCATCCCACAGGCATGTCAGCCGCACCACGCAGCTTGGTGTCATCTGCAAACTTGCTGAGGGTGCACTTGATCCCACTCTCTATGTCATTGATGAAGATATGAAACAGTACTGGTCCCAGTACAGACCCCTGAGAGACACCACTTGTCACTGATCTCCATCTGGACATTGAGCCATTGACTACTACCCTCTGGATGTGACTATCCAACCAATTCCTCATTAGCTGTTGCTTTTGAAGAGGAAGTATTTTTCTCTCATAGGCACCTAGACTGTGAATCCATCTGGGTCAGCAGTTCTCCTGTCCTTTTTTTTTCAGATTCTTGCAAAATGAGCATTGTAGGACTGCAGGGTTTTTCCAGTACCTAGGACCTCACCTTCACCTCTCCCCTCTATCCCAGTTCCCATGTACACTTATGTGTGAGGAAAGGCCTTAAAGCAGTGACTCTACTACTAGCAATGTAACAGACGAGTCTGTTGGAAATTGATGCTGAAAGACTGGTATTCAGTTGGACAGACTTAGACAGAGACTGCCTTGGAGTGAACAAAGATACTCCCCCCCCCCCCCCCCCTTTCATTCCGTTTACTCTAAAATCTGAAACAGTCATCCCAACATTATGTGAAGTCCCCAAATGGCCATGCAATCTGGATAGAGGTAACACTCTTCCAGTGAATCCAGTGCTGGAAATATCTTCCCCCAACTTAAATACATTCTTCTGCTGTGTCCTTTTACTGTGAAACTCCTGACATCATGTTTGATACTATTTTATCCCTTGAGTAGTAGTTAGCTTCAAAAATGGCAGGAGACCCTCAGTATTGCCTCCGGCTCTCTCTGTTTACAGGATCCGCACACAACATATGGTACATGGAGAAAGGAAGAGCTGTTAAAAGGATGAAAGCTGTTCCAGTAAATGTGGTTGTTAGGAGCCTGTGGAGTATCTGTCATTGATGAGAGCAAAATATTTTAGGATATTTGTACTTTATGACACAAATGTTTTTTAGAGAAGTTTTGTAAAAATAATTTTTTTGAAAAGTACATTGTCCAGGAAATTGCTTCTGTCATATTTCAGAGCACTAAAAATGTCAAAGTTTCTGCAAAGTTCTGCACAGTGTTTCACTCCACTGCTGCTTCAAACCCAAAGAGACGCTTGTGTGCATCTTTTCCTCTCCATCCATAGCAGTTGGCCTAATAAAAGATACTGACCGTCTCTACGGCATTTGCCTCGTGTTTAGATGTTCAGGCAGTAGCAGGGGCTATCTTGTTTATCGAGGACAGGCCATCCTGAAGTAGCCAAGTCTGAAATAATTACTGCTCTTTCTTGTTCCTTCCCTCGCCAAGTCTCTTACTTCCATGGTGATTGCCCAGATTTGCTGGTGGGGCTAAGCTAAAAGCAGGAGACAGAGTGCTGACAGGGGCTGTGCTATGCTGTGGAGGTCTATACCGCATCAGCTATGGAAGGTCATGCATCTCTCCACTCTCAGTAATAAATACACAGCTTGACTCTTCAGCCTAGCCCTCCCCCACTGAGCTCTTTACATACATCTATAAAACACCCACTCACATGTATGCGTATAAACAAGCAAACAAATCGTGCCACCTAAAAAACTAATTGAACAATTCCTCCTACAGCCTTGAGAAGGAAAGAAGAAAGGAGGGTGTTGGTTGTTTCTGTTTCTGAAATATTGAAGAGTTACTTAACTACTATTGTGACAGAAAGATAGATAACTAGGTTGATTAGTGAGAGAAGAGGAGGGAAAGTGTGGAAGAGAGAGAGGAAGAAGCTTTGTCACATGGGTCTGTCAGCTTGATTAGTGGCTTTCTCCTGAATCCTCAATGGAGTGGCCTCTATGGGTCAATCTCATTAGAGATAAAAATGGAAGACCTGCAGGAGTCCACAATGAGCGTTACCTGGAAAGTTTGACGGCAGGGCCTCTACTCGTGCTTGGAGCAACAACAGCAAGGTCAGGAGGCGACTGAGATGGAGATGGCAGTGACAGCAGCACCGCTGACCAGGTGACCTGTGGAAAACTATTTGTTCAGCAGGGAACAGAAAAAACTGGTTTGTTCCTAGTGACAAACCAGTGGCCAAGACACCATGACAAGTAGATGCTGAGCAGACAATTTTCCAAATGAGCTGACTAACCCACAGGTGACATTTCCCTACAGGTCCTCGGGGACTTGCTGAAGTGCGTCAAAGGTGATTCTAAGAAATAAATCTGTCTCGCAACCAGCAAGTAGGGTTTTAAGGTCAGCAGTCCTCATGGGGCAGGGCAGGATGAGGCCTACCAAATTTTCTCAAGCAGGAATGACATCTAAATGGCATTCAAAATTATCAGGATCCCTAATGTCAAGGTATTTAATGGCAGGGAGAAGGAAAAAAGTCTAGAGCTGCTGAGGGCAGCTGAACTAGTCACCCAGTCTGTTTTCTAGGGAATATTTTCCATGCAGCAGATGACCAGGTGGCTATCGGATATCTCGGGAAAGGAGCCAGGAAGCCCATGTGCTTCTATTAGGCTTGCGGTTGCCACACGCAACTGCACTGGGTTTCTCACTGTAGAATGGTGCTTAGTGATGCTTTCCTACCTCAGGGGTAGAGTAAGATTGGGTCCTGCTTGTGAAATGCTCTCCTATCCTCTAAAGAAACGCAGCGTGCCAATGCTATGAATGGCCTTACAGATGGGATTGTGGACACTTGGCATCTGTTCCGGGGGCAATAGGGGAAGAGGCACATGAGGGTATGTGGTGTATGTGGGAAGTTTGCAGTGCATCTGCTCCCGCTCTATCAATTCTGTGGATAGAAAGAGGCTGACATTAACACTCACTGTATGGATTTTGCAAGGTCTGTGGTGATATATGCTTCCTGCAGTAGATTAGAGTCAATTTCTGTCTTGTCAAAAGTGGTTAGAAGTAGTCTAGTTTTGTCATGTGTTTGCCTTTAGGTATTTGTGTGGTAGCTGAAGGCTGTGCTGGCAGTGTCCAGAAACCACTGCTTCAGACTTCCAATGGGATTATAGCCTAACAGGGGCCAGAATACTGCTGGGCACGGGAGTTTCCTGTGACCTCTTCAGTGCTGCTTATAATGCACCTGTGCTCTCTACAGTGTCATAGTGTCATACAGCGTCATAATTTTTTTCCTCTGCAGTTTTTCTTTAAAGGGTGCTCCATGGAGGTAGTAAAAATCCTTGTAGCTCAACATGGCCTTGCAAAAAAATCCCCTTTAGCTACTCTGTAATATCACTGATCAACTCCAGGTCCTTCACTGCGTTTTTGTTTTAATATTTGTTTCTGTTACGAGGTAATTAGGAGACTGGAAATTAGAGTGAGGATAAGAAACTCATTTTTGCAGAGGTCCCCCCAAAACTGTCAGCTAACTAAACCTGGCTCCGAATCAATGACGTGCAAGAGAAGTGCTCAGTGTTGCATCCTTTAATTCTTACTGTTACCACCCTCCATTGTGTAAAGAAGCTCGCAGAGGCAGACATTCATTTAATAGTCCCATTAGAACAATCCTGCTAATACAAGTGATTTAAGCATAGACTTTTGTTGTAGAAATAATAGCTTAAGTGGAGGTGGGACCTCCTCTATACATCTTTCTTTTTTTCTTTTGAAATCCCAGGGCCTACAGCATATTGTATGTCACGGGAAATATCGGTGTAACTGCATATTGTAATTTGCTTGCAGCAGGTATCGTGGAACGTATCAATGAAGTGTTTGACAATGATAGCAATACAGGAATAATCTGTTTTTATGATCTAGGAGACATTTTTTATCAAGCTGTTTAAGTCTCTTACTATTTGTTGGTGGTGTAATATCATAACAAGAAGCACTGTGTAACTAATACTGCATCCAAAGTGAAAACATTGCTTATAATGTCTTTTTCCTTGTAAAACAACATCTTGCCAGAAAAGGCCTCTTTACCTGAGTGCACAGGCATCTGCGTGATCAAGGACTTCCCTCTGCATCCTCACATCTCTGCAAGCATTTGTGTAGTTGAGAGTGATGGAGTCTACAAGTGAAAATGTCAGGCAGAAAGTGTTTATGCAATTTTGAAAATAATGTAGATACTGTAGTTGAATCTGAGAGAGATAAGATTACACTGTATGTGTCTGTGTGTCTGTGTGTATAAAAGAAAGTGAGGGAGAGATTACATTGTGTTGGAAAAAGGAATGACAGTATGTATTAGAGACAGATAAAATTGTGTTTTCAGGGCCTCTGTGTTAGAAAGATTTCATTGTGCAGGTGTGTGTGTAGCTGTGCTTATGCTAAAGAGATTTGTTTGTGTGTGTTTAGAGGGTGAGATTACAGTGTATATGCACTTTAGGGATGCAGTGTGTTATAGGATGTATGCATGTGCATGTATGCATATGAACGAGAGAGCCTACACTGTGTGTGTTAAAGAGAAGGTCATACTGTGTATCCTTGGAGAAAGATAAAGTCACAGTGTCTGTCTGCTTCACAAAATGAAAATGTAAGTATAAAAATAACACAGCATGTATGTTTGTATGTATGCATGTGTCTGTATGTATTTTAGGTAATTTGTAAACTCTGTTTCAATTTTATTTACAAAGAAACCACTGTCAGTGTTTTAGAAGCATTTTTCCAGAATTTTGGAATTTCCTAGAGCTTTTTATTCTTTTTGACTCAAAGCACTTAGGCTTCTAAAAATGGCTATTAAAATATTTGTTGAAGAGGCAAAACTATATCTAGGGAAATAGGACTTACAAAATTCCCCCCTGAAAAAAAGAGTCAATTGGAATAACTATTCATTTCATTGATGAACAGCACTTGGAGCAAACAGAAAAATAAAAAATTATCAGAACTTGTATTTTGCCCAAAGCAAATTTTAATGACACTTGTTGGGTATTTCATGATAAATTCATTCAAAACAGTAAGTTACCAAAAAAACATCTTTCCCTCCAGGAAACATGTGCTGGTGATTCAGAAGCTGGAAGTTGTTATATAAACATGCATTTTTAAAAAGAATGCATTATATCCTTTTTCATGAGTAATTTGTGAATCTAAACTGCCTGTTAAAAGCACTCCTTTTTTATTCACAAAGTAGTCACCTGATGGTGTTTTTATCTGTGTTGAGAAAAAGTAACATTTTGGATATGCTAGAGAAAAAGTACGACTGAGCCATACATATGATGGAGAATTAAGATAACTCCTTTTTATGTGCTGAAGAGAAAAAAGACTTCTACTGTCTTCTCCCTGACTCAGACCTCCCCTGCATCTTGACAGCAATGCATCTGCTTCCCTATATCTTACCCATGTTTCGCTCTCAGCCCCCTGTCTTTACAGCTCTGCTGGGGTGAGATGGCCCCTTTGGATGTGCCCACACTGAATTCTGCTTCCACGGACAAGGGCTGAGTCTGCAAGGCAGCACGGCACTGGGACACACAAAGCAGAGGCCACTTTCCATGGCCTTCAGTTTAGTCACTCTAGCTGTTGTCACCTTACTCGGCAACAAAGCTGAAGTGGACCACTGACAACTGCTTAAAATGTTTTAACCTGACCTCGGCTTCATCATTTAGGTGATTTAGGCTGCTTGTGTTCCTGTGGTTTCATATTGCTGCATGCGTGTGAGAGGTGGTCTCCCTGTCCTCTCCTGCTTACAGTCCCCGAGGTGGCTGGATACTCCAAATTACCTCATGCAGTGAGCAGTGGAGATCTGGATGGTCAGGACTTACTTCTGCTGATCTGAACGCAGCATCTGCATGTAGGCTGGTGTTCTCCACAACCGTGATTCATATGCCCATCGCTTCCATGTCATGGCAACCTTAGGAAAAACTGTCGGACTGCCAAGACCGTCACCACGCAGGTTTGTAGAGAAGCACTTGGCATCCTCCTTCACACCTGCTTCTAGCAAGGGGAAGAAAATCTGCCTCAACGTGGGTAGAGACTTCCCAGCCCTGCAAAGGCATGAGCAAGGGGTAGGGAGAAGGTGGTAGGGACCGCAAAGGGATATTCATGTTTGGCCAGCACTGGTTCTTCTCTACCTAGGGTGGAGTCCAAACCTTACTGCTGGCAGCCTTTTACTATCAGCAGCCATAAATTGTTAATTCGGTGGGTATTCAGCCTGGATGAACTCCTTTGGTATTAATGGGGATCCCTCAGTGTCACTCTATAAGGCCCTCATTGCAATTCAGCAACAGTTAACTTCTGTCTGTAAGTTTGCCTTGTTGGCCTACAGCCATCTCACCTCTGGCTGCAAGCTTGATGGCAGGCTCGAGTTGTGAAGAAGGGTGAGACTCAGTGAATACTGAAGAGAAGAAAGTGAAGACAGAGCTCTTGCACCTGTTTCAGCACTAACCCAAATGCAAGCCATACCGCTAGCTGTGCAGGATAGCCATTAAACATCTGCACCACTTTGTGCTATCATATGATGAAACCTTCCCTGTCTCCCATGCTCAAGTAAGATGATATGCAGCCATTTACTCAAACAGTTAATCTTCTTTATGCTCATTCCCCAAGACAGCTAGTGCGTCTAATTCTGGACCATGCTGGTTTCAGTGCTGGTGGAAATCTGGCTCTGCTATGCTTTGACAACACCTGTACAGCTTGTCTTGGTGGTCATGTCTCTCTGCACAGGAACACCCAACAAATCCTCCCTTTTGTACTCACTCATGCACTTTGTAGCAGGTGCATCCGCTGGTTCTGTTGTGTGCTGTTGCGTTTATGTGCACCACCAGGCTTGCCAACTCTCAGCCTTCTTGTGATTCTCCTTGTATTTGCTACTTTTCTAAAAAGCCACAGCTCCTAGAGTCAGGTGGTTGCATGAAAATGCTGGCTGTCATTTAAAAAGGGATGCAAATCTGTAGCTTTTCAGGTTATGGAGAAAGCTTGTAAATGTAGTTCTATAATGGATCAAAAGAAACAAAATGAAAAGACAAACTTTTTCACGCTTAATTGCTTGATTTCTAAGTCAACGTAATGATTTTTTTGGGGGGTGCACAACTTGGGGTTTTGACTATCCAATGTGGATTGATATATACTTTTGTATACACATGTGCCTTCTCAGCTGCATATATAAAAATATACATGCATTTGGGTGTAGATACGCATGTGTACACCCACACCTGCCAACTGCACATACCCCTTCTCACAGAAACCTTCACTCCCACTCTGCCTTTCTTCCACATGTTTCCCTTTCTGCAACTTCTGTCCACCACCTTTCTCTGAGTTACGGAATCTCCACTGTTGCTTGTACCGAGTAACCTTCTCCCCCGCTCTCTCTCCCTCCCTCCCTCCCTCCTCTCCTTCACTCCAGGAAAGCTCTTTCTGATTCTTTTTTCACTGATGTCTGGCATTCGTACCTCTGTAGACAGAGAATGGCAGGAAGACAGTGACGTGAGCAGACAGAATAACCGGGGAATAAAAAGGAGTTGGTTGAGAATCTGTAATTAGAAGCCCAATTTCCATTTCCTTCTCAGGCACTTTTAAAATCCCTTTCAGGGGTTTCTTGACTGTCTCAAAATTGAATGTCATTGAGATTTTTTCCTTCTTTTTTTTGCATCCTCTGGTTTCCTTGGCAACAAGTTGGTGATGCAGGAGCTAGAAATGTGCTGTGTCTCCGTGGAGATGTTGGCGTGGGTGTGCCATGGTGACATCCACGATGGACGCACAGCTCTACCAATCCTACCCCACCCCTTGCAATAAGCACAATAGGCCCAACCTCAGAGGTGACGCTTTTATTTTTAGCTTCATAGGTGCTAATCTGCTCTCTTTTCATTGCAGATACAGCATGACGATGGTTCGTAAGATCCAGACGCCTCAATTGGTTACATCAGCACAAATTGACTGACTTGAGGAGGGCTTTTAGGGCCAAATCTTCAGGTTTGTATTCAGAAACTTCTTAAGTTAGAAGAAAGTACACTCCTGTCTTGGAGGGGCACCCATTGCAATGACTTAAGTCTTTCCCCTTCTTTTAGAGAAGAAAGAGTTACCAGTCGTTAATGAATAGGACTGTGAATCAGAGCTCCTATGTTTCGTTTTATTATAAATGAAGTCGTTTCTCTCTTTCATACCTCAAGGGCTGCTCATTTGGAATGCAAAGAAGCTGCTATCGCTCTTGGCCTGGGGCATGGGAGATTAAATTTTATTGAGATGTTTAGCTGGGAGGTTCCAAGGCAACTTACTTGTATATTCCCATAAGACAAAACTGTCTCTTCCAAAGACTGTTGCTCAGATTGCTTAGCCCTTGTTTGGGTCTGCCCAACAGCATACAGGTAGCCTATAGAACTGTTCATAAAGCAATAGTATGTAAGTTTGGAAGACACCTGAGACTAGACCTCCCCAAACAACTCAGTGTAATGTTCTCTTTCCCTCATGTCCAGCACACTCAATATCTTTACACTATTTGTTTTTGTTGTGCATACAACCTGTTCAACCTTCTTATTGTGTACTTTGCATTCATCAATGTTCTGGCTGCAAGCCAAGACCCAAACGCTCCTTTGATGTAGCTCTTGATACATACAGTAGCAGAGTAAGGGCTAGCCACAGTCTCATCAAATATCTAGAGGTCCTACTGCTTTTTTTGTTTCATAGGAGGCTTTATGACATCACACAGAAACTGTGATGTCAACAAGGAACCCTCTGGGTAGGATTTTGAGATGTTGCTAAGGATCTTCTTACTGCCAAATGACTGTAACTTCATCCCAATGGGATTTGCAGTAGGGCTCATCCATGCAGCAATAAAGCCAAGTATCGAATTCTTTTTGCCAGAAAGACCAATTAAAGGATTAAATGTGAAAAGCTGAAACCCATAACATCCATGGTGACAGGGTTTTCTTTTCTTTTTTAAACTGTAATCATCTTTGCAGCATATTGTTCTGGGATCAGTACCCTTGGGGATACATTAGTACGGCAATTGATGGAAAGAAGCTGGAGAGGGAAACCAAAGTGAACCCAGCCAAGGCAAGATAAGCTTCTCTTCCAGCCATGCTGGCAGATTTCTTTTGCCTTCTTTCCTACACTTCTGTGAGTCAGGAACAGACTGAGTTTATTCGGCTTCCAAGATGGCAAGGTGCTTGTTCAAAAGGTGTTTTATTGTGTGAAGCCAGAGGAAACATGAGGAACAATCAGACACCAGAGGCACATTAAGAAGATGTGTCATTGACACATTATGTCAATGAGAAGGAGTGAATCCAGGTTCTGTTTTTAGGGACATTATGTTCCAAGGCAGGCATATAAATCTGACTCAGATGCCTTGCTTGTTGGATCTGAATCCAGAGTTTATTCCCGACTGCCACTGAAATCCAGGTCAGATTTTTCTTTTTATTTGCACTTGTATTAACAGATGGAAGGAGCTGACACATCTGTCTAGCTCCAGCAGTATGCTCGGTGCTGTATCTAATGTTGTCTAAAGGAGGTCTCCTGCCTCAAGGAAATAGCAGCCCATAGGTGTGATTTGATAAGATGCAGAACACTATACAAGAGACACTTCTAACTTTGGTGGGGAAAAAGGCTGCATGTTTACTGGGAGTTGAAGAGACACAGCAGTGCCTGCAGCTTAAAACCTATTATGTGATGAATTACCTGGAATCAACAGTAAAGGTAGGGGAAGCTGTTGTTGGAAGACTCGGTAGAGGGACTGTGTCTAAAACCATGTGACTGAAAGTAAATAGAGAGGAAGAGGAGCTCAAAAACTTAGGCAAAACTATTCTATAGGCTTTTTTTCATCATCTTTTTTTTTTTTTTCCTAGATGCACTAACAGAAAGTATCTGCTCCCTGCAGAAAATTTTAATTAAAACATTGCAGTGTTTATGTTTCCAGCCCAAGAATTGTTACTGGTTTTGCAGGAAGAGTAAAAATTTTCCCTAAAGAAGAAACCTTCCTCCTCTCCCTCTTCCCCATCTCCCGCCTCTAGAGATGTGAGAATGAACCCTACACTTAATCAGGAACACTGCAAGGAAGATCCTGCCAGCTCAGGTTCTTCTCCATTTTGGGTAGTCACAGGGAAATCCCAGAGCAGCTTTCCTCATACCCAACAACAATAGATTTCCCATGTCATTTGAAAAGTGGGTACAACATGAAATGAAGTTCAGTCCAGATTCTTCTGGCACCTTCTTCTGCTGTCTACTTCTTGCATTTGTTAGCACCCCTTTGTGCTAGGTGCTGTATGCACAGAATACACGAGAGACCTCACCCTATCTTTTGCCCTCAGGAGATTAGACAAGCATGCACCGAGTATGTGATTGCTTTTGATTTCTCTTCCTGTCCCCTCCTTCCCCAGACTGCGATTCAGCAGCTTCTGCAATATGACAAGTTCCTGTCAGCTGTCAGGACACTAAAATAAACCTTTATCTTGTCTCCACAGCCCTGAATGACAGGGTTGGCAATAGGTGCACTGCAGCCAGGCAGCCATTTCTGCCATATGCTCTTTCAACCTCACTGCATGCTAACACAGCAATCTGTAGCCTGGCAGATTTGCTGTTTTTCCTTGCAAGACCTACAAAAGGAGGCAACCCTGGTTCCTATCTCTTCCTATTGCAGTATCTTATTATGCTGGGTTGTAACATTATTTCTTTTGCCTTCTTCCTCCAGCATCGGGTGAGAGTCAGAGAATATCAGTCCAATGCTAGAGAATGAAAATCCTGCTAATTCTCTTAAATTGGAATTGGCTGCAAAAATGGCCTTGGGGCACACATCATAAATTGAGTTGAAACCATGCACCATGCAGTTGGAGGGGGGGAAAAAAAAATCTTCCTTTAGGGAGAGAAGACATTACATATTCACACTTCAAGCATGCACGCTGTTGCCAACTAATCCTTCTTACTCCACAAGGCTAATTTCAAAATAGCATTTATATGGCATGGTTTGCTGGGGAGGGCACTGATGAATCAGTTAGCTGCCCTTTATAATAAGCCTTGCACAACTGCTTCCGAGGCTGCTCTTTTTTACTGCCTTGTCTTCCAGTCATCTCTGTGCCACATGCTCCTTATTTAAAGGGCACCTGTTGAATAACCATGCAGCAAAGTTACTGAGCAGGAGCAATAAATAAGGTGAAGCACAAATACACGGTGTAGTTCAAGCCACTGTTTTATTATGGTCTTGCTGTAAGAACATGGGGATTCTGCTGAATGACTGTGCTGATGCTTGAATGAGGAATGATAAGCCTGTCATTTACTTGCATGGCTGTGTGACTGCTTCCTGCTGAGTAGGAAAGCCTAGAAGAGTGTTGTTAGCCCTAATGCTGCTGCAGCTCAAAGCAGTTCTTTGGCACCACAGGCATCACACGTGTCATTGGCTAAATGAGCCCTACACCACAGCGTTTGGTTAAATATTGCTGCCCAACAGCAGTTGGGAAGTCCAGAAATTGCAGAAGAAATATGTTTGCAGCCAGCTGCTGTAGGAGTAGCTTCTGATAGGTCTGAGATGCTGTATTCATTGATTTGGAAACCTACCTGTGGAGCAAGTTATATTAAAAGTGCACTACATTAGCAAAGAAACCTACCCAACATGCTGGTGGTTCTACTGCCTCAGAATGTCATTCTGTCCCTGTCTTGAGACTTCAACTCCCTATCTCATCCCACCCGTATTTGGCAAAGAGGTGGTAGCCACAAAGATAGTTCAATCTCCAGAAGTTTCACAAATATCGTCTCTGGGTAGAGAACAGAGAAAGATTCAAATTAGTGAAGGAGAGACAGGAAACTCAGGCGTTACTCAGTCTGTTTGGCAGCTTGAGAACGACCATCCTTGGGTAGACCAAAGGTCCATCTAGTCCATTCTCTTTATTCAGGAGCCAAAACCAGGGGTGGAGAGCAGCAATAAAAGAAACAGCAAAGATGCTTCCCCCAGATACTCTTCCAGCCTCTCACAGTTTGCAGCTGATACTTTCTGAGGTAGCGAGTGTCTGACTAAGGAGCAGACGCTTAGTTCTGAAAGAGCCATGGCAAGTTCTGTTTCTTCCCTTATGGCTAGGTCAGAAAAAGTTATTAGGGACTACAGGAATCAAATGAGGGGACCATGTAGTTTCAAGGAGATGGCTGTGTCGGGGAGAGTTTACAGAAAGAATAGTAAAGAGGAATTTTTAAGAACATGGGGTAGATTTGGGGATACTGTGTGCCACAGTGTTGTAGAATAAGAAAAAGAGTTTTGCCTCGTGACTTCAAAAGGATCGGATTTGAGACATATCAAAAAGTGTCTTCATCACATACAGTAATGTTAATTACCTTATCCATGGGTATGTTCAGCAGTGACTAATAATAAAGATGAACTATGATATATTTCAAAGGGACTTAAAGAAGGATGGGTGAGGATTTTTTTTTTTCTCCTTTAGGAATGTGGTAATTGAGAAACTGAAGTAAATTTATCAAGGTCCCAAAGCACGTTAGCAGCAGTAAATATCTCACTGCAGTGAAAAACAGATATGGAACTATTTGAAATTTTAAAAGAAAGGAGTGAGTGCTTTCTAAACACTGCAGCAAATTTATATAGCTTTTAAATAATGCAAACTATAGGCTGAGCCGTAGAAAAATAGATAATGTTGTTGCCAGGGCATAAGTGTATATACATTGAGAAAAGGTGGTTTGTTGCTGAGCTTTATACATCTCCCTGATAAAGAATTGTTTCCTAAAGTCTATGAAAATGTCCATTTGTTTCGGGAGGTGGTGTTGCTTTACTTTAAGGTTTACTTAAGAGCAATTGAATGCTGGGACCAGAAGAAAGCAACAGAGCCTGTTAGGTCCCTGACCGGGTGATGGAGGAGAGAAAGAAATGTGCTCAAAGTCAAGCATAGTATGAGGGGATCAGGTTCAATAGGATGTTGCAAAGAAGTTTGAAAAACTGAAAGGAAGTGGTTCTGCATCCAAATTTGAAAAAGACTTGGAAACTAATGTTTATCAAGGCATCTTTTTGGCAGTCTGAGAAATCCTAGCTTTGATCCTTCTATAGATTTAAAGCCTAGGAAGAAGGAATAAGGATCTTAGAATTCACAGCAGATCTAATAATTTACTAGCAAATCAAAAAAAAAGACATGAGATTATGATTAGAATGCTTGCATAAATTTTACAAAAACACAAGATTGCACTGGATATAATGAAAGAATTTTAAATCTTCAGTAAAGTGATTAAGCTAGGGCAATTTGCTTTTGTGGTTCAAAATGCAGCGTGTGACTACAGAGTAGAATATCTGTTCCACTTAATAACATTGCAGGAGAAGGCAGAAATATTTACCATCTCTTATGCCTTTTAATAATGTCTTTGTAAAAACTGTTGTGAAATTCTCAGGATTAGGTGAAATAACATGTGCAGCACAAACAACTTTGATATGTAGATGACCCCACTGCTACAAGACAGAAAATCTTGGACAATAGAAAGTTGGAGGAAGTGACAGTAAGATACGATTTAAGATCAGTTTTAAGATCAATGAAGGTAAAACAAATGCTTCCTAATTTTTTTGTGCGCAGAGGAATAGAGCTCTACTTTAATGCTGAGCATGACTTAAGTTTTCAAAGTACAAAACTCATGGTTTAACTCCAGCTGGCAACTAAGCCCCACACAGCCGCTTGCTCACTCCCCCATGGTAGGATGGGAAAGAGAATCGGAAGAGTAAAAGTGAAAAAACTTATGGGTTGAGATAAAGATAGTTTAATAGGTAAAGCAAAAGCCACACACGCAAGCAAAGCAAATCAAGGAATTAATTCCCAGCTTCCCATGGGCAGGCAGGTTTTCAGCCATCTCCAGGAAAGCAGGGCTCCATCACGCCTAACGGTGACTTGGGAAGATAAACACCAACGCTCCGAACGTCCCCCCGTTCCTTCTTCTTCCCCCAGCTTTATACGTGGACCATGACGTCCTATGGTCTGGAATATCCCTTTGGTCAGTTGGGGTCAGCTGTCCCGGCTGTATCCCCTCCCAACTTCTTGTGCCCCCCCAGCCTCCTCACTGGTGGGGTGGGGTGAGGAGCAGAAAAGGCCTTGGCTCTGTGTAAGCACTGCTCAGCAGGAACTAAAACATCCCTGTGTTATCAACACTGTTTCCAGCACAAATCCAAAACACAGCCCCATACCAGCTACTATGAAGAAAATTAGCTCTGCCCCAGCCAAAACCAGCACAAAACCCATCCTCTAATTTTCCTGGGATGTGACACCAGTATACTTACCCAGAAAGGACCCATAGGTGTCCTGGGAAATAACGAGACAAATTTCAGGCCAGTGAGGTTGGACCGCATGTGAAGAAGATCTAGTAAGAGCCTGCAGGAGTTTGATGAGATGGTAAAAAGGCAGATGCAGCAAAGTCCCATCTTCAGCAGGCACAGTACGATCAAAATTAAGTCAGACACAGTAGCTCAGCATCCCTTGGGAGGCCATTTTGACTTCTTGGATGACTAAACATACAAAGGAGGCAGTTTTCACCAAAGATCTAAGAATTAATAACCTTCACTGGCTTCCAAGCAGCAATACTAAATGAGCACTGTGTTTCAGCAACTTTGCTCTCCCTGTTGGGCCCAGTTTTAGCCTATTAATTCCCAGTGGTTGCAGGAAATGCTGGAGGACCTTGAGAGCATCACAGTGCCTCAAGCCATGGCTTGGTAACTATTGAGCTTAATGCAAGAACGAAAATGACCATGCTGCTCTCTGTTCAACATTAGTGGCTAACAGCTAAGCAGGGGGGGGTCTGGTGTGTATCATGTATAATATGGAGATCACCTGACACTGTTGGGTTGTACCTCTTTGTGCCTGGTGTTGCCTGAGGACTCAGTGCTTTGTTTTCCCTGATCTTTGGGGTTTTTAGCTTTTATCCTCAAGAAGAAAATTAACGACATTTAAATTTTTAGGCAGAACTCGGGACTGCGCTTGAACAGAAGGGCCATGCCGGTCTTATCTTTGTATTGTGACTAACTTAGAGAAAGCTGGACATACGTAGTTTGCTTTTCTAATGTTACAAAGAATTATTTCAATTTTAAAACGTACCCAAGGAAATAGAATGCAAAAAGCTATGCTGAGAAAACACAGATCCCTGACTTGAACTCTAAAATGAGGAAGATTAGAATTACAGTTCCTGAAGCAGCTGAAATTGTATTCTCTTGTATCTATTCTTAACAATAGAACCTTTCAATATATGATCATACGATACAGATAAGATTGTCAAACTCTCCATCATTTACTACGGAACATTGTTAGTACTTGAGCTTAGCTTTCATAACAAACAGAGAATGAACTTCTTTTTCCTCCTCTCTGGGTGAATAAATTAGGGTAACAAGGAAGAATTACCCTTCACATTTTATAACATACAATATTAAAATAAATTTTAACTTGACCCCACTGAGATGAACACACATGAGAAGACCATCAAGATCAGCATACTTGTCTTCTCTGATGTAGGCGGTAAACGAATGCCTTTTTCCTCCTTTCTCCCTGGAGCTGAAGGAGACCTTTCCACCTCCACTGAGCACTGCATCTCCTGTGCCACTACCTGAGTAGGCATAAAGCTCCCTATGCGTTTGGCTGCGGGTCCTTGTCACCTCCCTTGCTGCTTCCCACTGCCTTCTCCAGGATAAAAAACTCTCTCTGGCCTCTGCTTGTGTCAGGTTGTGCCTCATCTACGGGATAGAGGGGACTGGCAGCTACACCAGCGGGATGGGACAAGCTGGGTGAATTGTGCATGCAGGTTGTAGGGCAAAAAAAGGGGTGCAGCAGATGTAAACCAGGACTGGCTTCTCCAGCATGTCGCAATGCCACTTGTGTTGTACAGTTCTGTCAGGTAGCGAGGGGGGCTGCGTAGAGATTAGGCTGCCCCTCTCCAGAAAGCTTCTCTTTCTCCTTGCCACCAGAATCACTTGGGGAAGGAGCTAATCCCCCAGATTTACACAATAAGAAAATTCACCGTTATGCTTGGAGCGGCTTCTAAGCCTCCAGAAAAACACGCTCCAGAAACACAGCTCTGTATCCTGTGGAGCTGAGCTAAAACAGGGCCTTTCACCGCAATGCAATTTCCATGCATGGGGCAGCAGGTTTGGATTCCCGCCTGCACAGTCCTGGACTCTTAATAAAATTCCATCTGTGTTTCCTGCCCTCCGGGGTGAATTCCTTTGGCTAACAGTGGGGTCTTGGAAAAGAAATAATAATTGCTGTACTAGGGCACTATTCTGAAGGTTGGGCACGGTGTGGCTCTGGCAATGTAGGAGAACTCTTTTTTAATGCACATATGCACCAAAGCACAGGTCTGATGCTGCTGGAGTAAGGGGATGATAATCAGCTGTGGGAATATTAACTATGAATTTCCATTCTCCAGTATAAATGATTTTATGGACCAAATAGAGCACTTTTTAGCTTGTAAGAGTGCTGCAGTCTCTACCTGCAATTCATATAGGTTTGATACTGGATTGCATCAACTATGGGTCTATCTCCTACTTCTAACAGGATTCTACTTAAAAAGATCTGTAACAAGATTTAGGCCATGGTGAGACTGAACTACAGACCCGTTGGTTGTCTGCCCAAGCCTGTGCTCTGCATTTTGGATTGAGGAGCTCTTCCACTTTGATTGGATGCAGTGAGTTTTGTGTTGAGGATCCCACTGCAAGGGAACAACCCTCTGCATATGCCATGCCTGCTTGACAGACTGAGGGATGTGGACTTTCCTCTTTCAATGTGTCTGTTGTGGCTAATCTAAATGAAGCCAAGGCGAGGAGAGATGCTTTTTGGAGCCTTAAGGCAGGTGGATGTTTACAGTTTTCCTGCCCATTTAGTTCCTGGTAGATATTTGCTGTTCTAACTCCCCTATCTGCAGCTCTGGATAAGTGAAAGGGTCCTGTCAGCTCACTCCAACACCTCACGCTTCTCCAGTACAAATATCCCTTCTACGTCCTTTAACCCTCTCTGTGGTTTGTGGAGTCTGTTGCTGTGATCCTGATCGATGCATGGCCTGGTCACCATATGCCTGTGAGTGAAGCATGGCCATGGTTAGAAATCCTTAATGCCCTTTCCTGAAAGGCTGAAGGCTGGGGCAGACCTGATTTGTTGGGTGCTCTTCATCTCTGGAAACTTCACCCCATAGCTGACACTGCAGTGCCAAGTAAGGGCATCGGAAGGTCGTCTTCAGTTTTTTTCCTCTCATCCATTTCCTGACTGGGTCCAGGATACCCCATGTACCTTCCTGCATGCAGACTGGTTCAGCTCAACTCAGCTGTTTTGCTGGAGAGAAGGAGGAGTTGGATCAGCTGAGGGGATGGGAAAGAAGGAGGATGAACCTGTCCCTGCCCACCCACCTTCCCAGTGCTGGAGCAACCAGGTCATCATCCCCACTCTGCCTTGAATGAGGGGCATTGTAGGCAGGTGCAGAGCAGGGTCAGTTGGTCCGAAGAAGGCTCAGGAAATCGTGACTCACATCACAATACTGTCCTGTCATCTTACTGGTGTCACTGGGCAGCTCCCACATTCAGCACTGTGTTAGTGAAATGGCAATATATCCCTGAAGAAGCTGGGAGGGAAGTGAAACAGCACTGAGATGGACTCTTCTTCTCCAGTCATGCCCTGAAGTTAGCGTCTCGGGCTCACACCTTAGCGTTTGTCTCTGTCCCAGTCCCATCACACCTGGCAGCATGGAGCAGCGTAGACATCGCCCTTGTGGCACTGTAAGGTGGCGAGCCTGGATGCTGACAGCAACTTGTAAGGGCATGGCAGGACTCGGAGTAAATGATGGAGCCAGACTGAGAAGCAGGGTAAATTGGCCCATGCTGAGCTCCTGGTTCCCATTGATTCTCATTCAAAGTTTGCTTTGCTCAGCCTGTGCTACAGCAGAAGGGACTGCTGCGTATACCCAACAGCACATTGAAAGGTCCCTGGAGAAGAAGGAAGGGGCTTCCTGGGTCATCCTGTCTCATATTTGGTTTGGCTTGTAAAGTATCACATTCCCCCATGGCAGACTATAACTACACTGAGAATAATAGCTGATAGGTTGACTGCTTTCTGTGATGACGCTTTTCTTTTTGACAGACAAGCAGATGAGATTTCATTTTCTTGAAGAGTTACGGTCTTCGACACTAAGCTGAGCTGGGATTTAACTGTTGTGTTTGCATTTTTGATGATTCTAAGCTCAATAATAATTAACATTGACTTGGGGGTTGTACAGACCATTCTTTGTGCATGTTAAAAATCTTGCTACCCTTGCTCCCACACAGATATTCCAGTTTGTATACGCTACACAATTTACAGAAACACGTTTTTGCTAAGAATGATGAAAACAGGGAAATTATTGAAGACATTTCTTATTATGTTTCCTATTGTAAAGTCAGGTGTCTTCAGTGCTGTAAGCCCAGCTGTGCAGGCATGGGAATTAAAATGGAAATCGCAGGGAATAAATGCAGAGCACCTGTGCATATCTCTTTGACTAGCACGATGGCAACAGGTGCTAATGTCATGTGTGTTTAGTGTCGTGGAGGATGAGCAACCGAGCAGGCATTAAAGGCACTGAATGAATTAGAGCATTCCTGGACTGGCATTTTCTGAAGGCTTCTATGCAAGAGTAAGTGGCATTGTGGCTTTTGAAAATCATGGGTTTAAAGCCACTTATTTCAGCCTGTGGCATACGGACAGTCTTAGGTCAAAATAAACTAGGCACTCCTTTTCTATTATTAATAATTCAGGATTAACTGAAATCCAAGGTAAATTGACATAAGTGATCCTTATACTGAAAAATGGGTACTCCTCCGAGGAGATTCATGACTATGTCTAAATCATTTAGAAAAGGAGTTTGGTCGTAGTGTTGCACTGCACTATTTTGTATCATTAAGCCGCAGATGACTGAAAGTGAGGCCAAATGCGTCCAGAGCTGTAAAGCTGCTGAGGAGACTAGAAATGCAAGTGGGCCAACAGTGGGATTTTCAGGAATGCCTATTCAAATGAGGATCCTAAAAAATCTTTTTAAAATTGGCTTTTTTCCCTTCAGCATGAAAGTTGGCTAACAAAAGGCGAGGCTACCACTATATGTGGAGCATATGAATAAAGAGAAAACCCAGTCTATCTCCCAGTGAAAGCAAGTCGCTCACTTCAGTGCTGTTTTTACTGAAGCTTTAAATATCCCTAGTAACGGGACTTTCACAGTACTTCTCTCAAAGAGACGCCTCTTCAGTTTAGCATGCTTACCGCTGGGACAGCTCTTATAGGCAAACTATCTTCCTTCTTCTTGGTTTTATTTAACTTTGTCTGGCCAGGGAATCAGCCCGATTACAGTCCCAGAAGCAGGTTGAAACTAGGTGGTTCTTCCAACCAAAACTGAATCTAAGCTGTCACTATTGAACCTAAATTAGCAGCTGGGCTGGAGATGCTTTTTCCTTGAACCAATATGGTCCTTGAGCTGCTGGAGTAACTTCAGGTACCGCTAAACCTTGCAGCAGAACTGAACAGGTAAAAAGCACTGGTTTGTGTCTCCCAGTCTGTCCACCCACCCTATGTTGTAACAACCACCAGTACATCTTGTTACTTTGAAATGATCTGGACCCTTTTAAATCAAAGACATACCCTTCTTCACAGTGAAGGAACATGCAGCATACTCCAAACAATGGGTTATGTATCACTCCAGATGATTCCTTTCCCTTCTTGAGGCTTATGGCTTTTGAAAATATCACACTTCTCCACCTCCTTAGCTGTCTCTTAGTCAAGTCTCACAGATTAAGCTTTTAAAATCTCTGGTCATTGTTCACCCTCTCCTTCCAGCCCCCTCCCCTAGCCCCCCATTCATGTTATTCTTTGGAACTGTTCTTCGTTTTATTTGTGTAGATTCAAAAGCCAAGGTCAAATGGGGCCTTTCAGGGCATGTCTACACTGCGCGATGCAGTGTTATCCAGAAACTCTGAAGGAGTGCTGAATGAGCCGAGCCAGTGTTGGCAGTGCAGCGGAGAGACAAAAGTGTCATTTGGATGAAAGCATCCAATCTTGACTTGGTGACTTCAAGAAATGGAGATTCACCTCCTCTTCTTCCCTTGAGTTTTGCTTCTGATGTTCCTTAATTGCCTGGCTGAAGTTTATGCCTTTAATTCCTTCTCATTCCCTTTAGCCTTTTCATTGCTGTGGATTTGTGGACCAGATAATTTACCTTACGGGTTGAAGTGAAAACATAGCCAAAATGGTGGGGCAAAGAATGCTGGGATATGATTTTCAGAACCATATAATTGGCTGCAGAATTTAAAGTCCAACTTCTAAATGTACTTAAAATGTCCTGATTTGAAAGAAGGCGGTGTTAGGAGCTGACGTGCCCTGAAAATTTGGGTCTCAGTTTATGGGTCTTCTATGTAAGAAGATTAATTCAGAGGAAACTCAGATGTGACTCTGCAGTGGACCGGCCACTCACCACTAACTCTACGTGCATGGGGAACCTATTAAGGGTTTTTTTCTCTATGTAGCAAAAGTGGTTTGCAATAAGCTAGAACATAGAGTGCCCATGGGGCTGGGCATGAAGAGAGGCGGCTCTGCCTTCGGCTCCGACTTGAGGTAGCGAGCAACTGCCCCGGGGTGTGCACAGGAGGGTGGCTTGACCCTAGCTGGCTGCTCCAACGCAGCCCTGCTGCTGCCAGCCTGCTCCCCCTCCGGGTGGGCGTCTGGGAAAGACGAGGGCTGGGAAGGCTTTCCTCGGCAGGGCTCCCTAAGCAGGGAGGTTCCCTAAAAAGGCCTTGTCAGCGGGAAGAAAACAAGCTCCTAAAACACTTCCGAAGCGTGATTCGTCTGACCTAGTTTGGGCTCCTGCTTTAGGACGATCTGAATCACACCCTCAAGGTTCCCATTTCTCTTCATTCTCACCAAAGGGAGGCCCGGGTGATGCTCTCCGATGGGGACGTGCATGCTCGACCAGAAGAGTCCCATCTTCCAAGGGCACGAGGAGCAGCCGTGTGGGTTAGCAAGTGCCCACAAGCTCATGACACGCTAACTTCGGCGTGGAGATGAGCCCCCAGCAACTCCTGGGGCCAGGACAGAGGCTCCTAAGTCCCACAGGCATATTCCAAAATGCCATTGCACTGCTCCTCCGTGCCTTAGCGTGGTGTTGCTAGCGGCGGTGTATGTCTCAGACACCCCTTCCTCGAATTCGTTGCCCATTGCTTTCAGCTGCTCCACTTCTTACCTGTCTTTTAGGATTGTGTAGTTTGCTTTCTTTTTCTCTGCATGCATTTTCTGAAGCTGAATCTAATTTTCATTATTTAATCCTTCGGTCTACTTCTGTGTCAGCTGGTGTTTGCAACTCTTCCCAGTTTAGTATCTTTTCTGAATGTCATTATCATATCATTATTTCCCTTTTCTAGACTGCAGAACCAGGACAAACACTGATACCTGCTTGACCCTAAAAGGCACTTCCCTTCTTCCCTTAAATTACATATAGATCTAGATAGCTAGCTACATTCTCTTTGAAATGCTGTTTACTTTCCTTAAGAAAAATGGGGTACTGGGAACTGCAATGATGTCATAGCAACTGAATATGATTATGTAGGAGTCTGCGCTGAGGGGTATTCCAGAAACTGTATCTATATACGTATGCATTTATTTGTATAAGTGTGCACGCGTGTGTGAATATTTGTGTTAATGATGTATTTAGATATATGTAAAGAGCAAAGGCCTTAATAATAACCTAAGACAATTTTTTTCCCTTTTGCAGGCAGTTTTACATTAAAAATAAATTAGAAGTAACTCCGTGGTGTGGCAGAGAAGTTGATGTAGTGACAATAGCGCTAAAAAAGAGAACAGCATCTGACTGCCTCCCAGACACAGTAAATAAAATAAGCTAAATTTGAATTTTGGTAGATGAAATCCTAAAAATCCAGCAGTCTTTTTATATTTTTGACATGCTCAACATTGTCATACTTCGGTTTAACTGTTGTCTGGAATATTTTTTCACAACGACAGATACAGCTATCCTGCTCACATACATTCTGAGGAAACAGGGTGTTATAACTTTCAAGACGTGTGCTCGGGGGTGTGCGTGTGCATTGATGTTCTCTCAGGCTCACGTGTTGCCAGGATCTTCTGTGCATGCAAACCCATACATTTTTGTTCCCACACGTGCATGTGGGGTGGCTGTGTGTGTGGACACGCACATCTTCCTTATAATAGTTTACGGCAATTTGCAGGCAGAGATCAATAGATGTAGAAATTACTTAGGTACTGAAATTAATTGAGATCTATACAGAAGGGAAAGGGATGATTTCTGTAGGTTTTGAAGCTATTCCGAAAAAAAAAAATCTGTCGCGGGAGTATCATTTTCTGTGCCTACGGAAGGTCTGTAGGATGGACTGAGGGAACAAGGGAGAAAGTTGTCCCGTTGGGTGCTGCAGGACGTCACCACGCAGGGTTTATGCCTGCACGTATGAAGAAGGCAGCACGTACATATATGTTTGCGAGTGTGCTGGGGAGGGGGAGGGGGATTTTTAACAGCCATTTTAACATATTTTCCGATTCCCATTTAGCTCGCAGCTCCCACCTACGGTACGTCACCTGTGCACGGCACACACCGCCTGCCACGGCAATCCCCCCGCTCCCTCTTCTTCCCGCCGAGCCCACCCCACCCCACGCTTTCTTCACGCCATCAATCCCACTCCCGGCCGTGGCCGGGTGCCGGGGGGCTTCGGCCGCTCCGGTGGGAGCGTGGCTGGGGACCCCCCCTTCCTCGCCCAGTGCCTCCCAGACACACCCCAGCCCTCCGCAGTCTGCAGTGTCCCCTTCTCCCCCGTCGCCTCTTGTACAGTGGGAAAGTCGTTGGGTAATTGGGTCCAGATTGAAGATTTTAATTATTCATGAGGCTGGCAAGGGACTTGGGGGGGGGGGGGGTGGCTGCTGGGGTGGGGGTGGGGTGGGGAGGTGACGAGTCGGGGAGAGCTGGTGAACAATTCTGGGAAGGGTAGGGAGGGAGAGGCAGCGTGTGCATGTGTGATGAGCAATAGCCGTGGACCTTCCAGTTGCTGCTAACTGCCCTGGTGCGTGTGTGTGTGCGTGTGTGTGTGCGTGTGTGTGTATGTGTGTGTGAGAGAGAGAGAGGGAGAGAGAGAGGGAGGGAGGGAGGGAGGGAGTGGAGAGGGTGGGGGGGAGAGATAAGAGAGAGAAGAGGAAAAGGAGAGAGGAGAAGGAAGGAAGAAGAAGGAAGGAAGGGGACAATACGATCATGCTGTGCTGTATGAGAAGAACAAAACAGGTAGAGCTGAAGATTTTTGTATTTCTTTCTGCTAAGAAATCTCCCAGGCTGCTGGGTGTCCGTGGGGTGTGTGTCTGCCTGAGCGTGTGAGGGGCTGGGGTAGGGGCTGGGGCGGGGGGGGTGGGGGGGAATTTCGGCTGCTTTCAGCAGACGTCTCTTTTGCAATTCTTTAGCATCTTGCGACCGAAGGCTCTTTTCACACCCTGCAACATGACTGTTTTGCCTTTCCGGGGCTGGTGATGTGGGGAAGGGGGGTGGCCTACGTTCACATTTGGGGAGCTACCAGAATCTCCCCTCTATTCTTCTTATTATTTTTTAATAGTGGGCAGATGTATTGCCTAGGATTTTCTGTCTGTGGTTCTGAGGGTGTGGATTTGGGGGTGGGGTGGGGGGCTGGGGGTGTGTGGGGGGGTGCGGCTGGCAGGAAACGTGATGAGATCTGGCTCTACCTTGGAGATAAAGGAAGCAATTCTTCATCTTATGCCAAAAAAGAAAGGATGCCCAGTGAGCCTTGATCCCTGGTCAGAACGCTCTCTATTGCTCCTGTCTCCGATGAATGGGAGATGCTTTATGTGCATGTGCTGTGAGGTGGCTCGGAGGACAGGTGCATTCATTTTTTTCGTGTTACAACAATCTGAGCAAGAATTAACCTGAAGCTTTTTTTATTTCAACCTACGCTATAGTGAAAAATCCAATTAATTAATAACAAAAGCATTAGCCAGGGGAGGGGGAGAGTCACCCTCTTTGCAATACCCTTCATAGTACAACCAGTTAGACAACTGTGCACCAGCTGGTAAAGAGACAGCGGACCACGCCTCTGTTAGCTCCGAACTCGGGTGGGATAAGAGAAGCTCACAGTGTGAACCTGTTGGAAACCAGTTCATTCTCTTTACTGGTACCACCTGGCTTTTCCGGCAAGGGATTTGGGATGACGAGAAGGTTTGGGTGGTGGCTAGTTTTCAGTGCCAAATTTTTTATGTCCAAAATGATAATGAAATTGAAAAAAAAGCTACTTGGATCGTTCCCCCCTCACCCTTCCCCCTTTTATTTTTTGTGAAAGCCCAAACCTGCTCCTGATTAAGAAAGCCTATTTTGGCTGAACCTCTTGGACTTCCTCGGGAGGATGCTGGATTTATGCAGTTGGAACTTTGAGGCAGGAGCTGGCCCCGGCTATCTTTGTGAGGCATTTTGGAAACTTCCCGGAATTATGCATTTGTAGGTAGCGACAAGGAGCTTTGGTCCTTGTTCTGAGCACAAAACTCAACTCAGTCTTAGGTATGGCACCATACTGGTTACTTTCTCTCTATATGCCTACATTTCTATATCTCTTACAATATAGTACTGCAGTATTCTGGAGCAATAGCCTATCACACTGATGTGAGTAACTCCAGTTACTGTAGAACAGCAAGGTGTTGAAAAAAAGCCCAGGTTAAAGTGTGTTTCTGAATGGAGATGTGTGTGTTATCAAATGAAGGAGCTATTTTGTAGAATAATGGGGAGGGGCAGGTGAACGGGATAGAAAGAGACCCTGCGTCATCCTGTGTTTTTCCCCATGCAGGTTTTTCAAATGCTTTGCAATTAATGGTACGCTCACTAAAATCAGGAGGGAGGTGGTGATGGCGGGGGGGGGGACGACCACGTTGCAGCCAGCCAGCAGAGCACGTTCAGCTGGCAAATATGGGATGAAAAGAGCAGAGGAGGAGAAGGAAGGCAGACAGGGAGGCAGAGTGACAGAGTGGTGGGCGGAGGTGCACAACAAATTTTATTATAAAGTAGGTAGCTCTGGGATTCTTTGGAGTCAGAAGAGAGCTATCGGGGGAGAGGGATAATGTTGCCCATACCATCACAGGTGCGGCATTAAAGGTCCTGAATAATACTCCGATGTATCTGTTCTTTATATCTCTACGGCTTTACTCCTGTGGGTTTGTATTCTGACATATTCAGAAATGCACGGCATGCAGGTATCTCGATTGCACATAGTCCTCTCTTCCCACTCTGTACATTAATCCACCGCATGGTACACACCCCTTTGCGCGTGCATGTGCAGCACACATCTCCACTCTCCGGTCGCTCGCATCCGTACTATACATATATGCACAAGCACACATGCACTCGTTCGCACATGCTTTCTGATCCTTATGCAGCCGTACAACCTGAATGTGCCTGCCCGTGCATCTTCGGTGGATGTTCCTGGGCTCAGAGCCCAACTCCTGCTCCTGTACCTGAATACACAGCACAGTTGCCAAACTGGCAATATAGCAGTTCCCTCAGCAAAGCTGGTGATACAGCAGAGGAAGCTTTAATTTGGAGCAGAGAAAGACCTCCGTTTTCAGCTTGTGCTCTTCCTCTGTCCCCACCCAGACCTTTCACAGAAAGAAAAAGATAGCATGGGCTCTTCAGCACAGGCAGGAGTTTCCTTCCCAAAATAAAGACAGCTCTCCTCAAATTATTTTTCAGGGGAAGCCCCTGGCGTCCCGCCTTTCTGGCAGCTAAAGAGCGAAATGTTGAAATTACAGGCTTGGGCGTGGAAGAAATCTCTTCACATTTGTGTCTAGGTGTGCCTGTATGTGTCTGTCCTCCCACCCCTCAAAGACAAATATGTTCACGCACTCGTACCTTGCAGATTATTCTTTCTTGTGGGTGTGATGCCAATGTGAAGAGTGAAGTATCTGACTGACTGTGCCCGCCCATGAGCGATGGAGATAGCTTGGTGGTGTCATTTCTGCCTACAGTTGGTCGCGGCTCTGAATCCGTGCCCACAAAATGTTCGGCTAAAAGGTGGCATAACCGAAAGGTTGGGTCAAGCAATTTCCGAAAAATTGAACTTAACCTTTACCGCCAGCGAGAGGTGCAGTCGGTAATACGCAGAGCTGGATAGTTAGATAGGTGGCTAGAAACGCAAGTGTTGCATGCACCACATACTAGAACAGATGGACGTTATGGGGGTATGTGCTCAGTATTGGATTGCATGAGTGATTAAACAATAACCCGCAAGCAGGTTTCCCACTTGTGGGTGAGATGAGTCTCATTCATCACCAGCCATATCCGACGGCTTCCCTCCCGATCCGTCCTCTCCTCCTCACCCCGGTCGGTGCTGGAGAGCCAGCGGCTGCAAAGGTTTAAACCTGCCACACCCATCAAATCAAAGGAGGGAGGGGGGAAGAGGCAGTCTGCATTTCTTTCGCCTTCCACACGAGCAGCATGAATAAACAGTGCTGTACCTCCAAAGATGCCGTTTAATGCAATTGGAAAAGGAGATAGCATTAGGGAGCTGTCCTAGCCATTACAGCCAGCCGGCGAGGTGTCTTGTCATTCCAGGAACTGCAGAGGTGTGCGGGAAGCGGGGGAATGGAGAAAAAGAGAGAGGGGAAGATGCACGCAGAGTTAAGGTTTTCTTGCCTCAGGATATTAAATTGTCTCGGACCTCATTTAGAATAACTTAATTATGCCGCACAATCCAGATGCCTCAAAACTTGCAAGGCGTGGTCTTACCTTTAAACACCAAGGTGGAGAAAGGAAAAAGGGATATTTTAAAGGAAAGGTGTCCACCCACGCCCCTCCTCCCTCCGCTTGCCAGCGTGGTGTAAATCACCACAGCCCATTGACTTCAGGGCAGAGGCACTTCATCTGCACCTGAGGAGAATCCAGCCACTGCCCCTGCCTTTCTGAGAGACGCTGAGCCGTTTCTGTCCTTCTTCCAGTAAACAATTGCTGCATGGAAGTTTAATTACTCCAGGTCCTTACTGTGTCTCTTCCTGGGGCAATACCCCTGGGATTTCTCCCGAGAAGGGTGTCTCCAGAGAAACAGCCCTCCCATCACCCTGTCCTCCTCCGCTGCCTTTGCTGACTATTAGAGACATTGATTTCTCCTAGATCGCGTCATGTAACTGTTCTTAATGGCACAGACAAGCCCCCTCCTAGGGAACTAATTGCAGGCAGAGTTTCCAGGGGGAGGACAGCCGTAATGCTTAGTGGGAAAGAAACTAGTCTGTTGATCCAAATTGCCTATTGCTGCTTGCTCCTGAATGAAAAGTCCCAGCAAAAACCAGTCAGGCAGTACCCACCAGTATGTAGAGGCATCCCTGCTAAGAGGGCTGCATTGAATCTCCAATCTGCCTGTGCCAGGCTGGACACACGTGTGCGACCCGAGGGACCGACATGCATTGTCTGAGGGCTTGTCCTGGCTCAATGATCTCAGAACTGCTTCTGCCTCAGGATAAGAAAATAGGCTGTAGCTCCAGACTTGCCCGTGCCATGCTGAGAGGGTGAGCATCGCTGGGCGATGAGGGGGACCCCTCCGCCAGTCATCTTGCTTTGACTGGTGAGAAGGAGAAAGTGCAAAGAGCTTTACCTCAAGTCCGCTCTCATTTCAGGCCAGCTGTCATGGATTCTGTGATGCCACCCCAGGATCTAGTAGCCGCTCTGTATAGATGTTCTATTTCCCTCTCCCCATTTCCCAGAGAGCAGGAATTCCCCACTGCTGGCAGCTGCCAACTTGCAAGGCCTTCTTGTGCTAGTGGGAAGGTGAACTGGGCCCTTTGCCCATTGCAAGATGAAAGCAGGACGATAGTCTTGCGTGATGTAAATCAAGGCTGTGCATACCTGCTCGGGTTCGCTGGCCTCATGGTGTGAGGCATGTGCTCCCCTCAGTGACTCTTGCCTGCTCCACGTGCAGAGGACATGGGGTGTGTGCGGGGTCTGCCTAGTCTGTACTGAGCAGGCACGTATATGCTGAGGGATCGGTGTATTAACAGGTAAAACAGCAGGCACAGCCTGAAGATTGCCTCTGCTTTTGGCTGAGATAGATAGTATGAAGCAAAAGCACCAAGTACATATAACCTGAGACCTCTGCATGCTCCCGGTAGGCTTGTGGTGCGTTACTGACTACTGTTTGCTCAGTCCATGCGTTGTTGGCCCATGCATCCTTCTTCTCTCTGTACAACTCTCCTGTTGTCCCCTCCTCCTGCACATAAATGACTTGCATCTCTTCTGTTGCTTCCTTGCTACACAGAGAGGGTTTTATTTGGATTTGAGAGTGAATGATAGGTCTGATGACAGTTCCAGGCTAAAGACACCTGGGGATGGGAAACCTTTTGATGGCAGCTCTCTGTGTTGATGCCCTTTGGAAGTCACTATGCGATTCCCCTGTTTGCTGTGAGTCTGACACGGCTCGGGGATAGATTTGGCAGCAGTCCATACCTGGCTGCAACTGAGCTTTGAAGGCCTAGTGTCCAGCTGTAAGTCAACAACCGTAGCCCAGTAGCTCTACGCAGGGCAATGCCGGGCTGGTAAGAGGAGGTCGATCACCCAGAAAGGCCCAGTGGAAGGTGTACATGCCTTACTGGTGGAAATACCAGAATACCTTGCTGTAGGAGTACCAGAGCAGGTATCCGGGTGAAACACCTTTCAGCAGCTGAAGTCCAAAGTCAAAGTCTGGAATCCATCCACATTCATTTAATCTATAATTCCAAGATCCTCCTGAGCACGCTGGGAGGTGACATGTAACCTCAGAGCTCTGATGGCCTCATGTGGAGAAGGTGTTTATATTTCCTTAGGGCTCTCTCTATCACCTGCTGAGTGTGTGTGTAAAAATCTGTGCCTTTTCATGGTTGCAAGCACCACAGGCCGGTAGTTAGTATATAGGAATTGGTTTCAGGAGAGCTGGTTTCTCTTCCTAGCAGTGCTATTAACCTGCTTTCTGACTTGATCTAAGCACAGTTTCTCTGCCTGTCATGGCCGTCTCTGCAAGATGCTTCTTTAATTTGGAAACTAAATAATTAGTGTGTGGAAAAAAAAAAAAAGGATTCAGATGCCCTCATGTGAGAGGTGCTTTAGGCAGGCAAAGCATTGCTTTATCCATCCTCAGTCACTCCTGCAGTGCTGGGATGTTTATTAGCCACTTGAGTTCCTTTAACACAAACCACTGATTTTCTCCCTGGACCCAGGCATTATTACTATGGGCCAGAGCCCGAGAGTAGGGCTACAACTTAGTTTTGTCCCTGCTATTCACCCATGTGCTAGCTCCTCCCCTACCATCATAATGATCCAGCCTGTAGCAACCTATGATATGCGTATGGGGTGAAGGAATAGTGTAATGCAAACAGTGATTTGGGTTTAATATAACAAAAGGAATTTGTGCTTTTGGAGTTACACTGATCCTTCTGCCTCCACCTGTTACTCATTTTGTCTCCTGTACCCATCTGTTCTGCTCCTCGCCTTCGTCCTGCTCCCTTGACCATGCAGTCCTCCTGCTGCTTCTTCTCTCCTCCAGCTGGGTACCAGCCCTCCATTAGGCTGTGCTTCTTGGGGACTCCTGCTGGCAGCATCAGCCACTACCACCAGGGTCTTATTCCCTTCACCCTTCCTGGCACTGGTATCAGAAGGGAAGCTGGTAGGAGGAAAAACTACATGGGTTCTTCCTTTGCCCTTCCAGTTGCTTTTGCAGCTTCCCCAGTTGTCCTCCACTTGGGCAGATGTCGCAGGTACTGCAAAGGAGCACCTATAGACAGAGACAGCAAAATGGTGCATCTTCACCTATCACGTTTTTGTTAGCAGAGGTAACAGGTTGCCCACCCCCAGCCCTGGGGAGGGGTATGGCTGCCATAGGAGCAATGCACACAGTACAAACTAGTATCACCATTCCTGCTTTCTTGAGGGTTCATACTTCTGGGCTTGTCCCTTGGCTCCTAGTGCCACATGGCAGGCTGTGCTCCGGCTGTCTTGTTGGCCCAAGAGAGGATGTCCTGAGCCTGCCTTCCTCCCACCAGGGTTGGTTGGCTTTGGTGCCTCGAAAGGGAAGCCAGAATGTACTTATAGTCTTTTAAATTCTAACCAACAAATGTCAGTCCCATTCATTACTCATCTTACTTCTGAAGTTTCTTGAATTAATTCCAGCCATAATCACAGTATATCTCTATTTATAGAAAGCTGGGACATCTCACAATATTTTAACATTCTCTCTGTAGGAGACACCTTTCTGTAAGGGCTGGTAATTAGTGAAGCTAATAGGCTCTAAAAGAATCCTCCCTTGGTTTGAATACCCCCAAAATTTAGGGGTGCAGCGGAGTGTGTTTGGATCTGAACCTAGCTCTGAAGCTAGTTTTATTCCACTCTTCTCATAATTGCCTAGGAGTGAAACTGTGGTCTCAGGAACATCATGGTTTTTATGAATTGGAATGATTTCTAATAATTGGTGGTGTTCAGAGTAATTTACAGTTTCGATTACTCTTATAATTGTTAAGACTATTATCAATTGGCATCCAGTTCGTCAGACTATTGAATGGAGTCTAATCCATTTATTTTATTAATAGTATCCAATGGCCTTATACATCTGCAATGTTAAGTACTCAGGGGTGAGCAGGTTGGGGCAGCATGGTACCATGCTTTGCTCTTTTTGCACAAGATGCCAGTAATTTATATTAGTTCAAATTGAAACCAGCAGGATGTAAACCACAATGGTTTTTGAACTGACCATTGTTGTTCTTGTATCATTCCTTCTTCTGTCTGCCCACAGCTTTAGGAGTAAGGTATTCAGTGGTGGATTTATAAATAATTTAACAAAAATCATCTAGGTTTGGAAGGGTAGAGATAAGCAAGTTATCACTTGCTGATTTGCTGACAGTAAAATTTGCAGCCATGTAGTTTCATGTAAGAGTGAAGTCCACTGCTGGAAATCACCTGCTGAGAAAACGCAAGGAGGACATCACCTGCTTGACTGTGCCTGAGAAGCATGGTGCAGCTGGGAGGCAGTACTGGAACAACAGGGAACTGGAATGATGGGGAACTGAGGCAAAGGGGCTTTCAGAAGCTGGACCAAAAGTTTTATCCTCAGCAGAGACACTTCACTGTAGACCGGAGAGCTGCACTGAAATGGCACTTGTGTTCCTCAGAACTGGGGGCACCTTTCTTAGGGTCAAGATTTTAATTCTTAGCTTGTTAAGTTGGAGTAGTCAGGCTGGCAGCTTGCAAAGACCTGGATTGCACAGGCTGAGTTGGAATCTGTCAGAATGGAGACTTTCCCTGATCAAAGATGAGAAACAGTGGTTTTAACCCTTCCTGCTCTTTGCATTTCCAGTGGAAGACCCAGAGGAACTTCAAGCCCTACATAGAGTTTTGAGGACAGACACCCGCAACAGAAAATTGATATTTAATGTTGACTGTTAAAATTGCAGTCAAAAGCATGAAAAGGATCAACCAGTCCCACCTAAAGCACAGGATCTGGCAAACAGCCTTTCCCTTGTATCCTAAATTCCAGTCATAATACCAGCTAGAAGAGATTAAATCCTAAGGAAAGGACAAATAGAGCAAGGAGAAAAGACCTCCCATCAAAATAACCAAAGAACTGAAGCTAACTGAAACCTCCATGAAGTAAACAGAAGTTGGATAACTTCCAGAAGATAGCTAGCAAAGTTAATATGTGAATCAGTACCAGAAGCTCCTTATGCTAAAACTAGATATGCAGCAAACAGAACCCTCCATGATGATGCCAGTGTACAAGACTGTGGAAGACAAAAAAATTGACAAATTAGTGAAAAATGAGACCTAATGCCTTATAGGAACTTTTAGCAAATCTTCCTTTGCAGTGCAGTTAATTCTTCCTTACGTTCTTTGTTTTCTTCTTTGGAGTTGTATGATTCCACAATTCAGGAAGAGATACCATGAGACAGTGCCTTATTTTGTAGAATTTCACTGCTTTTTAATTAGGGTGTGGCTGACAAGGGGTCTGAAATACATCACAATGTTTTACCGTTGTTCTGAACTGAGAAATAAAGGGTTGTTGTAAGTTGAACTACCTTCTTAGAGGTGTCTGTTGTAGGCTGTAGAACTTCAGAGCTTCCTTCCTTTCTAACTGTGGAGGTGCCTAAAGTCCTCAAATAATTACATTTAGACCTGCAAAATCCCCTAAACGTTTAAAGGCTGGTTACTGGCATGCCTAGATGATCCTGGGTTTTTTAAGCAATAATCAGCTCAATACCTACTTTATGGCTAAGCTACTGTGGGATCTACAAACCAAGTATTCTTCCAGTTGCTCTCCTTGCACAGCCAAAATGGGTAGGTTTGTCAGAGCACACAGGTCAAGTGTTCGCACAGAATGCATCCAAGAGGAAGGGAATGCACTACCTTCCTTTTATCCAGAAACACTTTGATTAAAGTATTTACCCAGAGATGTGGTGAATATACCATCTCTGCCTGAGTAGATCTGCACCCCCACCTCCCAGGAGATTGTGCTCTTAGGCTATAGAGTATACTGGGACCAGTGTTTCCTGGAGAAGCTGATCTATTTTGCACAGACAAATAAAATATTAATTGGGCCAGAGCAAGAGAGTGAGAGACTTATCATCCTGACTCTCTACCTTAGTGTTTATGATACTCATGGAGGGGAGGGAAGAGCTTTGGTTAAAGATTTACATCATACATTGTCAATAAGGCCAAAGCATTTTATGCCTGTCTTCTGTGTCTCCAGTAACATGGTGAACTGCCAAGTTGATGGCTAAAACCATTAATAGGAGCCACAAAGGAGGGAGATCAGGATCTAGGAAAAGGGCAGAACAAGTCAGGATGTACTGATGCAAGATCATTGTTTCGAATCATCCTAGCTTATTTACAAAGCTCATGGAAGCAATCTCTGAACCATGAGCTTTGAATGCTTTGAAGACTTGTGAGGGCTGGATGAGGTGTCAGAAGGCTGAAAAAGAATGGGGAGAAGATAAGAAATTACAGACTACTCAGTTTAACTTCATTCCTGGAAAAAAAATTGGTGGAAATAATCAAATAAAGGAGATTATTAGGAGCCAGCACAGATCTGTCAAGAATAGATCATGTCAAACTAATTTACCTTTCTTCTCTAACAAGCCTCGTGGATACAGGGGAAGCAGTTGTCATACCTTGTCATTTGTAAGGAGTTTGACATTATCTCACAGGCTTTTATCATAAGCAAAGCAAAGAAACACGGTCCAAAGGAAAACATTACAGCAGGGATGCAGAACTGGTGTAGATAATCCCACTCGATGAACAATTCTCACTGATTTCCTGTTGAAAACAGAAGACTCTATCGAGCGGGTTGCCACAAGCTTGAGCTGTGGCCTGTTAGTGCTTCATGTTTTCATTAAATACGTTGTACTTTATATTTTAATTTCAACCTGGATGACTATCTAGAGGAAGTGTTTTGTAAAATCTGCAGATGGCATGAACCAGGTATAGGCTGGTGGAAATTACTGAAATTCAAGACAAGCTTGTCAAACCAAGGACCTGGTTTGAACAGCATCAGAGCAAATGTAAAGTGCTCTCCATGGGAATGATTAATAAATTGCAGCCAGCTGTCCATGGAAGCCAACAGGCCAGCTAGCTATCCTTCAGGAGGGCAGACAGGGTCTCTAGAGGACCACAAATTCAGTATTAGTCTAGAACATCATTCTACTGTCAAAAAGCAAAACATCGTCTTACCAGGTTGTGCAAATGGCAGTATAGGCTGCAAGACACATCTAATAAGCCTTGAGCTCTGATGAATACATGTAAGTCTCAGCTGAAATGTCATGCCTTAGTCTTGTACTGCACTCTAAGAAAGTGTGGTCCAGTGAGAGAGAGTGCAGACTGGGGTAGTGAGCGTTGCTGGAAGTCAAGGGAAATGTAACATGTGAGGAAAGACTGAAATAATTAGGGTTGTTTAACCTAAAAGGAGTAAGGCTTAGAGGGGTCAGGATGCTAGTCTGGTAAGTGCAAGAAAACGGGAATAATCTGTTCTTCCTGTCCAGGGTGGATAAAACAAGGAGCAATGTTCTTTAATGGGCCGTCAGAGTGATTCGGACTAGACTTCAGGAAGAATCCAAAAGGATTGTGATGCACTGGAGTAGATTGTCTGAGAAAACTACGGCAGCTCCAATCACTGAAGGGCTGTAGGAGGTCCTTCTGGACCAGACGATGGACTAAATGGTCTCTTGTGCTCTCTCAACACTATTTTGTGTGATTAGTATCAAATATTCACTGGAGCAGGAACTGGACGCAATCTGTCTTCTTGCAGAAGAGTGCTTAACCAGTAGGTTATAAGGCTATATTTACTTCTGTGCTCTCTCTGTCTCTGACCTCATGCTTATTTAATTCTTCCATGAAAAGAGCCTAAGAACTTAAGAAGCAAAAGCTACAGGCAGCTTACTCTAAACAGTCTTCTGTAGGAGGAAGGTAAGGCCTCAGATCTTTTCAGGTAGAGTAGAGAGTTGAATCAACATCTCCCATAATTTAGGGAAGGTAGTTTCTCCACCGAGACACTAGGTAAATACTTATCTATTGCATGCTGTTAGAGGGGAACGATAGTTGTTGCCTCTTCCTGGGCAGGGGTTCAGGGCTTGGAATCCAAAACAGAAGATGCCTCCCTGATAACCAGAGTAAGATGCCTAAACCCAGACAGTTTAGATGCTGCTCTGTCTTCTGCATTTATTTATTTGGTGTATTGTGGTACTGAGGCGCCTAGTTCTCCCCATATTTTCTAGTGGACTTAAGACTATGGTTTCTGTAAGGCATCTCAACTTCTTCCTAAACTTAGTTCCAGCATCCATCTTCTGAACACGGACATCTGCTGGAACACCACACTGAGGTTCCCTTTTCATCATCCTCAGGAGAGAATTATTACAAGGGATTTATCAGTCGGTGGCTTCTTCTACCTGCCTGACATGAATTGTCTCAAAGCATTTATATGGCAGTCACTCAGAAATTCCCAACTGGAGTGCTGTACCCCTACTAGCACACACCTTCAGTGCTTAATCCCCTCTGCTCCCATTATGATGTGTCCCAGCGGTTGCTGGGAATACTGAATAAAACATGCTGAGATATAATATTCACCTTCACTGGATATATTCTCATACAGCAGAAGAGCCACTGCTGCATGAGAATATAGAAGAACTAAAGCTGACCTGTGGTATCTTCCATTACCACGTGCTGAGTCCATACAACCCTCAGGAAGATATCCTTTCTTCAGTTATTCCAAAGCCTTTATACAACACAAGAGGGGGAACAAGACACCCTGCCTATAGTCAGGATTACCCAACTTTTGGGGGAATGAGATAAATTGTAATAGTCAAAGACAATCTCTTCAACTACATCAAATTTGGCTGAGCTTTCCCTGTTTGGATAAGAATTTTCTTGGTAGGGGTCTTCTTCAAATAGACACTGTGGGGTTTTAATTTGTTATTTGGATGTATCTGCTGAGATTAGAGGAATAAAGCTTTGAAAGTGTAAAGAGTTTTGCAACCATTTAATAAGCAACAGTTGCGCCTTTATAATATAAGGAAAGAGAATGCCATTATGATTTCAAATGATGAAATTTCCTATTTTCTTCCTTTTTAGTTTATGTTTTTAAAGTAAGAGATTAAACACTTTTGTTAGGCATACATTGGATTTTCAAAGTCAAACACTTAGGATCTAGAGAATTAATTAAAATGGTTGCCTATCCATCTTTAATTTGTCTTCTCTCACATATAGGCATAATGACGTAGTCCTTAATTATAAGATCAAATACTGGTATATATTTTTTTCAATAGGATCCCTCTCTCATTCAGTGCACAGAATGGAATATACTTAGGGACTGAATGAGTTTTGCCATAAAGGGAGGTGTTTTCTATAGGTCTCCTGTTTCATTTACTGCCAGTGATGAAGGTTATGTATTGAATTGGGCGGGGGGCTGTTCAAAAACGGAAGAATGGTCTCATGTTTTGGCAATTGAATACTGCCCTGAAGAATTAGGCTTTTTCCTGCCTTTTGCCATGAGTTCCTATGTGATATGAAAAAGCCATATAAATGAGGTTTTTCCATGGGTGGCCACTAATTGGTGTGTTCTCATTTTCTGGCTTCTCTGTCTGAGACACCTGGGGTCCGACTTGCAGAAGTGCAGAGGCAGTATTGTATGGAGTTCTGCTCTCAACGCGCACAGAGCTGGGGAAATGTTAATCTAAGGCATTGCAAATGAGGGACCCAAAATTAGTGGGTGCTCTGGCCATTTTGACCTTAGCCTCTTTGTGTCTGATTTCACTGTCTGTAAAGTAGAGATAAGAACCCCACCTACCTCCCTGGGAGAACATCCATTAAAGCTCGTGAAGCACTGAGACATTACGGCAAAATAGCACCACAGAAAAAGACCATGAGGAAATTAGTATTCCGCATTCAGTGATGGGTTTGAATGATGTGTGGCAAATAAGGCACTTTGCCATGCCTGAAATTAGGATAACGGGAAAATACTGAATCGCTACCCACTCAGTGAGCTCTGTCTATCCTTTGTAGTAGCTGGGGTGGGGGAGACTTGCAAGAAAAAAAAGATACGATAAAGACTATTATAAGGCATATGCACAAGGGAGTCAAAGTGATGTTTCAGAGGTAGTCTCCATTTTACATTTTTCTACTTCGGTCTTTACTATGTGCCCAGAAAGATGCTTATAAGACAGGCTTTTTATGTAATACATGAGTCACGCTACTTTGTACTTGTGCCTGTGAACGATGGGTTGCAAAATAATTGGGCAAAAATGAGCCAAATGTGTTATCACTGAAACTGGTACTACACTTTTCACTGGATCCTTAATGAATAAGGTCTGGAACACTCTTGTTATTACTCTTTTTGTATGTGAGGAAGCTGAGGCACAGAAGAAAGTGGAATTATCTGCAGAAGTCATTCTGCCTGTTTTCTCTATATACAACCAATAGCTTTTAAACCAGTATTCACATGCCTTGCATGACTTAATCTAGAAATGACAGAAAAAGTATGGGTTTGTTCCTCTCTTCTTCCCCTCCCTTCCCCTCACCTGGAAGAAATAGCTTGAGTAATGCAAATCGTCTGTTTGCTTTATTTGCCAGTCGCTTTATATTTGTGTCTGTGGGAGTGGGGCATGGATCTGCCTACAGGACTCCACAGGAGGATCTCCTGAGGGAGGGCTGAGCTGGAGAGTTGAGGAAGCAAGCGCGTCTATGGTATCACAGGTCCTACGTCCCAGCCTTGGTGCTGTTCTCATTAAGTTCAGGCTCTCGGTTGTTGCCCTGGAGGATCTCCAGGTAGGGAGGTTGTGCTTGCGCCAGGAGAGGCAGTCTTGTCTGGAACATAAGCTCCAGACCACGATGGGCTTAAGAAAGAGGTCAGAGCCTTCAAACTGGGCTTAACAGGGAGCCAAAGAAGAGGCAAGAACCTCGGTGATAAACGGTCATCCACTTTTATTAATGAGAGCCTGCCTGCAGTTTCTCCCTAGTCTGAATACGCTCTTGTTATGGTGGAGACTGTGAATGTCTGTATTGCCTTCCTCAAATCTCTGGTGCATAAGATGGGATACGATTTTCTGGCCAGGCACAGGTGGGAATTTTTCCTACCATTGCTACATACGCTGGCTACTGATGAACTGATACGTTGCCGCTGTGTCCATGAATTATCTCTAGAAGAAAGTTTACTTCTCCCGGGGGGGCATAAAGCAGCCTAATATGCTCAAGGGAGAGCTGTTCTTAGCAAAGACTGAAATGGAAATACAGAAATCCCAGTATAGAAATTCAGAAGTCTTGGAAAAAAAGCAATTCATCAGCACTCCGTAAGCATGGAAGAAGAGTTGTGCCTATGTTTGTTGTTCCGAGATGTGCCAGCATGGCATGACACTGCAAACCCACCAAATCTAACTGCTGGTTATGGCTTGGAGCCTATGCCTTATGAGGATACCCTATCTCCTATTTTGAGGACCTTCTGCTGAGATTGCCCTCCATGGCAGCTTAAGAGACCCTCCTGCCACTCCGCTGGAGTTAAACCTCTGGCTGTCAGGACTGATGCAGAGTTGATGGTCAAGTCGGAGCGATCCAGAGAGATACTTCATGGAGGCAGTGTAGGTGGCCAAAAGAGAAGGTCGTGTTGGCAGGTCTGGAGGAAGGACGCTGTCCCTCTGCCAGTGACGAATGGAAGTGGAGAGGCTGTCAGCGTAGGGAAGAAAGAGACCTCGTTGCAAAGTGAATGTGGTGGTGTCTCTCTGGGCCAAACACCAATGTGGTGGTGTCTCTCTGATGCGTGTTTGCCAAGAAGGTAGTGGAAATGTAGGTTTTGTGTTAGCATTTGTGAAGTGGAGGGGATTTTGTAGCCCCCTACTGCTCCCAAATCAGATGGGGTTTCAGCGGACCCCCGGGGCAACCCCTGCTTCTGGCTTTGTCACAGAAGAAGCATACACTGCCACAGCACAGATATTAAGAGGGAGGCAGAGAAGGCACCGGGCTAGGTCAGGAGATAATTTTGTCGGAAACATCTACAATCGTGTGGCTCCACTGGCTGCTTCTCCCCACAGAAGGAGAAGCACTGACCACAGCAGGTAATACTGCAACTTGTAAGCACCCACTCCAGAACTGAAGGGGCTTTACCAAGCTAAGGTCAGCCTTCTCGTCTCACAAGGTGCAGTAAGTGGCCCCACTGGCAGGGCTTGCTTTTTTCTCTTTCTTTTCTGTGGTTCCGACCTGTCCCTGCAGAGAGCAAAATGTGCTTCTCGTTGCTCTGCCTCCTTATATCCAGGCCCATTCAGTTCCACCTTTCACATATGATTCATTGTGCCTCAGCTTTACACAGTAGGGTATCGTCGATCCTGATATCCCCAACCTGTAATTTTTCAACTTCTCTCTTGGGTACTTGCCTCTAAGCTTTTCCTGGTGTCAGGCACAGCAGACGACAGAGTATGCTGAGTACCTCTGAGGGGTACCATACAGAGCGATTCTGCTGTTTGGAAATTCGTTTATGAAAACTCCAAGCAGCGCAGAAATGCCTGGAGAAGCTAATCAGAATTGGAGATGGGCACAGTTTTTAAAAAAACACGAGTTTCGAGTACTGTGGTGTAAACAGGAGGTCACTTTGCTGCCAGTGGCAGTGAAATAGCACTCAGTTATACAGAGCACAGGAAAATGCTGAACACGATTTCTGTCATTCCTTTGCCCCACTTTTATCAACACCCTGTGCTTCTGCCCTGCAGCACCCCTGCTATTCCAGCTCTGATGTTGCAGGGTAGGCACCGAGTTGCTGAAAACTAGGCAAGGATATAACTGATCCTTTGAACAAAGTAATGCTCTGTTCAGTAGCTTTTTGTACATATTAAATGATTAAATCTTTAGGGGGCTTTTCCCTGATGTAGTAATTGTGCACTCATTAAATTGCCACATAAGACTTACTTTCTATTAATTTATTTTTTGCTAAGAAAAATGTTTCATTTTCCACTGATAATCCTGCCTCACCTGATTCAAGGATGGCCAACTTCTGGCTTTTACACCACAGGCAGATACTGAGCGATTGAAGTATGACTTCCACAATGGACATACGTCGTATTACTGACTGCTGATGTTAGGACTACTTTTTTATCAGTATCTCCATGTGGGAGGAAGCTCTCAGGGTCTTCTGAAGCCAACAGCTCCCCTACAAGCTCTGGGACTCAGCTGGGCACCCAGCTTCACCCCATGCCACACTGGGTGCTCAGACCCAAGGGAACCATTGCTGTTTTCTGCCTGGGAGCTACCTGCTGAAAAATCCCTCACCTTGGGTCACTGAGTAGAGGTTTGCCACTTCTTGGACATTGGAAGGTTTGGGGTTTTTTTAAGATGCTCGTGGGGCCAAGAGGTTTGAGCTCCCATAATCTAGTTAATTGCATTTTAGAAAGTGAAATCTGGGTAAAAGTTGAATTAACCCACATTACTAGGAGTGGAAATAGATTTAGGCTTCAGCTGCAACATGAGCTAGTATATTTGTGAAAAAAGACCACAGAGAAACTATGTTAGAAGAAAGTTATTAAGGCTGCTAAGTGAAGTATTAAAAAATTAGCCAATATTGGAAATGCAGTTGCCTGTTCAACCTCAGCATGGTCTCCTCTTGTGAATGTATTTCAGTACGCTTCTAATAACAGGAACACATCTTATTTTTCTTTCCAGGGATTCCTATGGCATTAAGGTCACAGAATGGACAGTGCTTACCTAATGAGCAGTTATTCAATATTTTGTTCTCTCTTAGTAAGTCAGCGTGTGACCCCACAGCTTTGCTCAATAAGTACTATTCAAACTCTGCCGTGACATCAGAAATACTAATTTTCTCCTGGGCTGTCTTGTGATTCTGAGCACATCCCTAACATTACTTAGTAAATCTTTGCAACACCCATGTGAGATGACCGAGTATTTTTACTCCGTTTGTGCAGATGGACAACCGAGGCACAAAGAGAGTTTCGTCAGCAGGACTCCCTAATTCTGTGTGCTGAATTAGAGAAACAGAGAACCTGAGTTTTATTTGTAGTTTTTATTTTCAATTGCACATATCTGAAAATGTCTCCCATTACTCTCAGCTGCAGCTCTGAGTGCTCAGCAGTGCTCCCAATCAGACTCAAGGTGTCTGAAACCATCTACTCAGAGATGTAGAACATGGCACTAGGAATCACCCTGTGAAAAGTATGGGCCAGGATAGCAGAGGAATTCAGCAGCAAAGCTAGGGCAGTGCTGTAGGAGAGCCATCTGTCAGCTGCCCTAACCCTGAGAGCCTCTGTTCTCCTTTGCCAAGCCTCTGCCTACTGCGTTTTAACTTTCCAACTTCCAGCTGCAAAAAATAGGACCAAGATTTTAGTGTAATCCCTTTATACCCCTAAGTTTCCTAAGCTTCAAATATCCAGATTTCCTACTACCGCTTTAAGTCTTCTTTAAGCTCCTTTGTTTTACTTTGCTATCTTTCAGCAGATATTTACAAGCCTGGTTCCAAACAGTGGCAGGGTGGTATCAGGTAATTTACAGAACTCCTAACAAATAAGATTTATATAGGCAGGAGCCTAGCAGGATTTTCAAAGAGCCTTGGTGCCTAATTCGCACTGGTTTTAATAGGATTAAGGCAAGTAGGCATTTGTCAAGATCCCGCTATTCGTTCCTTAAAACCTGGCCCTGTAATTCTTCTTTCAATCAAGTTTATGTTGACTCACTAGAGCTAAAGCATAGGAATGTGTACTAAAATGTTAATAATTCATGAATGTTTGTAAAGTCCTGTGAGAGTACAATCTGGAAAGCAGGCATCTTGGGGGGATGTGTTATATTTTCTTCAGGCTTCAAAATAATTGCTTCTGCAACCAAAGCACAATACCGGTGGAAACTTTTTTCCTCTGCTTTGCGCTGAGATCGAAATGTTAGTTACCTGAAAGCCCCAACAGGTGCTCCAATTCTACACGGAGTACTCTCAGATATTACTAAGGATTAAGCAGATCCCAAAACCTTGAGTTAGTGACTGGCTTGAAAGAGTACAGAAAGTGTTTGTGCATTCGTAACTTGTTCTTTCTGGAAGGGATCAAATGACTCGTGTTGAATTTAATCTGTTTGAAAATATTCCACATCTAGGCTTCATTTCTGATTTCATTTCAGCAGGATTTAGTGAATTGGTTATGCAAACTGACTTCAGGAGGTGGATTTCTTGCAAATTACTCACTTACTCCACTATGTTTATATATATATGTGTGTGTGTGTGTGTGACAAGCAGTTTGTGATAGTTATACAATATGTTTTCCTCTTTCTGACTGGGAAGGAGAAAGAAGAAAGAGTTACTGAAAAAAAAAAAAGAAAAAAAAGAAAATAAGCCACACTCCTGGGCTAAAATTTTAGATCTGTAATCATTTACTGTGATGGAATTTGCATGATATGTGTCTATTTCCATGGCTTAGGGACCAGTTCATCTGAAAAGTAGAGTACAACTAATGGCATGACCTGGTCACATAATGTAGACATTTGCATATCATAATCTTTGCTTCATTTGAGCAGACCTACAGTTTTCTTAACTCCAATCATGTGTCCTATGAAGGACTTAGTATTGTTACTGCTAATGGGTCAATAAAGTGGACTGGCATGAACCAGCCTTGTCCTGTGACTTCCTGAAGAAGCAGGAATTATGTCTTTCTACCAAGAAATGGCTCTATATTTTAGATGGTGCTAGGAAAAAACAAGCTGGTTCCTGCAGTATCTGAACTGTTTTTCCTCTGTAAACCAGTGTGCTGCCTGTGCCCTTTCTTGTGTTCAGCACACTCCCATTGTCTTGATTCCTGTTGCTTGTTTCATTGCTTCCTTTCCCAGCACCACAAGGGAGATATATCCCAAGGATGTAGAAATAATAATGGTTGTCATCATCATAAATCCTCATGCATTTGGCTCTTCTCACAGTGGGCACCTCTTCCTTCATCTGGAAGCTCACCATTAGGACAATAGAAGCCCGGATGAAAACTCTTGGAGAACCTCTGAAAAGCGTTTGACATCCTTCCACTCCATCTTACTTGTCCTAGCCTGCTCCAGCTACCCAACTTCTTGACATCCTCAGAACGCTCCTAAATACACTGAATAGCATTTGGGGGAGGCTGATGGGAAACCGAGCAGTCAGACTCAGGACTGTGTTTAACAATCTGCGTGGATTGCTATCTATCTATAGGACACTTGGCCATTCACAAGTTTCCCTAAACTTTTTTTTTTTTTCTTCTTTTTTTCCCTAAGTGCTTAGCTATTTTCAGCACCATCTATGTTCATGGCTGCAGCTTTTCCTACTGCCTTTGGGAGGCTGATCCACACATTGATTTATTTTTAGCTGTATTGCTAATTATTATTTTTGTGAGTATAGTGTTTCATTATTCATTAAAGCTGGGGAGACATTTTAGTCATTTCTCAGTAGAACAAACGTGAATTCAGTAACCAAAGTAAGATTTCTGAGTAGAGCTTAAGAGGGCTAGGAAGAGTGATCTGGCAAAGAAGGACAGGTAAGAGCTATTGATATGTGAAGGAGTGTTACTAAGAAAAGCAGAAACAAGCTATTCTCAAAGCAGACAAGATGCAGGGGGCTGGCTGAAACTCTGGGAGGAACTCTTTAGTCCACCAAGGAATAAACTGCCAGAGAGACTCAGAGAATCATCTTTGGGGGAAATCTCCAAAGATGGGTAAAAACCACTGCTTTTGCAGGGTAGGTTAAAGATGAAGAACATTAGCCCTGCTGCAGTGCACAGGGATGGCCTAAAGGACCCTGGAGAATTCTAATTATTTGCTCTTAAGTGTGTGACAAAGCTGCGCAGTGTGAACTGGCCCTTACTAACAGAAGAGGAATCACCGCACATTTTCTGGTGTTAGATCGTCTGCGCGTACTTGCCAGTGCTTTCTGTCCGGGGATCCTGAGCGAAGAAGGTTCCTATTCCAGAAACTCGAAAGTCCTCCTCAAGATGAAAACCCTCTTTCCGTATCACATCTGCAGCAGAGCAGAAAGAAGTGGAAGGAGCTTTGTGCACCCCGCCTGCCCAGCCATTCCCTCGTTCTTGCCAGGGGTCCCTTTGCCCTCGACTTCTCTGCCAGGGTGGCCGCTGAGTAAAGCTCTCCACATGGAGGGCTCCAGGGGTGCCTGGATGTACGGTATGGTTGTGCTACAGATGCACCAGATACAGAGTGATCTAAACTGTGTGCCTGGGGAAAGCACATTACAATGCGCAGTGCTTTGAGGCTACCGCTATGCTTCCTGGCTGAAGAATGGAAAAAAGCCAGGAGACTTTAGGACCAAGATGTTTAAAGCTTACTGAAGCCCCTTTTTAATAACAACTTAAAGATGGGAAGCCCAGGGAGTGAAAAAATGGAAAGAAAGAACATCTCTCCTACAGCAGGAAGCTTAGGAAAAGCTCTGGGTGACTGCTTAAATGTGGCTGTGATATACTAGCCCTTCTAAGTGGGGAATCCAAACACTTGTGGCTTTTTTCCCTAGCACATCTATTCAACGTGTTCCTTTTGGCTGGAGATCTTTATAGCACTAACTTAAGAGTGTCCACAAAGGGTCTATCGCAGCATGTACTGCAGGCTTGCCTCCCCCCTCGCCTTTTTCAATAGGGCTGTATACAGTAGGGGAGCAAAGTAGGAAACAAAATGGCTCAAAGCCACATGTGCATTTCCCATAGCTCAGTGCCAGTCCCTAGAATAAATGATTAAGCCCTGAGGCTACTGGGTCTCCTGTTCAGCTGCCTGTGGCCCCAGAGGATCTTTCCAATCAAAGCCATGTCTGTGCTCTGGTGACAACCCTACCTGAAGGATGGGAGAGGGGTATGGCACGACACTGTGCCTTCGGCGCTGTGCCACTCAGGAGTGACAGCTCAAATCACAGGCCCGATTCATCGGTTTTACAGACCTTGGAAAGCACTGAAGTTATGCAAACTGGGCATGGGCTCAGGCAGTCACGCCTAGGTTCTTGGGTGAAGGAAGCTGTGTCATACAGGTCCCCTCTGGAGACCTTTTCAGCTTCTGACAGACACTTATGCCTCCTTTCAGGATGTTCTCATCCTGCACTGACAGGAGGGAATAGATAAGAGCACAGCTTAAATATTGCACAAGGCTTTACCTTGCTACAACACCATGCATTTGAGGCTCTTGCAACACTACAAAAACTTAATTCAATTTAGGTTCAGAGTCTCTGGAACATAACAATGTCTCCTCTCACAAGTTGTTTGGAGCAGCAGACCACAGAGATCTTGTAAAAATGATTCCTAGTGAAAATGTCATTGAAATCAATGAAATTACACTCCACTTTCACCTTCTGACATTGCATTTGGCATTGAATTTCCAATAAGATCCCAGTACAACTGTTTGTTAATAAGCTGTACAAACTTCAGGGTAGGAGGAATAGAGATGGACTAAGTCTTCTTATACTTGCTGTAAGTCAGCAGTATCTAAGAGCTCATAGTGGGACCAGCGACCTGTTTCCTATATTCGATATCTTAAGAGTAGGTTTAACTCTTCCCGTTCTCACCTGAACTAGTGCCTAAGGAGGGAGGAGGTATGGGATCTCTCTCCTTCTTTCTCTGCTTGTACTTTAAACACATAAAAGGAGTGAGAAAAAAAATATAGGCCAAGAGTGATTTCACAGAATGTTTTCTATAAGGTGTCTAGCATCCAAGATGTGCTGTTGCTGTGAAGGATTCAGATCCATAAGAGGGGTCCACGTCTTACCCATTGCTTGTGGTGAGTTCATACTCATGTTATGGTGACAGCCCTATCAGCTACCTTGCAGAAGATCTGTGGAGCAAACATCAGCACCAGTGGTACCACTGAAGTAAAGGTGGGTGGAGAGAATGGCCAGGGCAAGTCAGAGGAAAAAGTACATGTGGATGCATGAGAGCAATCTCTGGGTCAGTCCAGCCTAGACGGGCATGAACATCCACAACACAAATCAGTAAACAGCTTCTGTGAAAATCAGAGCCAGCACGCAACACCATCATTCTCTGCTTCCAGCAGCAAGGCTGACACCCTGTCCTAGCAGAGCTGGGGCTGGTGTTGGTGGGGTCAGGCAGTCCCACGGAGCAAGAAGCAGAGCCAGCAGAGCCAGTCCTGGCTGGTGAGGAGAGGCCATGCCACCGAGACCGGTTGAACCCTTCAGAACCAGAAGCTGAGAAAAAGCCAGCTGCCCCAGTGAGGAGATGAGTCTGTACCAGTAGGTAGAAGCCTTTGCGACAGATTCCTGCTCTGTGGGGATACAAGATCCTGGAACACACACAGTTCAGCTCTGCAGTGGGGATGTGGGATTGGTCTATCTGGAACAAAAGCTGAAGAGGTTATGAGAGAGGATATCTTTGGTGGAGCTATTTTAGAGCCAGTTTATCAAATTACGTAGTCCTGCAACTATGGTTACTTGGGTTTTGCTGGGGGCAGCTCTGGTGATTTGAAAGATTGTACTCTCCTCCTTGGGGAATGGGGAAGCTGTTGGCTAAAGATGGTGCTGTGGGTTACACTCTCTTTCAGGAGATTATAAAAGCAAAACACAAAGGTCTGACCAGGAAGATAATGAACAGTAAGAAAGGCAATACTGACTTTACTGTCCTTGTCAGATCCCGATCAAGAATCCTGGTTGCTACCTTCTTCAGGTCACTCTGCCATTTCAGGTGGGATACACACTCCTGTCCCCCCTGAAGTTCAACTGCTGTATGTGGCTGTGGGCACAGGTAGCAGCTACAGGGTTTCACCCCAGCAGTAGCTGCAGTTTGGGAGGAGAGAGACCTTTTCTTCTCTGTGCAGGTGCTAGGCGTAAAGCAGTGGGGGGTGAAAGGTCCTCTAGAAGCATCACTGTCCAGATGCTCTGTGGAGCAGAAGTTCATTGTAGAGCAATGATGTGGGAAGACAGAGGAGGCTGGTGCACAGCCAAAGCACTTTTCTCATTGAAGCCTTAGCTGACATGAGCATGGCTGGTGGGATGGTCTGTGATAATTGAATAGGGTATTCATGAGAGCACCTTGCCTCCCCCGCAGCACCATGGCAAAATTTCAGGTTTCAAGGGCAGAGTAAGCATCGCCCTTTACATTTTACAAGTAGGGTGACATAGCTACAAGTGAAGAAGTGAACAACCTTCATTCCCCACCTGGATTTCCTCTCTCGTATCTCCCTGCTGCCTTGGAGAAGCTGCTCCATCTCGCTTCCACCCTCCACTGTCCAGGATGGGGAAGGAGGAGGAAAGGCTCAGCCCAGGGCTGTCACACATTAACTCACCCACATCCAAATCAGCCTGCTTACTGACAGGGCCAGCTCCCCAGCAGGACGCTGTTGAGAGGCTGACTCAGGGTCCTCAGGACCACTGCTAGCCCAGTGCTCATGGAAATGACAGCCAGGGCTGTGCAGCGAGGTGGCATGGGCCAGCAAGAGCACTGCTAACACCTCTTGCAGCTGTGGCACTGTCAGTCATGCCGATCTGCTCCAGGAGACCCTGCTTGGCTATTTAGCTGCCTGGTTTTTCTTGGTATTTCCTGCTGTCATGTCCTTTGGATGTGGATCAGTGATTTTCTCTCTCTCTTCCTTGCCCTCTCCCTTCTTGGGTATCACATCTCTGTCATTGTGCCTCTTATTTATATGCCTCTCTTCCATTCAGTGCTTTGGCTTTGGACAGGTTTTACCTCTCTCCCCACCTTTCCTTTTCTCCTCTCCGTTTGGTTCCTTTATTCTTTCCTCTCCTCTCCTCTCCTCTCCTCTCCTCTCCTCTCCTCTCCTCTCCTCTCCTCTCCTCTCCTCTCCTCTCTTTCTTTCTCTGCCTTGAGCTCTGTCTTCTCCCTCCCCTAGCCTTCCACCTTACCAGACCAGCTCCTTGCAGGGCCCCTTCTACCCACCCTGGGTTTTAGCCCCACACCTCCCTTCCCTGCCCACCTCTGCAGTGGCAAAGCCTGGGGCTGGGCAGGGGAGGAAGGTTTTTGCTGCAATAGCAGAGCCCACCCTCTAAGCATCTTCCCAAGCCACTGGGAGTTAGTCTGTGCCTTGCTTTCCCTAATGGCATGGGATGTTTGTTGACTTTAATGAACTTGCAGATGCTTTCTCAGAAGATAATTGCCCCCATTTCCAGTGACATAAACTAATAATAATATTAACAATAATAATGATAATAATCATAGTCACTGCCAGCAGGAGGTACCAGAGGAGATTCAAGGTTAACAGGCAGGTTAAAAAGAAGGTTCAGAGACTGGATGGACTTGGAGCTTGAGCTTTTCATTGTTATTCTGCTGGCTGCAAAAACCCTGGGCAAACCAGCAAGGAGCACAAGCAGGTGCTTGAGCTAGTGACAGGTCCTCAGTCTAGTTGCCCATGGACTGATGGTCCCAGCATGAAATTCCTCACAATTTCTAGGTGCAACCAGGAAAGCTCAAGGTAACCTCAGAGACCAGCAGTGGAAGGGCTTCTATTATCCCTGCCTGCAGTTTACTCAGGTTAGGGAGAAGTAGGGATATTTTCCATCACCAGAGCTGGGTGCAGCCCTGTGTTCCATGGAGGGAATGGGGTAGGAGCTGCAGGACACAAGCTGCTGCTTCTTGTAGAAAAGGCTCTAGAGACCTTGCGTAACCCTGGACTCTGGGGGGGCTCAGCAGCTGCCTGCACGGGATCTCAGAGAAGCAATTCTGAGCTGTAAATTAGCCTCTGGCCCTTGGCTGCAGCTAGAGCAGAAGCAAGTGTGGAGTCCAAAACTAAGCAAGCAAGAAGAAAAAGAGAGTGAGAGAGAAAGGTGGAGAGGGAGAGGGAACGACAATTCAGGGTTTCGTTACCTGCTCAAGGTCAGCAGACCATGGGATTCAGAGTCTGAAGGTGTTACTTTAAAATAATTCACATAGCAGCAACCATCCTTGCCTGAACTACCCTGAACAGGACCACACAAACCACATAGTCTGAGCCTCGATAAAATTTCTCTTTAGTCCAGTGACATCCAAGTTTGCTTTTCTGTCTAAACCCATCTGCAGCAGAAATCATATATTCTTTGAATGGACTTTTCTAATCAAAGCATAGTTCAAGGGAAATTTTTCACCTGGTCCTTTTGCTGAATTTCTTCAACATGTTCTATTTTGGGAGTGGATTTACACTGTCAGCTTGGATACCTTCCTGCTTCATTTCCAGGCTTTGGTCCCTTGATCCGAACGCCTGCTGGCTGGCTCCTTCTGGAGCGACAAAAGTATTTCCCTCCAAAAAGGAGACTAGGCACAACTGACAGCTCAGTTTGTGCCAGGATCCAACCTGAATCAAGAGCATAGGTGTTGATCATGCCAAACACCCAAGGCCTTCAACACAGTCCACAGACTGAGGCCATACCGCAGGGTATACACATGCCCTTGACGTTAACTATGAAAGCACTGCCTTGGCAAGCTGCAACCCAGTCCTGTCTCTGAGACTTTAGGTGCTTTGAATTGAAAGATGAGTGAATGCATCCTGTGCCCCACAACCACCGAAGTGCTCCACAGAGCCCAAATCAGACCCAAGGCAAGTGCTTTTTCCTCAATGATGTCCACAAGCCACTCTGCTCCAGAAAGCACGAGTCCTGGACATCAGCGACTTTGCATCAGCTTCAGGGGCAAGGCTCTTATTTCTTTCACCCAGCCTGCAAAGGCAGCATAGGCAGTACCGAGTGCCTTTCTCCATTTAACCACTGGAGCTATAGGGGCTTCAGGGTGGTAGATGACACCATGGTTGACCACCAGCTTAACAGAAACAGGTTGACAAACAGAAGGGAGAGTCACAAAGCAGGTGAGGAGAGTATAATAGATTTATTGAGAAGGCACACTGAAAATCTCTAAGTAGGTCTAGCCGAGATTATTTTCTACTCGTCTTCTCAGTCACAGCACACAAGTGAATAACATCCATCCATCTGCCTGACCATCATTAACTTATTCCATTCTAGGCACCATAAAATAGAGGGGAAGTTTCCTACACGTGAGAGGATCTTGTAGAGGAAAGGATGGAAACTCCATTGTTACAGGATTTGAAACTGGCGAGCTGAAACCCTGCTAGTTATACCCTGGGGAGCCATCCTGCATAAGCCTTCAGAAAGAGGAATTAACCTTTTCTCTCTCAAGGGTGTTTTACCCGCCATCACCATAGTCATCCTGGGAAAAAAAGGAACTCTGTTTGTTTCCTCGCTCTGCAGACAGGTTGTGCTGAGAGGTGCCATCCTGTAGCCAGGTGTCTTCACACCATTTAACTGGGTTAAAAAAAAGCTGTTCTCTGTGCTAAATTGCTTCCTCACTTCACAAGGCGTGAAAGCCTTTTCTCTCTCTCATGTGTCCATGCTTCACTCCTTCTGGGGAGACAGCTGGGTTTTTTTTAATGCATTCTGCTCCTTAAACGCCATCTCTGAGACAAATCAGGTCATGTAGTACCAGGCCCTCAAAAGCATTGAGGTGACTCAATCCCGTGAAATCAATGGGAGTCAGGGGCCTAAATTTCTTCGCGAGTCTGGACCCAAGTGACCTTGAATAACATCAGTAGGAACATACGTTGTGCTTTAGTCAAGATTAGAGCGTGGGCTGGGATGCACCTTAACCCCACAAGTTCCACGGGGGGGGTTAGTTGGTTCAGCAGTATCTAACGGAAGGAAAGATTTCCACACATACCTTAGCACAGGTGTCATGAGAAAGGAATGACTTGGGGTCCCTATATCTTTGCATGGAGAACACAGGGTGGGTTTTTTCCTTAATAATCAGGTATCATATTGCCCTTGGGTTGTGAAGTGGGTTATTGGTAACTGTCACTGGTCATATGGATATCCAGGCTCTGGCCAGTATAGAAGCCTTCTCTGGTGAAAGCTGTGCAAGTCCTAAATCTGGACTCCTGGCATATGGGTTTCAGAATACCAGGAGATGGCAACGTGAATCGAAGGGCTCTGGGATTTGGTGTCACATTAAAGAGGAGCTCCTATCTAAGGACAGGAAGGAGCGGGATACCGGGGTAATGACTGAGTGTGTAGCAGCCTGATCCTAGGATGAACATTAAGGAGGCTGACATATCTATATATTGGTGGGCAGAGAAACACCAGGAAAAGGAGACGGGCAGAGAGGACTGTATAATATTGAAAGACCTTTTAATGGAACAGTAAGTTCTTTCTTGATCTCTCCATCCCAGCATCCAAAATACAGAACCACGTGATTATTTTTCCAAGGCCAGGGAATGAGGTATACCACAAGGGACAGGTGGACAAACAGCACGCAAGGACCAAAGCACTCAGTCCCATCCTTTCTTGCTCTTTGCCTATGTGTGGCTGCAAACACATGGAACATCTGGAAAACATCTAGTTTCTCCATTTCTCCTTTCTTGACGTACCAGCATGTGGGACAGTTAGAAGGGCCTGGAGGTTATAGTAGCACTTTCTTCATTCTTTGCCATATTTTGACCCCTCTGTAAGCTGTGGGTTTGGAGATGGAAGGTGGAATGGTGGCCAGAGATTAGAAATCTTCTTGGGGGCATGGCTCCATGCAATTCCCACATTCTTGGTACCTAAGAACTAACCTCTGCCCTACCTGTGTCTTAAACACTAATTTCTTATCTCCTACTCTCTCAGCTATGTGACAGCAAAGAAAGTCTCACTTACAGGAACAGTCTGCCTGGGAAGGGATGTCCTAGAAACCTGGAGGTGTGGCAGACAAGCAGATGGAGATGGTTAGAGGATCATCCCTCCAGGATTGGAGAGATGTTGTGGGCTGTGTAGATAGAGACATAAAAGCTTAACAGTGTGTTTCATAAAGGCAAAGCTTTGCACACTGGCTTCAGTGGGTACGTGGGGATGGTCCAAATAAAAAAATGGACATGCTTGACTATGTGTGTCCTTTTATACATCCATACAGCTATGTATCCACCAGCCTCCGTGATTTTAAGTCCTTCAGCCATTGAAGGATCTATGAATTATTTCACACTAAAGGAAACAGAGGACATTTTCTCTGTGTAAAATGACAATACATTGCATGAACACTTACAGTATCATGAATATGTCAATATTAAGTACTGGTATGAGTTTACACATAAATGTGTAAATGAAGGGGCTGTGATGGAATGTTAATACATGAAACCTATCCTTACCAGACCTGATTCCTGGCTGGGAGCTCTAGATTCTCTACAAACACTAGTAATAATAGTAGCAGCTTTATTCCAGCCACAATACTACAACCAAAATGTCATACACGCATGGCAGATAGATAAGACAGACAGATTTCTTGTTTTCCACTGAGATGCTTTTGAATACATCCTGGCAGGGCTGACTCATCCTTTTAGCTTTCCAAGGAAGATAAATTGCTTTCCAGGAGCTTCACTGTATACAGGTTATTTTTGAGTAGCTTCCTTAATTAAGGTTTATCTGCTGTGTGCGTAAGCCACAGATGAAGAGCCCTTGTCTTTTTTTGTGTGAACAGAAGTTTCCCTCTGAACAATCTGTTTCTCACCCAACCCATTGTTATACAACATGACACACATACTATATGGATGCCGTGTCCTACCCCAGAAGTAGCTGCAGGCCAGTAGCCTGAAAATAAGTCATTTCAAATGCCTGGGCTGCTTCAGTGGGGAAGGGCTGAATAGAAATGGGATTCCTGAGGGCCACAGTTGGCACAGACAAACTATTAGTACATTTCGTTCGTCCATGACCTTAAACTCCACCTCTGCCCCAGCCTCATGTTTCTTATCTTTTATATCTGAAATCACGCTGAAAGCAGCCTGTTGGAAATACATTTCGCTGTTGCAAACCTTGCGATCTGGCAAGGACTCAGACTGATGTCATCCCGACTGGGATAAGAGGACAATGATGTCATCAGAATAGCAAAGGAGCCTTTTAGCTCTGTAATGAGGTAGGTGCGGGTGAGAGGTTTCAGTCTGATCTCCCTGGAGAGAAAAGAAAAAGTGCTCTCCCATTCCCTGGGATGAATTTACTGCCAGGTAAAGGGCTGGCTGGCAGTCGCAGCTCTCTGCGAGTTCATCTGTCAGAATAGCAGGAGAGCCAACCCTGCGGCTCACCGCGCCCTCGCCTCCTGCTAGCGGTGAGAAGGAGATAAGCCTTCGAACGGCCGCAAAGCCCAGGGACAGGGTAACTCCTCTGGAGTCAGAGGCATGCATGCAGCAGGCCATGCTTCAAAATAGCCGTCCTGGTTGGAGCAGGAGGTACGTGGGATGTGAGAGCAGCAAGGCCGGTGGCAAGGGAGATCTCCCTTCAGTCAATGGTTTTCATCTTTGTCCAGGGATTAGCAATTTTGTCACATTCACTAATGGTTTTGCAGGAGTCAGGCATACGGGACTGGACCTTTAGGGTCTTGTAGTTATGTCTGAATTGTCTTTCCAGTCTCCCAGTCCTGCCACTGTTTGAAATTGGCCACAGTCCTTAGAGAGAAAGAGTCAAAGCTAGGTCATCTAAGTGTTATACAGTGCTATAAAGGAGTCTGTCTTCACGTTGCTGTGGCTACAGTGTAATGTAGGCATACTCAAGCTCTCCTCAAACCAGCTAGTCTGGGTATTAGTAGTTATGTTGCCACAGCAACACAGGACTTAACTGCGAGCTGGAAAACTTGCCTAAGGAGCAGGATGGATGAACCGGTGCAGAGCTCTGCACTACCCTGGCTGGATCACAGCTGTTCTGTGAACACGCTAGTTTAAAGGTACTTTCGATTTGTTTCCATCCCCTTGTGCTGAAATAGGCCAAAAAGCTTACCCCAGATGCTGAATAACGCAGTGCAGTTAGCTATGCAAGCAAAAGACATACATGAATGGTTACAGCATGGTAACGTCTTTACACATAACCATCACCTGCTCTCTGACAAGCCGAGACGAGCATGAAAACCCACTTTCCATACCACGTCGCTCAATGCACTTGGGGAACCGTAGCTGTAACTGCTCAGCTGTGCCCCTGTGGTAGCTACAACAACCGTTTTGTCCCTGGGCATGGTCAGGCGCATGAAAACTCCTTGTGCTGAATGCTGGGTATTAATATCAGTTGCATATTCATTCACAGGCTTTTTCACTCACCCCCTACAAAAGCATCCTGGTGCCTAGTCTCACTCCCAGACTTATTTCGTGCTGTATACAGACCCATCCTTACCTCTGCACGGCTGTGTGGAGCGGTTCTTTTCCTTGATGATTTGGGGCTGCTCGTTCCTTGGCCACCGTACCCACTCAAGCTCACCGTACCCACTCAAGCTCACCCCTGTTTACCTGGGGAACGATCCCAGGTGGGCACCAGTGCTAGGATGGGGGATCCTGCGCTCACTGGGGACCCGGGGGAGGTAGCGGGTACCACCTCTGGCACGCCAGTGGCCAAGCATTTGGTTCACCGGCACAGTTTCGCTCATACATGTGTGCCTGACCCTGTCTCACGCTGTGGAAATAATCCCTTCCAGTCTGTTTCCCAGTGATTGCTGCCAGTGTGACCAGTCCTCTCTCCCCCTCTTCATGGTGGTTCCAGTGCCACACGTGCGTGCTGCAGCGGCTTCTTCTCCCTTATTCCTGCTGCACTCTTTTTGAATTAATTTATAAGCTGTCTCCTCTCTCTGCTCTTCTGGTCCCGGGCCTTTTTCCAGATGGCACCTCTCAGTTGCAATGGCCTGAGGAGTGGTTTCCTCTTCCCACCCAGGAATAAAAGCTTGCTATCTTTCTCAGCCAGCTCGTTTTCTTTCTCTCGTGACCTGAGCCTGTGTTGGAAGCCAGGTGCAGACAGCAAAGAGGCCAGTGGCTCTGCTTCCGAGTAGCTCTTTGAATGCTTCCCAATGGGAATATTAATAGAACAGTGTCCTTTCATCAATATGCAGCTGAGCTGTTACTTGCCCAAGGGCTGCTAAATTATTGGGGTGAAGCATGGTATGTCCTGTAGATTCAGTGGGGGTTTACAAGCTGAGCATTATCTGTCTGCAGCAGACCAGCACGAGGCACAGGCTCTGTTTTGGTCACATTTAAGACTCTAATGCATGGCTTATGTCTAAAAAACATGGGGAATGCCTGTTCTTTGTTGCAAAGCTGAATTCCCCCCAATAGTCAAGAGAAATTATAATTGCTGAAATGGGAAAGACTGATATCTATCTGCCTATTATTCCTTCATTGAAACCATGAGTGGTGAGCAGAGGCAAAGTGCTTGGAGTGCTTGCAGGCAGGGCATTTGTGAGGAGTATATCCTGTGAATATCTGTGTATGTCTGACAGCATGCATCTGCGGTGGGGCGGGCAGCGATATTATTCTCTGTTGGCAATCCTGAGCCAAAAAGCTATAAAGGCCAAAATACTTGCTGTCATTAGAGTCACACACCTGTGAAACAAGGTGTCATTAAAAAGAAACAAAGACTTGAAGGCAAAGGTGGGTTTGGAAGGACTGTGAAAATCCCCCTCAGGAGAGTGTTTTGAAAATGAGTAGGGGGAAAAAAATGGTATATTTCAAAATGGATGGGAAAATAAATCATGGGAATAGAGACAACCCAGCTGGTGCAAGCCTTTCCACGCAGCCAAGGTGCTCTCAGCATTGCTGATGGAGATGATGAGGTGCTTTAAATTCCTTTTACAAATGCCCCACGTCTGTCCAGCCCTAGGATGAAATGAGAGCCACCTGGCTTCAAACTCCTACCAAATGGAGAGGCTGCTTTGAAACCTGTCACTGGTTAGCAGGAGGGGAAGGTGGGACATTCCCAATAAAACCAGAGCCTAGGCTGCACCTGGAGTGATCTTAACTTATCTCCCTGTTTTCTTCTCTGTCCTCTTCCCTTGTTCTTCTTCAAAGGTTGAAAAAAATGAGGACGGGGACCAAAAGATTGAGCAAGATGGCATCAAACCAGAAGATAAAGCTCATAAGGCAGCCACCAAAATCCAGGCCAGCTTCCGTGGACACATAACAAGGAAAAAGCTCAAGGGGGAGAAGAAGGGAGATGCCCCGGCGTCTGAGACCGATGCCGCCGACAAGAAGGAGGAAGGCCCTGCCGGCGGAGCGGCCGAGAACAAAGAGAGCGAGGCTCCCACTGCCACAGAAGTGGCGGCCGCTGACAGTGCCCAGCTGGAGGAGGGCAGCAAAGACAGCAGCGTGCCAGCGGAGGAGAAAAAAGGGGATGGAGCCACCGACACGGGCTCAGAGCAGCCAGCCCCGCAGGCTGCCGCTCCTGCCGCCTCCTCAGAGGAAAAGCCCGCTGCTGCCGCTGCCGCCGAAACGGAAAGTGCCACTAAAGCTTCCACTGACAACTCGCCGTCCTTGAAGGCTGATGAAGCCCAAGACAAAGAGGAGCCTAAACAAGCCGACGTGCCTGCTGCTGACACCACTGCCACCACCACCCCTGCCGCAGAGGATGCTACTGCCAAGGCAACAGCGCAACCCCAAATGGAGACAGTGGAGAGCAGCCAAACCGAAGAGAAGACAGGTGAGTGAATGCCTTGCTAGGGAACGGGCTTCTCCAGAAATGGGACGCCTCCCTTGGTCTCTTGGGGACGCATCCGAGGTTGGCCAGCGAGAGCTGGCGTGGGGGTTAGACTGAGAGTTAACAAGGGAATCCCCTTGCTGGGTTTAGGGGTGGGGAGAGTTGCACGTTCTTGCTTAACGCCCTCTTCCCTGCTTCCTGGCACCTTTTGGAAATCCTGCACCTCCTCTCAAGGCTCCTGTTCCTCTAGATGGAGGTGCGATCCAGACCTTTTTCCCTGGTGGCCGGAGAGTGTCAGCCAGCTGGGAGGCTTGGAGGAGCCTAGGAGAGCTCCCCAAACTCTACATTTGCTAAAGAGGGTGATGAATCTTCTCAGTCAACTAGCAGAGGCAGTTCCAGCAGGGCAACAATACTGCCTGAGGTGATACCAGCTCACTAGAGGCTGCCAACTTCAGCTGAAAAGCTCACAATACAAAAGCGCTCTCGTACTGCAGGAGGCCATTAGCTTTGCTAGTGGGATGGTCAAGAAGGAGCCAAAAGTCTCTTTTTTTCCATCTGCTCCTGAATGGATGAGATTCCTGGTACGACCATATCCCAGTCAGGAACATCTTGTTATCAGCATTGCTTATAGTTTCATCTACACCGATACTGCTAGCCTCTGTACTTGGAGTAGCCCATGATGCCATACTTGCATGAAGCTTTTAGATGTGTCAGCTGGGTCAGACCCACGTGGTTAGAAGTAGGGAAGGGGAAGATTAAATAAAGGTCCTGACAGCTCAGTGAGTGAGGAGAGAAGAGAGGTTTGAATGCAAACAGTCACTCTAGGAGGTGTTTTCAAGTCTTTGCTCTTGACTGAGTGCAACTCTGCTTAACTAGTTCTCCTGGGAAGAGGTGAAAAGTTTTGAGAGGCAAAAGTAAGCATTTTTGACAGAGGCGTAGTGTTTACAAACCATAAAGAACAGCTGTTTTTGACTTGTGATACTGAGCTGGGTAGAAAATGCATCAAAGACCACAGGATACTTTTGTTCTTGTTCTTTATCTTCCTTACCTTATCAAAGAAAGAGAACATAAACCATTCACGAGGCATTCACAGGGCATTCTGCATTCTTTAGCTTGTTGGGACAAAAATGTGGCGTATCACCTTGATATTCATAAACAGCCTGATGTAGATGTTACAGAGCCTCAGCATCCAGTCTTGTACTTACTGATGTTTCTCCACCATTTCATTTGGTTAACTACTTCTTTTCCACAAATTACAATTCCCCCTCTCTAATTAGACTTCCAAGCTTCCTAGCTAACTTGGGGCTTCAGGTGACTCTACTCCTGCTCAACAAAGTGGACAGATAGGAAAGAACAGATATGCAAAAGGAGAGATGAGTACTGGTAGAGGAGTTCATGCAGAACACTTATGATGTAAGGTATGGACAAGGGGAGCGGCCCTGAAGAGGGTGAGCCTAAAATGAATGTACACAAAAACAAAGGGTTGCTGGTTTTACCTCCTTTCATTTAAACATTTCTAGAGATAAGCGTTGAAGTTGCATCATCCAAGTTGGCTTTTTGTTGTTCAGGTCTCCATCTCTTTGTTCTTACTTTGTGTGATGGGTTGAGTGGCAAAATAAATGTCATGTGATTTGTGAAATCTAATTTGGTATGTTGCATGCTGTGCTTGCATTGTTTTTATACTTGAGCAAAGGTATAAACATCAATGGCAAAAATAGGGCAGAGTGAATCAGTGTTTTGGGGTCCTCTGTACACAGGATAACAAGTGCTAACTAACTTTTATTTAAGACCAGGGATGCCTTATTCCTAAACAGGAATAGTGATTCTGCTCTGAATTAGCATTCTATTTTTATTTGGATTAATCTGCTCTAATGGATAGAGGTAGGAAATTCATAGTAGCAGGCTATTTAATTTGCTTAATTTTTACCTGTTTTCGGTCATCAGTCATCAAAGAATGGTTTATTTCTAAGCAGTGTTCTAAATTATTTGCAGATAACTTCCTCATGTTCTTGTTGGATTTAACATCATTTGAAGTGGTCAAGCATTCATGGCCACATTATCTGAAGTGGCCATTTAAATGCATGATTTAATATGCATTTGCACATGATACTGTTACTTATGTAAATATCTAGCCAACAGAGTAAGTTGGAAAATCTACAATCAAATATATATATTTAAAAATTAGTTTTCAGTGATTGTTTGAGTGTTCAAGGCCGGTATGTGCATCTATTTATACTTATTCAATATGCATGCTGTAATACTCAAGCTTACTAATGTTTGCAGAAAGCAAACATGGAAGGTGTGTGGCCACAGTCAAACTGATAGTCTCTTTAAAATGTTAATGAATATAGATTATCTTTTTTTTGTCTAAATTCCTATTCCAGTATGATATCAGCCTTCTAGTCACAAACTCACACAGCTGGGCAAGTGCCCCCAGAGCCATCCAAGAAAGAAATGCAAAAAAGATTGAACAGGCTTTCTTGTCCATGTCTCTGAGGATGCTGGGTTGTGTTCTGCAATACGCTCTATAGCACAATGTCCAGAATAGTAAGAAGCTGCTTTCTCCTTAAAGAATGTTCCACAAAAGAGCTTCATCACAGTATAAAAGTTCCCACAGACAGGAAATATTTCCTGACAGAAACCCTATGTTTTCTTTTTCCTATCTTGATCCTATTTCTCCCTCTCATCTCTTTAAACCTCTCCGTTTCTCCCTTGGTACTTACTGTGTCTGTAGACTTAAAGACAGTTGCCATGTTTCAACCTTTCTCCCAGTCATCTCCCAGCAAATGCAGCACTGGTGGTTACTGGCGTGGCTGTGATGGTCATTCACAAAGGAGGGAGGGCTACCAAACATCTGCCACTCCAGTACTCTTCCAGCCTGGGGACAGATCCTCTTTCAGCTTCATCAGTCCCCTTCTCCCAGAAGTCATCCCCTTGGCTTTCAAAGGTCATCTCTTATCTTTTCTGTGATCGAAGACTGGCACAGTAGTATGCGGTGTCAGGCTGCCAAAAATAAATCAAATTGGCTCCTAGCCAGTGTCATCGTTTGGCTGGTTGCCATGGCATGCTTGGCTGCTACTACTGTGAGGCGTGCCGACCGTGCTACTTTTGTGCAGTGATGTTCATCTGCCTTGAATTTTACTACAATGGCTGTACCGTCTTATCTGTGGATATCTTCCCCAGTGCAAACACAAACAAAAGGCAAGGGCGCTTCATTTCTGTCCAGAAGAGGTTTTTGCCTTCCTCTAAGGGCAGGACAAAAACGACAGGAAGAGAGGAAAGGAGTAACTAACCAGATAGAGAAGTGAATGATTTTTAGTGCTTAAATATTTAATGTTTCGGGGGGGGGGGGGGGGGGGAGAGGCTGGGTGATTGTTCATACCAGTCACTAATTTCCCTGACAGCCCTTAGCTCTCCTTGTTATTCAGTTCCACTTACTCTACCTGTCTGTTGGTAATAGTTTAGCAAACAGCTTCAAACAACTGTCCTGTATCCAGTATTAGTTGATCTGGAACCCCAGGCATTCCCAGTTGTACAGTAGGGCAGTTTCTAAGCAATCCTCAATGTATCAAAAAGTAGATGGATTCCAACCTAGGTAAGGCAATAAATGAGTCAGTGGGCTTTGTTCAGCGGCAATGAGGGACTGATGTAAGCAGGACGGTCTCAGTTCTCTTCACGGCTTTTGGTGGGTGACTTGCATGCCAAGAAAGTGTTCTCTTATCTGAGCATGCTTGCCAAGACTTATGTTTATAGGCTTTCTTGTTATGATCCAACTTTTGCCTCCTTGGTGTTGGCATTATGCTTAGAGAGGCTCCCTTAGATGCCAACCTACTCAACAGGACAAAATTCAAAAGTGGTAGGAGGGAATTTATACATTACATATGGATGAGGAGGTGAGACTTATTCTAATCTAGGTTGCGTTGGCTGAAATCCAGAGAGTCTCCATCAAAGTTACTGGAAAGAGTCTACATTAGCGCAGCTTTGAAGCGAGATCCGCATCGCATCCGGCACAGCAGATTATAGAAGAAGATGGGCTACTGTGTGCCTTGTGGGGAGGAGAGGAGGTGAATGTCACACAACGTTAGATTCTCTTTGTACTTTCCCAGGTTTTCAAGTCTCGCCTCCAAATTTGGCTAGCTCTCACATCAAAAGCACTCTCAGATTGTCAGGTAAGAATACAACAAAGCCCAGAAATGTGAAAGAGTAAATTGTGCCTAAGGAAACAAATGGATCTTCTTTTGTTGGGAGATGAAGAATGCTTTCTCCTACTTGATGAAATAGCTTTACAATGGAGCAGTTTCACAGCTGAAATGAAAAATGAGCCAGATGACAATTGCTTTGCATGTAAGCGGGCCAGCAGTTCCCCCAGGGCCCTGTATCCTGCAAGGAAGGAGCACTGGGAGGCACCATCTTCTCTTCACTTCCTCAGAGGGAGCAAGTCCCTACGGATCCTTTTTCATGGTTTAGAGTTGAATCAGTTCTTTGTTTTCAGTTCAATCAGCATATTGATGGAAGAACAACACTTGCTGCACCTAGGGAGTGCTGGCTATATAAAGATTTGGAAAGGGAGACTGTCTATTGTCATGTACAAGCTAGAAGGTACAGCCTGCACTGTGCAAGAGGATTGCAGTTGTGTAACTGGAATTTTAGTCTTGGCCCATGGGTAGCTGGCATGAGGCATAACACCCTCACTGCCATTCCTGTTTCATGGGAGCTTATCTCTGCTGCTACACCTGGCAGCCAAGGAAAGCAATGCAAATACAGTAGTCTTTCCATGACTGCCCCAGAGGGAACAACGCTAAGCAAGCGTGCCAGCGTTTTCTTGTCTGTAGTACTACTCCAGCAACAAAGGAAGAATATAAATGCAATTTAGACTACCTGTAGCATGCTGAAAGGTGTCAAAGTCCGTGCCAAGTCCTCAGTTGCTTTGAAACTTTTAATCTTTGCATTGTGTCTACGTGGGTATAAGCATTCCTGCTTTGCATTGGTGCAAATAGCCATGTGAGGGGCAGTATGAGGAAAGTGGAATGTCATGATTTTCCAGAGAACAGGAAACCTACATGCTACCTGCTACAGGTGCAAGATTTCCTCCTCTCTTGCAGTGAAATACTGTCTCTGGTCCCATGTGTGCCACAGATCTGCTATGTTCTAATGAGATGCAGCTTGCCCCGTATAGGTGGTAACTGTGCTAGTAGGCTAGTGGTGAAGCAGGAGCTGACTGCTTTTAATGAAATCTTACGTGGCACTAAGCATATTTACTCATGACAACATGTGGGCTGACTCTGGAAAAGGCCTCTTAAGGAGAGCAGGTTAACCACTGTTTTACAGCAAGGAGGCACCAGTTCTTTTGGGACCTCAGTAAGAAATGCATGGACACTCAAGGCTGGTTAACTGGTTTATTTTGTGAAAGATGGAAATTATAGGAAAGGTGACATCAATCTGTCATCCCCTCTGATGTTGGGAACCACAGCTGTTGCTGTATTGGCCAAGCCCCTCCTCGTTGATCGTGGCATGCTGCACAGAATTCCTGTTCATGGGGAGGTTGGCCAGCCTCACTCTTCTTCACGTCTTTGAAGTATTCTTCCAGCTGAACAAAGCTATTGGTCTTGAACCTGTACAATACTGAACTTTCTAGATGGTATACCAAGGTTCGCTGAGAGTGTTACGTTCTTGCACATCTCCATAGGAAGGAGCTCTTACAAGCAGTACATACAGGTGGTATTTAATGCAGTGCATACTCATGTCACAGTATAAGCTTATGTTGTGTAGTGGTTGCTCATGCTAGCACATGGCTCTCTATAGCCAAGGCCAATGGTGAAACTCCACCTAGCTCTTGCTCAGAATCACTTTCTCCTCGTTACAACGTTTTCCACAATGGCCCGCTACAACTGCACTTGATTCTTCAGAAAATGCTCAGAAATCCCCACATGGGAGGAAGGCTTTCTGCCATAAGTGATGACCAAATTTTCTGCTGAGAAGGGCTCAAATAGCAGACCAGCGGACAGAATAGACAGACAGACAATGAAATTTAAGTGGCAGCTGTTCGCTGTAGTTGCCAGCAGTGCTCTGCACCACTACCAGTGTCATCTCTTTACGCTATGATCAAGTAGGCTGAACTTTTCAGGTAGAAGTTTGCAGAGTATCAGCTGGAATTTGTGGCTGCAAGGAGCAGTACTTTAAAGGTAGCAGTACTGACTCTCTGGTACAGATGGCTGCCATGTGCAAAGGAAAGGGACTGGGAAAGTTCACCAGGTCAGCACGATCAGATTAGTTAGACATTCCTGGAGAGCTGTGCAATAGATGCATTAATACTAGATTATCAGTGGCAGTGCAGTGATGACTTCCAATCTCTGTGGCAACTCTGTGGACTCTGGTAAGGTGAAGTTGTATTCCCAAGGGTCCATGCAAATAACTGGTAGAAGAACATAGAAACTGCCAAGCTAGGGCAGAACTAATCTCTGTTTGTTGTACTTCTTGCAGTGGCTAGCACCAAACACTGCTATGGGCAGATTTGGGGTAAACTTCCTCTCTGCTGCTAGGACTCATCCCTGTCCTCTGCTGCCTAGGATTTGGTTTAACAGTTTAAGCATTATGTATTGTCTCTTTGGATACTAGTTGTAACTGTGGCTTTATATGGCATATATATAAATGCACAATATCAGATTGACTAAGTGTCCACAGCTTCCCCAACTCCAACTGCACAATGGCCGGAAAGTTCAACAGTGAATTGGCTACCATTGCCTTAAATATCTTTCTGTACTTGTGTTATGTCACTGAAAGAGCAAAAGCTTCTGATAGCACTACTTTGTGCCATTGATTATTGTATATAGCATCATATAGTATGCACATATGCATAGAGGCCATAGTACCATAGCTCTAGCTGTTCATCTCTTTCCTGAGGAAAACACAAGCAATGCTTTCATTTGCTTTTTATGGGAAATGATTCCCATATTTTTTAGCATCTTTGTCTGCAAGCCCTTTATGAGATGGGGTGGCAAACACTGCACACAGTCCAGAAAAGGCTGTGCTTGTATACACTTATTTCCAGAAAGGCAATATTTCTTCTGGTTTGCTCCTCATCTGAGTCCTTATGCACACCAACATCTTTGGTTTTTGAACACAGCTACCCATTGTGGACTTGGGAGTTCTCCTCTTTGTAGAAGGCACTGCACAAATATTTTATTCAGCCATATGTCTGTGAGATTGGGCAGTGGCCAGGAGAACTGAGAACCAAAGTAAATGTAGGCAATTACAGGAGGCTTACAAGTCAAGCCACTGGCAGCAGCTCTGCGGGATAGGTTCCACCTCCAGTTCTGGACCTCCGATAGACCTGTGAAAGACCAACTTACACGAGCTCAATTTGAACAGGTCTCTAGCCACAATATATTTCTCAAGACTACATTCATGTTGCAAGCTTGACTTAAAGGAGGGCTTCCTCATTCCCTAGCTTTCCTCTTTGTTGGTGTTGAATGTCTTTCAGGCAGAAAGTAGAGGAGATGCTAGATGATAGCGTATGAGGGGAAAACAGTGATGGAGAGTGCTGCTATTGTGTGCATAGCTGTTCTCTGAAGGGGAGTCTGGCGTGGTTTTGCAGGTTACTAGAACTGTGACTTTCTTCCTAGTTCCGTATTCCCTGCTAAAGTTTCCCTTTGCATGTTCTTTAGCTCTAATGGCCTGTACCACATCAAGAGCCTTGGCTTTATCATCACAAAATGAGAATGTGATTGGTGGAAATGTTTCTTTTTTTCTTTCTGTGTCCTTAGCTACATCACTGTCAGCATGGGACACTGGAACAGAGATGAAAATCGCAGCTGAGGTCCTGGCAGCCAGGACCCTTGTTGGACACCTGCCCTTAGCAGGGCTGCAGAGTAGTCAGGAAAAGAACTATGGAAACCTGGGCAGGGCCCAGAGATGTAAAGGAAAATGCTCTTCTCCTAATGACAGGAAAAGTGAGACTCAAGGCTTCATGTAAATAAGTCTTTGATAAAGGTCATAAGGTCCCAATTATCCAGTGTTCAAAGGACCACACACTTCCCAGCTGTACCTTGAGGCAATAGCAAATGAGTCCTCTTTTCATTATGAAAGAAAGCAGAAGGTGGAAGACACTATTCAACCTCTCCATCTTCCTTCAGCAAATCACAGTAATCGGGAATGTTAGTAATGATAACCGGACATTACCTGTAACCTACAGGGCTTAATGAAGAAGAAAATCTCTCTGACACTTGGTAAAGCATCCAAATCCCAATGCTGAAGTGGTGCAGTGCTGCAGAACCATAGCTGACAATGCATTGCATGTACAGGGCAAGGGATGGGAGGACAGGAGCGAAAGCTGTGACCAGTCTGCAGAAGCATTCGCCAGTGCTGCTGACTTTGGCAGAACTGTCTTAGCGGCTGTGAAAAATGTTTCAAAGACCTTACTGGATAACCATTTGAAGAGATGGATGATGGAATAAAGTAAAAGTAATTTAAAGTTGGGGTGGTGGAAAGTACTTTTAAACACCCCTTTGCTATTCTTAAAGGCTTTGGGCGCCCATTGATTTGGAAATGACACAAGCCTCTGAGAGGGAGGTGTGGATGCAAGCTCTTGTGGATTAAGTCCATAACTGCCTAGTTTTTAGATGAGTATAGGACTCCATCCCCTCACTGGAGGTGGGCTTAGAAATGAAGGAGTATGCATTCCAGCTTGGACACCCTGAGTTACCTATCCCAAAATTTCTCTTCCAAGCTCCCCTTGTTCCTCCCTCCTTCCTCACATCTCTTACAGCCTGTTTGGAGGCAATGCTCCAGCTACAGGGCTGAAATCTAAGCCTCGCTAACTTAGGTAAGGCTAGGATTTCACCTGTGATTTCAGTATTAGTGTTGTAGGCAATTCGGAGTAATCTTCAGTCATCAGTGCCAAAACAAGGGATATGCCCCAGGGAACCAAGCCCTGGGCTGGAGCCTGCCCTGCTGCACTTCAGAAAGACATGTGGGTTGACGGAGTCTGTGGTCTTTATCTTAGATCTGCTCACAAATGGTCTGTATGTTTCTTCCCCTGGGAGGGACTCAGTGCAATATTGTAATATTGGTCTTCTGCTTTCCGTTGTGGTCAGAAGGGATGGAAGTTCCCTGCGTTCACAGGGTCTGATCAGAGGGCTGCCGTGAGGTTGTCTTCGGTAGGGCTGCTACAATCTATACAAGCAGCACTTCTGTCTGGCCCTTTGTCTGCATTCACAGTCCGTTATTCAACTGCTACACCAGGGATCCAGATGGTGAAAGCACAGGGAAAGAAGTAACTTCTTGATTGCCAAACAGTGAGCAGGCATGACCGTCACCTAGATCTCCTAACCTTGTACCACACCTGCTCGGTCCTGCGCCCGTCCCACAGTACAGCTCCTAGTGTTCGGCGTGGACATTCAGGGTGCTGCAGGTTTGCAGGTCAGCGGGGCTGGTGGGTGTTTGAGAGATCCTTCAGCAGTGTGAATGGGTTTGGAACGTGCCTTTAAGCTTATCTTTGGGGATGAAAGTACTCTTTGCATAAACCTGCCCCAGTACTGATGCCAAGCCTTTGTTGGGAGACTTCAGTGTGGTCAAACGTGGCGTTGGGCACAGGGATGGAACTTGACCTCTTGTCCATGGCGCAACCTCTCCCAAACACGCCTGAGGCCCAGCAGGAAGGCAGAGGGAAGAAATGCACAGCACTGCTACTGAGCAGCACCGCTTCTCTGGAGGAACAGCAGACTTCGGTCTCAAGAAATAGTAACTCAGCACTGTTCACTGCACTCAATAAAGAGACACAAAATGAAAAAGAAAACGTTTCTTTGTGCCTCAAGCTAGAAACCTTCTTCATGGCTGGAGCCAAATGACTATGAGAAAGATAGATGGAGTCACTGATTTTTACAGCAGGGAACAAGGAGAAAATTCCAGGCATTCCTAACTGATGTAGCATGCAACTACTTCTTGTCCTCATTTCTAGCAAATCATATGTATGTGTTTATACCAAACAGAGGAGTTAAGCCTAGTTGCCTTTCAAATCACCTCCATGCAGGGCTTCTGAGTAGTCCTGCTGGGCTGGAATTCTTCTGTAAAACTTTTTCTTTTTTTTTTTTTTTTTTTTTTCTTCTTCTCTCTCTCCACTGAAGGACCCTTTAATTTGTCAAAACCAAACATAGTGTACCAGTACCAGGAATGATGGGATTTGTAGATTATAGCAGTAAGAGAAGCCTTTGCCTGCTTTTAATGTAGCTAGCACGTGAGGGTCAGGTATTCCCTGAATGGGATGAAAGACAAGATGGGCCCATGCCTTACCCTAGGAAGCTGAAATCCAGTGAGCTTTGCAAGTAAGCCATTGGGCTGCAGCATGAAATTTCCCCTGATCCCTCCTGCTGGAGCCGTTCTACTTTGTATAAATTATTTATTATTTGCTGGAGCCAGGATGTGGAGTTTGGTCTCCCCCATTCCAGATGAGTGCCCTCACCACTGGTCTACAGAGTCAACGTTTTCCTCTGGCCCAATGAATATTTAATGATTTATGAAAGTGGAACAGCTCCAGCAGGAGAGGAAGAGTAGGAGAGATGTGTTCATTCACGCGGATATCTCACAACATCGCTCTGCGACCAGCAGGCAAGACCTGAGCCAAGGACCTTTACAGCAAATAAAATCAGGCAGAGGACCAGGGGAGACAACGTGAGCACAGGATGATGGGGTGCCAATTCCTGTGCCTCAGTGCAATTTCAGAGCAGTTCTGGCCTGGTGGGTTCATGCCTCAGATAAAGCCCTCTTCTGTGACAGCCATTGTCAAAATGATGGTGCCCAAGCCAAAAGTATGGGCTGTTCCACCTTGGCCAAAAATTTAGAAACTCTGCAGGTGGGGGCTGTGGTGACTCACAGCCTCTGTGGACCCGTGCAGAGCTAGGCTTCATAGCAAATTTTGGCTACTCATGCAATAGTGGAGAAGCAGCTATTGCTTGGCCCCACAGCCGAGCCAGGGCCGGCTTGGGCTGGCAGCATCAGCAACGGGACAACCACAGGCGTGCTGAAATGTCCTTTGGTGAGGGAGAGAAGCCTTGTCATCGTAGGCTAGCTCAGCAAAGTTGTCTCTTAGCAAAGGTCTGTCTTAGCACCCCATAAGGGTCATTTTTTCCACTGTAGTGGACAGTACTGAAGAGCTTTGACTTTGCCATCGACAACCCAGACATACCTGCTGCTCCAGGGTGTTAGGTGATGCAACCTGGCCTCGTGCCACCAAGGCACAGCTGGCTGTGCCCCTACAAGGTCTCCCCAGCATTTGCAGGTGCCTCACTGGGTGCCCTCATGTCAAGGCCAAATTCATTACTCGCCTGATTGAACTGTTCTTGTGAAAAGCCAATTAAACTGAGATGGCTACTGCGGGACAGCTGCACCAGTTCGCTTGGCGCAGCGCTCAGAAAGTTCAGAGGCTGCAAAGTCCCTCCCAAAATGGGACAAGGTTGAGTTTTAAAAAAAAAAAAGATAAATAAAAAAATCCCAGATTTTAATTAAAATCAGAATTGCTGGTGCTAGCTGCTGCCACCTTCGCAGGGAAGACTGCCGCTGTCAACAAGAGCGCTCCTGAAAGGTTTTCCAGGCAGCTCTCTCCTTCCTCCCTGCTGTGCGGCCCAGCTCACTGAAAATGGCCAGCGCCAGGCGCAGGGCTGCCCTACACCCTCCTTTCCCTTAGGGCTGAGCACGTACTGGGCAAGCATCACCGCACCTCTGGTCGCAGAGGTTTCTTGGAGGGGAATAGGCGACTACGCAGTCCGACCTCCCACCTTAAGTCAAGCTGTGGTTTTTCACCTCCCAACCCTTCGGATTTCTCACAGGCACCCAAGGGATGAGGCGACAGATCGAGGAGGATCTGGCCTTTGCAGTGTGAGCTGGGGAAAGCGTCCAGCTGCCCACCCAGTTTTGCAGGACGGGTGCCGTGACTCCTGATCTTTCCATCCCTGGAGGGCTACGATTAAGCAGTTCCCAGACAGGGGATTTTGGGCAAAGAGGAGGGTTGCTCTGCACCGGCAATGCCACTCTGTGTTGTCTCAAAGTGGGCATTTCCCTGTAAGTGCTCATAGTTCAAAATGCTTCTTTCTATGTCTGAGCTGTCATAATGCGTGTGATGACCTCCTCAAGTTGAAACGAAAAGCAAAGGTCCCCAGGAGCTTCAGTGGGTACAGCATTAAGCCTGAACCACCTCCTGGAGAGCAGCGGCTGCGTTTCAGTGTCCATTCTGCATAAAACACATTGGGATCCTACGTGTGTGCACACCAGCTGTGCGTACGGGAAATATTAGTAATAATATGGTGGTGTTGATGTTGCAACTGCTGGGGATGGTTATGAACAAGATGGCTGTGGAACACCTGACAACAGGCACTTAATTCATTTTAGCATCCAATTTGCAGGGCCTCGGTGTATGATGATGGACAGAAATGAACTAATGATCTCTAAATGAAATTTCTCCTTCATTTAAACACAAAACGGGAAGATGGGAAAAGGAAGAAAAAGAGACATTTTATATCCTCTCCTTGATTGTAATTCCCTGCCTTCAGCTAGATCAATATCATTTCTGCTGGAGATGGAGGCTGCCTCTGGTTTCCATGGCAATCTGGTTGTTGGAGGCTTGCAGGCTCCATGAATCCCCAATTTATCAGCCTTCTAGGCTTTAATAATGGAGACCAGCAGTCAGGCAGCTTATGAATGGCACATGTCTTTTGGGCTGGGGGAAGGGAGGCGGGAGCATGGTTTGTAGTAAGGGCTGCAGCAATTTGTTTTCCTGCCACCGACAGCTGAAGGGGGAGGAGTATGAGGGGGGGAGTGGTGCATTAATTCTGGATGCACTGAAGGAATTTCTAGACCTTTTTGCTGCAATTAGGGAAGATTTCCTCCTCTGGCCTCTTTTCCCTGGCCATCTTTGCCGGGGCAGGGGAGGAGAGGAGCCTCAGAGCCGGTCCTGTGTGATGAGGTGGGAGTGGTAGATGGAGAACTCAAAGGCTCTAGCACTCTGCACGTTTCCTTCCTCTCCTTAACCCTCTTTATTTCAGGATCAGCAGTGCGTGAATGCCAGCAGTCTGCCACAGTTTTGGGTTCATTTTTATCCCCCTACTGATCCTACCACAATTGCCAGGCTGATCAGCAGTGCTGTAAGATGGGCAAACCTCTGAGGATCTGATGTGTCTATCAAACTTCTGTCACTTGCTGTGCATCTGCCAGGCCTCTCCAAACCCAGACCTCCATCCCCAAAGTGCTGTAAGCTTCACTCCCTGAATTAATTACTTTGCTAGAAATGTCTTGGCTGCACAGGAATCGCTATCAGTCACTTCAATAAGGCTGCATTTTGCTCATTTGGCCATGATCTACTTAGGGTGTTTCCATTTCTTCTTAGCTTTCCTCTGATTTCTCCCCTGTGGTCTCACACGGCAGCCACCCTAGAGAGGCTAAAGAATGAATGGATAGGTCTTACCAAGACTTTGTTCTTCTGGCCCCTCACACGCCCTCTGTTTCTAAACCATCTTCCAGAACTTAACCCAGCAAGGGGGAAAAGATGGTTTACACAAAAGAATACTGTTACACGAGATGGGGACACCCTGTGTTCCAGCATGTATGCCAAGAGCAGCTGCCAACTGTTAAGATTCCACAGCTGGAAGCAAGTAAAAACCTCTATATTCAAGCTGTTCAAATCACAAGGTATTTAAGGAATTAAAAAGAGTAGACTTTCTGGTCTGCAGGACCTATGTGAAATAACAGGGGCAGAGGAGAAGAAAAGTAAAGAACAACTTGTGGGTTATTTCTTCTTAGGTTTTTCTCAGGTGAAGTAATGAAAGCCTTTCTTCTACCTGCCTTCCTGCGATGGTTTGGGGTGAGGTGTGTTGCTGAGATTGCCGCATGTCCAGTTTTGGCCTGAAATTAGGACTTTGTGGAACTTCAGAAATCACTGGACCAAGGCATCACACCTATGAAAGTGCTGCTGTGTGCAGAGTGGCTGGTTGAGATGGTGGAATGAAGAGCCAAGGTGATTCAGCCTTTGGGGTACACCACAGGCTTTTGTGTGACCACAGCCCAGTTCGTCATACTTTGCTCACTCTAAAATGCAGATAAAAGCCTTTGCTTTCTTCACTGGGATGACACAAGGATTAAATACCTCCATGATTGTGGGTTAGGCCATTGTTGGGGTGATGAAGACCAGATAAATACTTGCATTGCTGGCCACCTGTAGCAATTTGGGAAGGTCACAATGGAGACAGCTCTTGAAGTTCACAATGGTCTGGGATCATCATAAATGTATGGTCTGGATATTATATCCTGGTTTATCTCATATATCCGGCGTCATCTGCATATTGTATCTAAAAAACCCAATACACTACCTTGCTGGAAAGTCAAGCAGTAGATAATTCATCTGAATGTCTGCAGAGGCATCTTTGACTTTGTCTCGCACTTTTTGGGGAGATGGGGAGGCTGGTAGGTTGGAACCTCCCCTGAAGGGAGCCTTTCTGCTCCAGCAGGGCAGCTGAGTGACTGATTGGGAATCAGATCAGCTCTGACCCCAGCTGATGGCTGTAAAGACCCTGCGCAAGTCACTTCCCATTTTTCCACTTCAGGCTCCCTGGCCGTAAAGACCGCGGAGCCTTGGTAGGAGTCTGTCGCGGTCAGCACCTTTGACGCTGTTTGGCAGGAGGCCACTCAATACTAGTGAAAAACATCTGCCTCCAAGGCACCCTCATCCACAAGGGCTCTTCTACCTCCCCTTCGGCTGCTGTACTACGCAGCCTCCCACTTGCCCATCACTTTCTGGTGCAGCAAAGCATCCCCACGGAAGCACCGTGATGGATGCGAGCACCCTGTCCTCCCTGGAGCTGCATTTGCTTGTAGCAGTGATGGTGGCCAAGAGAGAGGCGTTATTAAAGGAGATCTCACTGTCTGAAAACCTAACCGCTGTGGTAGGCTTCTTCCAGCCCTAGGTGGATTGCAGTTGCCTGGTTATAGGTACCGTACACAGGAAGTTTGGGCAAAAAGTGCTGGTAAGAGGCAGGAATAAATGACCAGCCAGCAGTAGGCAGGTCATTTGTCTCAGCCTTCAGGCCTGGCTGCATCCATCGGTGTGGGAAGGAAACGGCAGTGGAAGAAAGAAGGAGAGCCGCTTCTTTCCCATTCTCCAGGAAGCAAAAATATTTGCAACTGTAGCTGTAACAGGGTTAACACCTCAGGTTCACAAGGAACATCCTCCCTTTTCTCTCTCCACCCTCTTCCTCCACCACTCCCATTTCTCTGGAGACCTCACTGCTCCCTCCCATCAGCCAAAGTTGGGGAGTTTCCATGGCAACCCGGCAGCTGGTGTCTAGACACTGTGAAAGATGCTTCGCAATGGAGCTGCGAGCCCGACTCCCCTCAGCACCCCCTCCCCACCCCTGTGCACCCCGAGCATCTCTGCCACCGCTCCCTCCCTATCCATCCGCTGCACACACGGATGCTGATGCAGGGTGGGATTTCCGTGGTGGTGCTGGGAGAAGAAAGGCACGGGGCGGGAGGAGAGGGAGAGGAAATCCCTAAGCTACTGGCTCTTCAGCCTGACAAAGCGCAAAGGCAGCTGGGGCGACAGAACTGGGGCTGGCTGTCCTCTGAGGATTTAGCAGGATCAGAAAAAGAGGCAGCCGTCCAAGCTTGGACCAAAGTCATCAGCCATGGGACTGGCAGAAGTTGGTTTTTTTGATCCCTGCTAGAGCAACTGAGATTGGCATACGTGGTGCTGAAACAAAGACAAGGCAGTCCAGGAACGAGAGGCCCAAACTACCATGTATTGTGGCCGTATTCACCTTTTTGGTTTAACCTTAACAGGGTTCTTTGCCTGCGTCTTTCCTGTAGTTACTGGGCAACTTCCCTGGCCCTCCTGCCTGCTGGTTGCAGTGGGGACATCCCTCCCCACCACCTTGTTGCAGGGTTTGCCAAGGGTATGCGGATCTCCCAGGTGCTAGATGCCCACCAGAACCCCCAGGGCTCCCAGAAATGAGGTGATACCCTGGGTTTGTCTTTAGCGAGTGAGGGATTCACCAGGGGCTTGGGAGAAGTCATGCAAGTCAGTCCCCTGGACCAGATGCAGCCACTCACCTGAAATACCCAATTCCTTCATTTCTCAGTGTTTTACCAGGCAGCGTAAGTCTGCCAGTTTTCAGAAGCAGCGAGTGGGGAGGGCGTAGGATTTTAGCGCTGCATATGACGCATTGTAGGGCTGACTGACTGCAATGGGCTAACTTGGATCGGGAAGAGAACTGTATAAGCAACAGCTCTGAACCTGAAGTGCATCTCGTTTCAGCAGTCTCAGACCTACCATCGTCTGCCTGGAATTGGCTTCTGGCTGGCTAGAAGGACAGATGGATCGGGACAGATGAATCAAGCTGTGAAGCCTGGATCCAAATCTGATCCAAATGTCATTATAATCAGGAGAGGCTCAGGTCAGGGATTTTAAATGGCGCCTTCCAGTGCTCCTTACCCTCCAAAAAATGTCTCTAAACAGAGTCATCTCTGGGGCAGCCGAGGTCTGCTTATAATAGGGCAAGAAACCCCAGATTAATATTTTGGAGCAAAGAGGAGACCAGACGAAGCACAGGTTTTCAATTCCATCTCTGACCAAGCTGTAGTTGGCAGAGGACAGAGAGAGAAAGGAGTGAGCATGACAAATGCTAGAGAAAGAGCAGCGGCTGAGTAGATCTGGGCAATACTTTAGCGTGAAGGCATGGGAGAGTTCTAGCTGCACAGTCAATATCAGCAATAATAATGCAAACAGTGGGAAAGCAGCAAAAGCAAAATCCCTGCATCTGTAGTAGAATCCCAGAGTGTTTGTGCAATTTCTCTTTTCTTGGCATCAGCTGTGATAATTTAAAGATCTGCAGTGGAACAGGGACAAAAAGGAAAACAAAACCCAAGCCACCAGCCACAAAAGAAATGATCAGCAGAGAGGTTGCTGCTGCTATGGTCATAAGCTGATGTCTGCTCTGATTTAATTAATCTTGGCAAGTCACACGGGAGCTGGGCAGGTCCCAAGAGACAGTGTTTTACCCGGAAATCCACTCAACCTAATTTCACTAATGTAGGGCAGTGGAGAGACTTGGAGAGGAGCCTGCACGCTTAGCCATTAGAGCACAGTGTAGGCAAAGGCAGCTGGAAGTACCACCATCCAGCAAAACTGCTGCTTGCGTGCCTGCTTCAGCTTTACAGCAACCAGAGCTGCATATGTTCGAGGCGTTTGCTCCGCAGCAGGGCTCACAGACATGACTCTCACCCTTTCCAGGAACTAACTGGAGTGCTGAGGGGCAGGAGCTTTGTAAGACCCTATTTCAGCAAGGATCTGTAGTTCACTTCCATACCGTTCCTCTTCCATGGGCAAAGCAGTTCCCCAGCAGGTACCAGTTGGAGCTGTAGGCATAAAGCGTGTCTCTGACCCAGGTCCTTCATCTGGGAAGCAAATGCACTTCAGCCTCACCCACCACGAAGCTCTATCGCTTAAGCAATTCTGCAGTCACAGCTTAAGGTTTGTCTGAGGCTGCCCAAAAGGTTTCTCAACTTGGCTGCTCCGTGCAGGGTGCTAGATTGAAGTGAGGTTGGTGGCAGCTCAGCTCACAGATGCCTGTCTCTTTGGCAAAATTATCCCATGCTATAGGATGATTTGGACTGCAGCATAGATTTCAAAGGACTGAAGCAAAAGGCAAAGCTGCAAAACAAACAATCTCAAAGCTGGGTCTGGGGGGTACCACAGGATGGGAATAACCAGGAAAAGTGCAAGTGATGACTGATGTGCATTGAAACAACTGTGAGGGTGATGACTGCAAGCACAAACTAGGTGGTTTTTGGTGTTGGTCTTGTTTTGCGGTGGGTTTTTTAGCTTTTCGACCTAGCCATTCCTGCTTTATCTTAGAGGACAGATTTGATTTTTTTTTTTGGCCCCTCCTCAGGCTTCTTTTGCTTCGTATTACTGCTCAGCCTCCCCTCTTGTTCTGTTTCCTCCACACATGCACATGTTGTGTTCTCGTTTTGAGAGTTTGGGCCCTTCTTTTTTGCTCTGTAGCTGGAATGCTCTATAACAAATGTGTATGTCTCCACCTTGGCTTGCTAAAGATGTAGATGTTCCCAGGCTGAGACTCCTCTTGTCCTAAAGCAGGCATCTAAATAGGTTAGGTTAATGGACTCCTAGAATGTCATGTTTGTTTCCACTAATAAGAAAGGGAGCAGAGGGTGAGAAGATCAGCTGTAGATGTCTTTGTGTAGATGTCTGGAGTTAGGTGAGATGTCCATCCACTCCCACTTCAACTTCCCCATTTCATGATCTCGGTGCTGCCCCAGTCCAGGTCCATCTGGAATAAATCACTGCCACCTGCTTGTTCTCTCCCTTGCAAGAGGACACAGGGGACTCTGATCATGCAGGAGGAGATCTCACAGTGCTGGCATGTTCAGAAGGGAGGCAGCTTTAGACAGATGGAAATTTGGCCACCCAGGATGAAAGACTTTTGTTCCTCAAGCAGGGGACTGAACATTTTGCTTAAATGCCCTGAATTCTCACCTGCTTTTTTGTCACCTTTTACACCTATTCCAACAAAGTGCAAAGTGAGTGTAAAATGCCAAGGCTCTGCAGTTCTGTCTGTATAACTGTATCCATCCACTACAAACCAACAGGTGTGACAGCCCAGAGTTCAAGGAAGTGGGTAAAAAGCAATGTGAGAAATATCCTCTCTGATGTATGGAATCCCCAGGATAGCCATTTACTGATCTCCCCAGGGATACCTTGCCCTCCTTTGCTGGGACATTGAAAACTAGGCTGGAGAGAACCCCAGAGAACATACTGCAGAAATAGCCTGCATCAAACAAACCAGTGAAGGGTGAGTCAGATAAACCGTCTCATCTCTCCTCGTGAATCAGAAACTGCTATTAGCTGGCCCTGATGTCAGTAGGGTTGTGCTGCGTTGCTCCCGTTGCACTGAGAATCCTCTTCTTTTCACTGCTGTTGTTTAGCAGTGCCACGGCTTGAACTTTACTTCTAGTGCTGAATTTTTTATCCTTTGTGATATTACTTCTTGCTGAAGTTCATTGTCAAGAGCCTACCACTGTTGGAGCTGGACCCCACTTTTAGCTGCTGATTTAACGCAGGCATCTGTAGTACAACTTAGCAGTTTGTATGTCTTGGCCAAGGCACCCGGTATCACAGCAGGTATGCAGGACCTCCCAGTGTCTATCACTGTGCCTGCTGCATTATGGGTCCTTCTGTCGTGCTGTCCTGAGAAGGCTGTGGGGACCGCTGGCTAAAATCTATACATATTTTCAGTAGGAAGACACAAAGTTTTAAACATAATGAAATACAGTGTCAGGGCTTGTGTTCCTGAAGCCGTATTGCCTATCCTTTGTTGCTCTTCCATCCATCTTGCATTTGTGTGCGCAAAAAACCAAATTCTGCCTTACTAGGATCTATCTGAGCCTTATAGCAAAGCATGCTTCGCTGCTGGCTAGCGATAGTCTTTTGGCTCAGATTTAGGGGTAGATATTTGTGCATTAGGATTCTACTCTCGGCTCCATAATTCCATATGTCTCCTGCTATGAATGCCTTGGAGAAGAGCGGGATTAAAAGGACTCCCCTCCCTCCCCAGTGGAGTGTGATCAAGTCATTCAGAAAAATTAGCAAAGCTAGGGCAAGTTGGCCTGCTTTGCCTTGCAACGATACTTGCATCCTATTTTAATCAGTAGCCCATTTTGTCTTTGGTTCATGGTTGTAGCTGTACCATATATAGAAGGAGTCCTTGAGTAGCATTCTGTTTAGCTGTTCAGTGTCAAGGGAAAGAAAGTCTACAGATGTTTTTGCTGACAGTGAGTTTGCAGGTGCAGGGGCTTAGGCCATGGGGATGTTTCCACAGACTTTGTCCTTTTGGAAAATCAGCAGTCAGGACTTACTAAGACAAAAAGTATTGGAAGGTCCAGAAGGAGAGCCTTTAATGAAGATGATTCACATTAGGAAATTACACACATCTTAAAGGTGATCTTTATGGAAGTGGTGCCTAGGAACATATTTAAAAGCTAGGCTAAAGAGCTGAGGGGGAGAGGGAAGCAGGAATGCAGCACCTACTGCCAGTGTTGGAAGCAAATACAAGTCTGCCATCTGATGGCATCGAATGGACCAGGCCAAAATGCATAAACCGTGTCAGTAAGGAAAGTTTCACATCCCAATTAGCATTCTCGCTAATGCTAAACATGGGTGTGAGGATGCTAATCCTCGCAAACTAAACATTGGCATGTGAACATCCATGTTGTTAAGCTGACAGCATGGGCCATGGTGTGATTTTTGAACAGGCCAACTGGCTTTACCCCAGACAGCTCCCAAACACAGCCACCCTGTTCTGGAGAGTAAGAGCGTTTAGCCGTATGGACACGAGCTGTGTGGTGCCAGCTGGCCTCGGGGCCAGAGAGCAGTCCCTGGCCCATTTGATTTGCTGGTATAATGTAATGTGATAGCCCATCAGAGAAGCCAGGAACTGTCCAGGGACCCCACAGTCCTCTCTGAATGACCACCGGAGATACAGTGATGCTACGGAGGTATGTCGAGTGCCAGCATTGAGGTATGTGACATACCAATCTTGTGGTCTGTCCCACAGCCCCCAGCCCCTCTTTTCCCTGTTTTTTATCCCAAGTCTGGACTGATGCCGCTTGCTTGGCCTCTCCATGGTCTGTGGGTATGTATGTGTGGGAGGGGGAGTCAGTGAGGGACGGGCAGATTTGGCGATGGAGCAGACCAGCCACTACAGTGCACTAAGACCCTTGTGCATTATTCTACCTTACAGCCCTATGACCCCAGCAATAAGATCGCTCCAGCCTGAGAGGTGGTCCTTTCGTTTGCCTTGTCTCTCTCGGCTGCCTCTGCCTTCCCCTCGGTTCTGATCCCCCATCTAGTTCATCGTTGTGGGATTGCTCCTAGCATTCGTTTTAACTTCTCACGTGAACAGTGTGCCAGAACAAAGTGTCTGATGGACAGGCAGACCTAGCCTCCCGTTACACTCATTGCTTCCCCCCGGGGCAGCTCTGCCTTTGAAAGGAGAGCCCAGAAAACTGGAGAAATGTGACAACCTCCCGGATGAAGGCTCCTGTTCTTGAAGGCTAGAGACATTTCTCTAGATCTCCGTTTAGCGTAAGAGAAGTCTGAGTTCCAGGTTATAAAATGTTTCCCTCTGGGTCTTGCAAGCTTCAAGTGCGTGTAGGGTTTTCTCTTTGTGAGCTCTTTAAGCCTTGGCTGGGAGGATGCATAGCGGAATTAGGGGGCAACACGCAACAGTGGTTGGCATAGTCAGGGGGTTCAGTAAAAGGGTGCGTGATCTAGCTGGTAAGCCAAGAGCCTGATCAGTGCACCTGATGAAATGAACGGTGGTTGCCCGTGACAGCAGCAGCAAGCCAGCCAGCTCCTTCCAGTTGCACGTGCTTTCTGCTGGGGCTGGAGGCGTTTTGTGAGAGCTACACGCTTGCCTGCTGGGCTGAACCCTGACACGTTCTTTTCATGCTGCAGAAATGCCAGGGACTTTGAGACCTGGGTCACTTTGGGGAGAGAGAAGCCCGAAGCCACGCAGTCCATCGTGCGATGGCTGTGTGCACATGCAGGATGCTGTTGCTCATGGCTGACTAACTCTGGACCGTCTCTTTCCCCACTAGATGCTGTAGAAGAAACCAAACCTACTGAAAGTGCCCAGCAGGAAGAGGTGAAAGAAGAAGAGAGCAAGGCGGACCAAGAAAATGCCTGAACATTAAGAAATGACTCCCCATTGCCCCTCCCTCCCTCCCCCTATCCTCTATCCTTCCTTCCTACCCTAATCTCGATCTCCCCCCTTCCTGCTCACATCTGTGAGCCTGTCCGTCCCTCTCCCATTCCCACTTAAACCCTTTTTCTCTCTGTGTGGCAAACATTTAAAGAAAAAAAAAAAAAAAAGCAGGAAAAATCCCAGTCAAACAGTGTGGCTTAAACATTTCTTTGTTTCTTGGTGTTGTTATGGCGAGTTTTTTGGTAATGATGATCCAATCATTTTGGGAAAATTCTTGCACTGTATCAGAGTTCTTTGACCTGGCGCGTGCGTGTGTCTGTCTGCCCACCGCGAGCGCGCTCTCTCTCTCTCCCCCCCCTCTCTCTCTCCTCCAAGTGTGTGTGTGTGCAATGTTACGTTCATCCGAGGAGTCCAGACTTACCGAGTGAGTTAAAACAAAAGAGGAAAAAAGAAATTCCTTTTCTTCCTTTTTCAATGTGATGGAATGAACGAAAGAAAAAAAAAAAAAGACCAAACCAAACAAACAAATGAATGAAAAATAATACTAAACCCCAGTTTGTTTTCAGATCTAAAAGAACAAGAAAAAATGTGCCAATTAGCGTAACGCTTGGCTCCAGGCTCCTTTTTCAAACTGAACAATAATTATAATAAATGAGAATAATGATCATTAATACCACCGTGTCGCATTTCTATGCTGCCGTACATCCTGCTGGCCTGCGGTCTTTGGTGGGCCACTTCTTTTGTGGCCCCGCTGTGCTCCTCGGCCACTGGCCAGTGACCGACCGCTCTCCCTGGCACTGCTGAGGGGATTTTTAAGGGAAGCAGGCTTGGATTTTTGAGTGAGGTGTTAGCACCGACTAACAAAAGTAATGAAAGTAGCAAAATCAGTTTTAGGAAAGAGCAAAATAAGCAGCCCTCTAGGATACCTCTAGGCCCTGATTTGGAGAATTATGGTGTCCCTGGAGGGATGAGCCAGCAGAAGGACCAGCTTTGGTCCATGCTGAAGGTCCGACCCCTGTTGAGGGGTTTACCAAGGGTCGTGAGGGGACAGGGTCCCGGGGCCTGAGCTACCCCCGGCAGCGGGGTGACGCTCACCCCATCGGGCTAGAGTTGGAGAACTCGTTGATTAGCTTAGAGTGGCCCTCCAAAAACGTACTGATTGGCAAAGTTAATTGGGCCAATACATTGAATAAATAGGCACGTGAGCAGGACAAGGTCTGGTGGTGTACGAGCCAGTCGACGACACTGAGAAATACTTCACTCCTGCTCCCTGGCAAAACCTGGGATGGTTCACCCAGCTCTAACGAGGGCCAAGGCTTTTAGCTGTTATTCATGGCCTTCCCCCGCAGCCAGCTAAAAGTGTGGCGCAGGCTGGGCGCCGTGGGCAGAGCACCGATCTCCACCACCGCTTTCCACAGGGTGCGGGATGTCCCCGCGCGCATCCCAACCGCGCGCCCGCTAGACCCAGCCTGTCCCGGTGGAGGAGCCTGAACAGCCCTCGGGGTCTGCTGCTCTGTTTGTGAGCCATGAGAGCAAACTGCTAAAATATACTCAGTAATCACCGGGCTTTCATAAAAGCCCAGTTACTGCTCTTTCACTGCCCTGATTATTATCATGTGCTTTCCCACCAGTTTGTGCATGGTTTCCTGGCCGCGTTGGCCGTGACAGCCAGCGTACCCTGCAGGATTGCCATACGATGCTGCAGGGCCACAATTAAATTGACCTCACAGCAGTAACACCAAAAAGACGGGTCTGCTGACAGCCCCAACGTCCCTTGGTGGCTGATGCTTGGAGTGGCAGCCCCGTGGCCTTCAGAGCGCTGGCTGGCCCTCCCTGCCCTACTCCTTTGTTCTCCTCCATCTCTTTGTTGGAAATAGGGAGAAAAGATGAGCAGTGTCTCCTCAGAGATGATTGGTTTGAATGTAGACCGCTCACTGGAAGTGCCATCAAAAACGCATCAGGATTAATTTCCATGTGCTTCCTGGCGTTGTGTAGAAATAAAAGAGAGAGAGAGAGAGAGAGGGAGGATTTTAAAAAAGAGAGGGAAAGAGAGAGTGGGAGAGAGATTGGACAGAGATTTATTAAAACAGGGATTCGAAAGAGGAGGGGGGGAAAGATTTTCGAATGGATAGATGGATGATAGGGAGAGAGAGGGGAGTATAGCTAGAGTAAGAAAGATTAGAGTGAAAAAGATGAGAGAGAGACAGGAAGAAATTAGATAATATGGAGCAATAGATGATTGATAGAGATAGTGAAACGTAGCTAGCTAAAGTAGATTAGACAGACTAAATAGGTAGAAAGATGGGCTGACTGACAGATAGGTATTGTGTCATACTTCATAAACGATATATATGCTAATATTCCCATGTCATGATGGGTGGTAAACCCTGAGACACCTTCCAGCCTGACCTCAATTCAGCAAATGTAGCGCGGACATCAGGCATTGCTTGGACCGTATGTCAGGTCTCACCACCCTGCCCGTTTCTGCCGTGGAAGCGGCAGGGGGGGTGGATGGTGTTTGGGGAGGGAGAGCGCTCTGACGGACACGGGGGGGGCCGAGGCGTAGGCAGGAGAGGCGTAGAGTATGTGTTTGCTGTTCGTAGCACACGAGGTGCCCAGCCCAGCTCGGACGTTGCAGACGCCCCGTGTCTCTAGCACCGAGTCGAGAGAACTGAGGTTCAGCTCTCAGGATTTGTGGGAGAGGTGTTTGGGAGGAGGCAGGAAGGAGAGAGCACGGTTTTTGTTTAGCCTCATCTCCTGTCATGACCATTTACAAGAGTTTTCTGAAGGACTGTCTTGCCTGTTTCTGCAAAGACCGCATGGTCTCCCTGCTCTTCTGACTTCAGACCCCAAACTTTTCATCTTGCCTCCGCTTTACTATTGCTATTTTTAACTTTATACGGAAAAGAAAACTGCCTCTCATGTCTTCCTGGACACAGGCCTTCCTCCCTCCTCAAAACCCAAACACTTTTCTCTCCCCAGGGATGTTTTATCTTTGTATTTCGCATGTTGCCTCCCCCTTGGCTGATGGTTGGGGCATCGCGCGTGTTTTGTCACCATTCGTAAGAACATACTTTGCCATGTTGCTTCGAGAACAAAGGGTTGGGTTTTGTGTTTTGGTTTTTTTCCCCCGCAAAGAGAACGGGATATGTGGTTACCAACTGCAAACCTAAATAATTTAAATACTAATTCCTCTCCCTTGGTTCCAGTTTAAAATTACTAGCTGTAACCAAGCACCCCCCTATCTTTCTTATTGTACCGTGTCCTGATCCTGCCGGAGAGTCAGGGCAAAGAGAGCCTGAGAGAGAGCACACAGACAGACCCTGCCTTGAGCAGGCAGTGGTTTAATGTGTAATACACAAGATTTGTATAGGAAGCTGGGCTGTCTTCAGGGTACAGGAAGAGAGCAGAGAAAAGCATTTGGATTTCCTTGAGTTGCCTCTTCAGCTAGATTTTAAAAGGCTAAAAGGAAACAGTGTAAAGGATGCGGCACGGGATGGAAACTGGAAGGAGAACTGGAAGGGGTATTTGAGGAACGATTTTTCTAGCAGGATATCAAGTGAGCTAAACAGCACAAGAGGCAGGAGGTCCCAGAAGTAAAGAGTGGAGCAAAGAGTATCCAGCGGAGTAGTTGGAGCTTTTCTGCTGCTCCTGATGCAACAACCAACACGAATTCCCCAGGGAGAATATATCTAATCCTCTCTCCCTGAAGAGGATATAGCTTTGCCTGGAGGTGTCTGTGGTTGTTACTTTATGGATGGAGAGGAAAGGGCATGTCAGAATGACTCACACTGGGAATATGGTGCCTGACCTTACGTACAGAGCTGTGGAAATTCAGAGTCCAAGAGGGGCTTTTTCCATGCCTCTGTAGTAAGATATGCTAGTGATCCACATCGATACTGAATGCTCCTACCAGCTGTAGGCCAGCTCTTGACATTTCACCTCATCTAGACTAAGCCTTGGAAAAGTGTAAAAAAATGCCAACCTAACACCCCCGGTCAATTCAGTAGACCATTCGCGTGAATTTGGTCTGCTTTGCAATGCTTGTGGCATCCACAGACTCTCTGCGTTGATGGCATACAAAACCCCACAACCCTTGCAATAGTTGCATCAGCCAAGAAGCTCCACCGTGAGCCACATTCCAAAGGGAGGGGAAGGGCATCCTGCTGAGATCCCTTCAGACCCAGTGTTTTCCAACCCTAAACCCTAATGCAGCCCCGTGAGAGGCCTTAGCTAGAAGGAACTCACCTACGGTGACAACGTAAACACCATCGCTTGGGGAACGTGTTACTCTAAATGAAAGAAATGGCCATGACTGGACGAGAGGGGTTTAGAAAGAAAGGAAAGAAGAAAGAAAGAAAGAGGGAGTTCCTACCAAACTCTCCCCTGGGAGTTATTTCTTTTTTTTCTGCGGTCTCCGAATGGCAAACTAGAACATGAGGCTTTTTGTAGTGAAGGTTTGGTGTTTGTCATAGGTGTCTTAGGAAGGCAACAGAGCGGCTGTGGTTTGCAGAGATGGAGGGAAGGGTCTAAATCAATGTTTTTGTGGCCCCTCTTGGCTAAGAAGTCCGTTCGGTGGTGACCTGCAGCTCAGCAGTGCGGGGGGGGGGGTGGCGGGGGGTCCTCTTCCAGGCCTGTGCTCAGATTCCCTGCTTTTCCGCATTGTCACATTAGCACTTTCACTGGATATTTAGAGCACCTCAGGACTGGTTCTCCTCTCGCTCACACCGGGGTAACTCAGGAGTCACTCCACTGGAACCAGTGGTGTTAATCTGGTGTGAAAATAATGCGAGAGGAGGATTCAACTCCTCGGGGGGGGGATTTTCCAGGTCCCCGAGGGGGAAAAAAAAATCAATGGGAGTTACATGTCTAACTGCCACTTGTGCCTGTGAAAGTCTGCCCCTTATCTACCCATATGTATATAGGGTACAGTTTTCAGAATAACCTAAGTGACGTGGGCACTTGAGAGCACGCATTTCACTGGCTTTCAAAGAGACGTAAGCTCCTAAGGCCCAGATGTTGAAGGATGTCCAGACTCCTCTCTGCAGCGAATTTGGGGTCTCAGGCCTAAAATTCTCCAGTCATTTTCCAAAATGGAACTGAAGATCATGAGTCATTTAGGTGGTCCTGAAAGCGCTACCCTCTATCCATTTTTCAGGGTGTTGATCTCAGGTCATGTGCGAGCCTGCATTCTTACCTACAATGCTTTATTACTACATTCCTCTGTTGAGCAATACTTGGAAGAAGAGGTGAAGGTCGAGATTTGCAGAACAGGCTAGTGACCTCAGTGGCTCACGTCTGGAGTGCCCAACTTGAGAGACACCTCACTGGGGCCCAATCCACAGGTCCCCTGTATTCTCTGAACATCAGGATTCATGTATTACACACCCAGAACCACTGGTCACTTCCAAAAAAAAAAAAAAAAAAAAAAAAAAAATCCCTGCCTGAGACCTAGACTACTCTCACAAAAGAAAATCCTAGGTGAACCGTTCATCCAATAGCTTGGTTTTTCTGCTCATGCCTGTTCCCAATGAACGAAACACATCCCTGTGCATCACCTAAGCCCTATTTTGAGGAGTTACACTGGCATACAGCTGAAGTAACACAGTAGTAAATCGGGGCCTGAAGAAGGTGGCTACAGCCTAGAGAGTATCAAGAACTGTGACGTGTCTGGAAACTAATAAGAGCAGAACTTGACGATTAGAGCGGCCCATTTCCGATGCTCTTGTGTGAGGATCTGGAAAGAGTCTCTCACTCATTGTACTTGTGCATTATGAATGTGTCCATCTGCAGAGATCTAATGTACACATATGTCCTGAATATTGTCCTAAGGTTGCAAGCTTCAAAAATGAGCAGAAAACATTCCCGAGAAGTGAGAATAATACAGATGTCTGTATTTGAAAAATTGGTTCAAATAAAGTCTCTCACTTATAGATACGCGTAGTTGTGTGCAATTATTTCTTCCTGGAATAGAAGTTTCTCCCCTGTGTAGGATTTCAACGCTTTTACAAAAAAATCTCCTTCCATTCTCCCTTTACCTTCTCAGTCAAGTCCTATTACTGTGGAAAGACATACTTTCTACTTATTCTGTCCAAGTAAAAACCTATGTTAAAAAGAAAGGGTAAAGTAAAAGGCCTGGTATGTTTTTACTGTTGTTAAATATGTATTGAGGAAGGAGATACAGGCCTGATGCAAGATGTGGTCTCCCTGTGCAAAAGTGCTAGGTATTTATAAAATACGGAACAGACATCACCCGAAACCAGGCTGAACCAAGGAAAGCTGTGCTTCGGCACCATATATCTGCAATATGTCGACAGCAAAATGCTGGGCCTGGGATGTTGTTCCAAGTAAGGGAATCTGCTTGGGTGATGAAGGGAATGGTGATGTGGGTCACCACTGAGTAAAGCACTCAGCATGTTTAAGGAAAAGTGAGTGCAAAATGGAATACCTTTTTTTACACAATTAGGCAACCTTGTGCAAGTGTATCTAAAGGTATCAAATTCCCCATTGGATTTAAAGCTTCAGTAGTTCACTGGGAAACTCCAGAAGTTTTTGAGATAGGAATATATATTTCAGCACTTAAGAAATCCCACCAAGTTATTTCCCTCAGTATCAACTTTGTGCCAAGTTCAATGAAATATGAACAGAGCAGCAATTGCTGCCCGGGCTGGGCTTGGCTGCTGACTTAATGCTGTGCTGTATCTGTCAGCAGCTCAAGAGCAGAGCTGAAATCAAGCATTTTTATCACATCTATTCATCCCAGGAAGCTTTGCAACCGCTATTTAGAAATCACTTGCAACTCATCTCTGAAATACAGCAGCTGGCTTAGCAAGGGCCCAGGAAAATTCCTGATGAGGGTCCAAGGAGCTGCCTGGGAAACAGAGCAGACCTCGGCACCTCACATGGATTCTGGACAAAGTGCCAATTTATAAATGAAAATGACACAATTAGATGTCTGTATTCTTGCATGTAATCATCAGTTGCCCCGTCGCTTCTCCAAAAAAGGCGTGGACTCCGGCTTGTATGCAAACAAATATTTAGCATTCAAAATCAAGTGGCTGCAATTAGCCACATCGCTAGATTGTAGGGCTCAACCCTGGCAGACTGGCTTTGCTTCAGTGGGGCAAAACATCTGTAAAGGGGCAGCCAAGGACCTCCCTCCAAGTAAATGGTGTCTTGGGGTAGCAAGGCTGCCTTGCACTCTTTTATCTTTTACACAGCACAGAGGTGGGGGGCAGGAGGCTGGACGGTTGTGCCACGGCATGTGTGTCAGCTGAAACGCTCAGCCTAACGTAAATCTCTGCCAGAGTCTTTCTGGCCGGGCACACAAAGCTCGTTGCGCGTGCTTTCCAGCGTCACGCTCTTGCCACTGTGAGCTGGAAATAAACTTTCTGCCTGAATTGTACAGAATGACCCATGACTCACCTTGGGTGTCGGCCCCCCCCATTGCCTCTTGGCCCGGGTGAACTCCCTTCCGATTGCTGCTTACGTTCACGGACTGCACCGCCAGCCTTTCCCTAGCTTCTGTGAGACGTGAGTGTGATGTGTTTCCAGTTCCCGTGGTGGTCCCCTGGCTTAGCTGCGAATACGCAGAGGAGACCTCCTCTCCTTGGGGAAACCCCAACAGGAGCGTCAGGTTTTCCTGGTTTTTGACAATGCCAACAGCTTCGCGGCAGACTTGCCACCTTCGTTGCCTTACTGAGGTCCCTGGCAAAAGACCAGTGTTTCTCATACTATCACTCAAATTTCTAAAAGTCTGCTATCCTTTACCCAGCAGGCAGTATGAAGCACCCTGTAAGAGACATTTACGATCTCCTAATCTGCTACACTCTGCCCTGATTTACCATTGTACGTGGAACTGGCGTCCAGTCTGACAGGTGCTGCTGCTCTCTGAAGATGAGCAGAAAAAGGCAGACAAAGGAAATTATGCACTTCTGTACCTAAGATCACTTTTTGTTTATTAAAAATGAAATCATTTTTCCCCATGTAGGGCCACTTTTGTTTATTAAAGAGGAAATAGCTTTCATTTAGCTTGGCAGGGAACGCTGAACACGAATAATAAGAGAGGCAAGGAAGTAAAAGCCCATTTCTCTCAGAGGAGCACCGCTGATTGTAGCTGAGCAGCAGGGTTTGCAGAAAGGTGGTAGCTTGTACAAAACAGACTGCCATAGCTGCAGAAAAGGTCTTGGGGTACTTCAGGCTCTGTAAATGCACCAGCCTACAACCCAAACTGCAAGCTGGGTACAGGTAGAAAAGCAGCACTTCGTGCTTAATTTAATTATGGTAGTTGATTAAGCAGGTTAGGAGTAAAATGTAATTAGCACTTCAGGGGCAACAGGTGGATGCTAAGCCAAGAGAGAGGTAAGACTCATTATCTGTGGTGGGAGAGAGGAAGGGTGGTATAGGTCATCACTGGCTGGATAACAAGGAGGAGTTAATTGGGGTGAACTGAAAACTGCTGGTGAGGTCTCTCCTTACTGAGCCCATGATTATGCTTTTTTTTTTTTTTTTTTTTTTTTTTTTTTGTCTTGAGACGGCCTTCTGAAGGGTTTTGTGGCAGTTTTCAGGACGCTGACCCAGAGAGGGGAAAACAGTTTCTCTCAATGGAGGAGAGGTCTAATGGAGAAGGTTCAATTTTTCCCCTCTACACAGGTATGCCCATCCTTGGCCATTTACCTACAGTCAGTCAGTCTGTGGTTTAAGTTTTGATGAGCCTCATTCAACCCCTGTCTGTGCAGCAGCTCATGTTTAAGTGCAGGGACAATTTTGCTGTGGAGCTGTGTTTGCCCAGGGCCTGGAAAGGGTCTCTCATTCTGAGGCAGACCCGAGAGATTTAGGAACAACACAGCAAAAGCTAAGATTTAATGGTGACCTAAGGGGGTGCTGGTGTCTAACAGGGGAGACACTGGTGGCTTTGCATGTGAAGGACCAATGTTCCTGGAAGCCGTGGAGAAGAAATCCATGAGGAGCAGCACTGTGAGTGATGACAGGTCACCTCCTCTAGAAGACCGAAAGACAATTCCTGGTTGAAGGCCAGCACCCGGCAAAGGGGTGAGCAGTTTCTGAAGCACTGGCACTTTGTCTTCCTGACCCCACCGCTTCTCAGTAGCGGAGAGGAGACCTACAGCGGTGGGTTGCTGCCCCCAGGCTCCTCTTTATTCATGACAGCCAAGCCTTGTGTCAAGCACCCCACAGGGCATCTTTGGGTGTCGGGGCTGGAAGAGCAGACTATGATGCAGGGTGCATAGACTTAAAAGACCTCGCACACTGACTGGTCCCTAGGGAAAAAAAACAAAGACCCCAGGGACATCACCACCCCATCTCATGTCTGAGGGGAGGGTGATGGAGGCTCGCTTGCCACTGTGAGAGACTGAAGGAGTTAACGTCTCAAACTTTGTGGTGGGGCAAGTCCTGCTTAATGACTAACTCTGCCTAGCAAGGACCCCAGGTGAAAAGAAGCCGATCAGCACCCCTCGGCAACAGGAGGGTGCCCAGCTCCCCGCTCTGATCTTCTGAACAGGGCACCTCACCACGCATGGCAAGAGATCACGTCTGCAGGGAAGGGGAAGTTACCCCCCCAAGCCCATCAGCCCAAAGGCTACCTAATTAGCCTAATGAGTTTGAGTGCCCATCTGAAGGAGGGGCAGGGATGATAAAAGGACACAAACTTTTATCAGGTGTGCAAGACCACTGGAACTGGACCCCTTGGCTGACTGAACCAACGCTGGACCCAGGACTGGTGAAATCTTTCTCTTCTCCCTCTCTCTTTGTCTTGTTTCTCTCTTTCTTCCTTTTCTGTAATGCCTACACCTCATTCCTTTAGGCATAAACCGTTGACCAAGTCTGGGGCTAGGATCCAGCTGCCCCTAGGCTCCATGTTGAGGAGTTTAGAAAGCAAGGGGGGCCGTTCTGAACCTCGTGACTCAACGGGAGGGCTCTCCTTATTGTCTTCCCTGAACTGATTCCCAAATAAGCAAGGTCTGTAGTATACATTTGGCGATGTATGGTTAGCACATGTTACACAGTTTACTGACATAGTTGCATCCCAATTTTTGTTGTAAGCATACCAATTCTGGTGGTGAGCAGGCCAATTCTTGTTGTGAGCGAATAAAAATTGAGTTTTGTGAGTTAAAGGATCCCCAGTCTCATTTCACCTTAACCCTGACCTGGGAATCGGCAAACCTGAGTCATCGTCCCGAGAAACTGGGACGCGGGAGCAGCCGTGGAGCACTGACATGTGGGCTGCGGTGGGATGCCGGTGGCCGGGGAGGGCTGGCTCTGCCTCGCCGTGGCGGGACAGCCGTGCCGCCGGGCTGTTGGCGTTCTCTGCCTCCCAGCCCCTCGCCGGCGGAGAGCCCATTAATAAGGCTTTCCAGCCTGTCACTTCCACGCTGAATCCTTTGAAAGCCGCGCTCCTCTGGGCCCATTAGAGGGAGGAACTGTCTCTGCTGAAACATATGGGGCTGTCAGCCTGTGTCTGGTCGTTGCTCTGAAAGCCGCCGCTGCTCTAGCTGTTTGCTGATGGGGCGGGGGGGTAAAAGTCATTTCGAGGAGGCTGTGATGAGGACGGAGGCTTGGTGAGGGGCTGGGGAAAGCTGGCAGGTGAACCGGGAGGGATGCTGGTAAACAGTGTGCTGGTAGGTGATGGGCTGCTATGGGAGGACATTGGGTTAAAAACCAGCCAAAGGGCTGCTGGGCAGCTCAGGGGGGTCGTCTGGCATGCTAGGGGAGTGACAGTGGGAAGAGGTACCTCTGAGGACAACTGGGGTAAGCTGGGTGGTGAATATTGGGTAGGTATATAGGGGCAAGCCGCGGCAGCAGAAGACACGGCTGACGGCAGAGTTGTTTGGGCTTGTCTGGGGAAGGAGAGGATGGCCGCAGTGCTGGGTGGCTCTATGGGGACGGCGCAAAAGGGGGGGCTTTGGAAAGCATTATGAGGTCGCAGCAGCCTGGAAGTTGCTAGGTGCATTCCTGACATCGCCTGAATGCCGCTGGAGTTTCTCATTAACCAGCGCACCCGCCCCCCCCCCCAGCTCCATTTGCAGAGACTGAAGAGGATTTAATGGAGTCCCTTGACTTTTTCCCTCTGAAATATTCATAGGTTTTAGCAGTCCATTTCATGCTCACCTCCTCCTCCATTAGAAAGCATCGAAGAGGGACTGGGTGGAAAAGTACGCTGCCGTGGAGCCAGGGAGACAGATAAAAGGACCTGTGGCTCCGACCATAGGCTGCTGGGAAGCAATCCACTCCAGGGCTGCTCCGTGTCCCTCTCACCAGGCCCGCAAAATGACTCGAAATGAGCCCTGGGCAATATGCACAGGGAGGTGATTAATACAGTGGGAAAGGAAGGAAACCAATTAAGCAGAGAGCGCTGTCTGGAGTTGCTGCCCCCCACCCCTGTCACACACATACACCCCACGTCTGTCTCCCTGCCCGTCTTCATAATATGCAAGGCCAGGAGCTCTGTAAGAATCGCACAGGCTGATGAAAAATGCCTGGAGGCAATTAGTTTCCTCCTTGCCTCAGCACTAATGCTGTGCTAGGATACAGGGAAAGTCCAGAGCTTTGATGAGACGGTGCAGAAGCGTGTTGGATTTTGGATGCCCTGTCTGCAGTATCTGACACAGAAAGGAGAAGTTGGGAAGTGTGGAGAAAGGGTGTAATAAATAGTGCCATTGCACTCTGCTGTATGAAATGTCCCAAAAGATCAGGGCCAGGTGAGATCTCAGAGCATCATCTGCATCACCCCCGCCTTGCACAAAACAGGAGCAACTGGACTTGTGGCACATCCCACCATGATCTAAAATAGATCCTTCTGAGGTATACTCATTTCCATTTTCTGGTTGTGTTTCTCTCCAGTTTGACAATTTCCAAACCTGTTGGGTACTAAACCAGGGCTCTAATAGTCTAACTAACTGATATGTCTCTACCAAAGTCCCAGAACCAAATATCTCTGAGATTTTGGGGGTGGGGAGAAGTGCAACTCTCTGGTCCAGATTCAAACCCCTTTTGCAGAAGCCACGCTCCTAAAGCTTGCACAGTAAAGTCCTAAGTTTTTAGGAAGGACTCCAGGGACTACAGTAAGACATGGATAGTGCCTGCACCAGTGCTATCACAGCAAAAACTACAAGAGGGGCTCCCAAGTCCGCTTGGCTTCTCTCTGCATTAGTACTTGGAGAAATCAAAAGAAAAATATCTTCACGCTAATGAGTTGTTCACTCTGGCTGACACAGACAGAAAGCAGGATTATAAATGTACAAATTCCCGTGGTTCCTCCCTGCTGGATTAAAAACCAGAACAAAGTCACAAATGCAACAGCACCTATTTATTCTTACTCTCAAACCACTTGTCAGGCTGCTTCCCCTTCCCACCCATACACACACACATGCGTGTGTGCGCTCCGGGAATCAGCTGTTTATGTAAGTATTTGCAGGATGTTCCACATCTCCCTGAAATGATAATCAACGTGCCCAGAATCAGCTTAATTACTAAGCATTCATCATACGCCCACAGGCTCTTCCACGGCAGCTCCACACAGCATCTCTATGAATGAGTCTGCATGTTTTTCCTCCTCTGCCAAGCACCGCTCATGATCAAGAGCTCGAGCCCTTACATCTGAGCTGTTGGCTTGTCTGGTTATTTATTTCCAGGCAGGGAGAGAGAAGTTTGTAAAGCAGCGGCAGTGCACAAACAGACACAGAGAGCGTCTCAGGGTGAGACTTGGCTATCTATACCTTTTTGCAGCCCTGTCTCCGTGTGGGATAGAGACATGAATGATCCCAGTTTTAAACAAGCCAGACCAGAGGTTTAAACATGCCAGGGCCATAGTCTGGCAATTAACTCTCGGTAGAAAAGACACAAATCAAGAATCTATGTACCGAGAAGCGTGAAACTATATGAAGTTTTGCTTTCCATGGGTTGTACCCTGACGCATATAGGTGCTTAGCGGATAGGCACTTGCAAAAGAAGCGAACTGCTTGGTTTAGCTGAGGCAGTCGGAAAACACATTGCTCGGGTAAGAAAGCAATCTCGGCGGTAGCAAATCACATCTCCTGTAAGAAAGAGCACCACTCGTGGCTCATCAGAACTTCTCTGAAGGATCTTCTGCACTGAGGCTGTGGTTATCTGCAAAGATCACGGTCATGCCTTCACTTTCTATCAGTGCACTTTCTGTCATCAGCCCTACAGCAAACAATCCCTCATGTAACTTCTCAGGTGATTTCACAGAGGTAATAAGCAAAGGTGGAAGAAAGATTCGGGCCCCCCCTCATTGTTCTGTAGTTACCATCTGCCTCTGTTAGCCTGACAAGGTTTGGACTCTTCACACAACTGTAGCTGTCTTAATTTCCTTCCCTGTGGCATTGCACTAGCAAAACCCACATGATGATCCTATCACAATATTATACAGACTGGAAGCATTTAAGGCCATTAAGGTCACACTTCTCTAGTTTATTGCTTTCTTGTGGAGCTTGGGGACCACAAAGCCCAGAAGCAAGGAAACCTTTTCTGTTTCTACTGTGCTTGCCATCACACGGCAAGAAGTCTCCCTTTATTTAAAATACAAATCCTGGTGTCAGATGTGCCCTGAAACGGAGACATAATCAAACCAGCATTTTGGTCTGAGGCAAGGGGGAAGCTCACAAATACAGGTTCTCTTCTCCACCCAGGCATAGGAGGTGTGACTTTTCCTCTCTGTTCATACAGGAAAATTCTAAAATGGCCAGAAACCATTTTGCCAAATCTTCCCCATCCCAATTTATTAGCTATTCAAGACCCTTCGTATCAACAGGCCATTGCTCACACAGGCACTTGGCTGTTGGTTGCCATCACAAATAAATAAGACGCTCCGGCAGCGTCTGGGTGCCCAAATGGCTGGCCAGCTCTAGCCGTTCAAATTTGGTGTTAGCAACACCAAGACTAAAGGACTGTCTCACATCGCTGGTGATGCCTCCAGACTGCAGAAGTCTGCCAGCCTTAGCATCACAGTATTTCTACGACGCTGTACCCAGCGGCTGTCAGTACTCTAACAATATTATCCTCGCAAAGCCTGGAGCGGCATGCGAAGGGTGATTACTACAACACAGGGCTGCGAAGGCTTAGACCCTGAAGACATTTTGCGATACCTACCTCCCGGTTGTGCAGCAGGGCTCTGCTGCTTGCCCAGGGGCGCGGGAAGAGGCTGTGGCAGAGCGCACAACTGAGCTCATCTCGCAGAATTTCGTGCAGATCGGATCAAGATCTACTCTGCTCCGAAGTATTTATTCTGCAGGGAAGAGGATGGGAATAAAACATACCTTTAAGCCTTGTTAAAAATACATCCCGTGAAGACAGCTGTCTTCTAAGGGTAAAAGCGTCTCCAGGGATGATCTCTGGGGAATGCCTCTGTAAGCAAAACACCCAGCAGGGAAAAGGCTTCTCGGGACCGTCTCTGTAGGTGAACGCTCGGCTAAGTGAAATGCCTCGGGAGAGCACGTACCCGCGCAGTGCGCTGCCTACCTCCGTTTTTCCCCAAATAGCGCTTCCCATCCTTGCGGCTCTGAATAAGCCTGCTGTAGTCACAGAAAAGTCTGCACGTGTATGCTAAGGCTTTCTTTTAGTTCATCTTTATTAAGCTCAGAAGATCGAATTTTAAACTAGAAACGCCTTCTTAGCTCACTCGGCTGCTCATCGGTAACCGCTGTGTGCCAGCTGAGCTGTGCCCAGAGCCTCGGCACTGCAGGTGGGCATGGGCCTCCGCCTGCAAACAAGCACCATCAGCCACCCCTTACGCTTTTTTCAATATTCAGGTTTAAATGCCACTGTCATTCAACCGGCTACCTGAACTGGGCAGCCTTTGCCACGTGGTGACACGGTAGCTGGCGCGATAAGGAAAGAGAATGAGGATTTTAGGAGGCCTTGGCATAAGGAAGGTAAAGCACTGCTAAATCAGTGACTGGGGGTGCACCCCTTTGCACCGTGCCGGGGAAGAGGGGAGTCGGGGCGGCAGCACCCCAGTTCAGCCACAGCAAAGCATCCCTGCGCGGCTCAAAACAGATCTAGCCCTGCTATCTGCTGCTGTTGAGACTGCTGGAGGGGAAAATTAGATTTGCCTTTTGTTCAGCAAGCCTCACGGAAAGCCTCAGTTCAGCGGCCGGTCGAAAAGCAGAACCCGCTCGTGGTACATGCACTTGGGTTTTGGCTCAGTTGCGAGGGACCCTGAGGGTCGTAGCTTCTCCTCTGTCCGCTGGCTCTGACAGCTCATGCTGGGGTAGAGGTGCTGTGTCCCCACCACAAGAGACACCAGCCTCCCTCGACAGCTATCCCTGCTGCCCTGCTTGTGGTGGAGAAAGCCATACTTTTAAAGGATGGCAGAGATCCTTGGGATCCGTCCTCGGCTAAACCAGGCTCAAGACCCACAGCGCATGCGTGTACTTCCTTCGCTGACTGTGGATGCCTCCCAGATACACCGTGCCCTTGTCCCATTTTCATCCCACCAGAGAATGTCATGGCACATCCTGGAGACATGCGGCTAAAGAAGGGGACAGACTGCCCTCCTCCTTTCCTCACGTTAACCTTACTGTATTCTGGCTGGTCTCCTCAAAGGCAACTCCTGTAACATTTTCTGTCTGAAAGGCACTGATGCTGGAGCAGCATTTAAATTTATGTTCCCATAAAATATTTTTTCCATGAAACATTTTTTTCATAAGCCGTGGGACAGATTGGAATCTGACAGGTTCAGCTGTCGCTGGATGAAGGGAAGAGCAGAAGCGACAAGAAATTTTTAGGAGAACTATATTAAACTTTGTGTAGGATTCGGATTTAGTAGTAACAGCAAAGTGAAATTTGAGCTGATATTCCATTATCCTGTTTGCAGTACACTCTAATAGCATCTCCATTCATAAAACAGTTCAGCTCCTGTCCTTCAGTGTTGATCTATTTGTTTTGCTCTAGAGCAGTTTTCAACATGCAATGGATTTGCCTTCCTGCATACTTGTGTGTATAGGAAAGGGACAACACCTTTCCAGGCTGTGAACACTTGTTCTGCTCTGTTTCTCTTCCCATCTTCTGGACTAGTAGAAGGCAATGTGAGCAGAGAGGCAACGAAAAGAGAGAAAACACAAAAGGCTGGGCTAGGAAAGGGCGGGGGCCGGGGAGGGAAACTCATTTTCTGTTTCCACCTGAGCAGGTCCCAGTGACCCATTACAAGTGCGTGACTTGCCTGGTTTTGCAGAAATCACGGTATGCAGTCTCACCGGAGGGTTGCAACGCCTCTCCCACTAAGCCTGGCTTGAACTAGAAATCCTTTGTTCTCTTCGGCTCTGCCCTCGCTCGTAGAGTCAGGCTGTACAGCCGGCACCCAGGCAACTGCGGAGCATCTGCCTGCGCACCGGGAGGGATGAGCTTCCAGCCCATCGCAAGCAGAGGTGCGGTGTTCTTGTTGCACTCATTCCTGAAAATTTCATCCCTCCTTCTTGGAAATTATAATAATGGGCCTCACTCTTTACTGATATTTTCTTAGCACCTCTGCAAGGTGAATGCAAAGCTCTATCAAATCCCAAGAGTACCATTTTTACCCCTGCTTTCCGGTGGCATAATAGATAAATCACCCCTTACAGTGAGTTCAGCCTGATTTGTCTCCTTCTCTACTCCCTTCCTATGAGATACTGCTGCACCTCAACCTCCTTCCCCGTCTCCCAGCTCCTGCAAGACGTGCAGCTACTTATAGACAGCCTCTTTCTACACCACTGTTAAGTTACTAAGCAGCTGAGATAAAAGGTTCCCACCTTCATAAATAATCAATGTGGGCCAAATGGTTCGTGCTTGCTCAACAAAATCATGCACTAGAAACAGAAATGGAAGAGACAAACACTAACCCTGCAAGGAAATTAACTACCTAATGCCAATAAAGGTGGAAAGGAGATTTGAATAATAGAGAAGCAAGAGAATAAGAGTCGAAAACAAGGGAGCTGAGCACCCATCAAACGCTTCCCTAGGTAGCCATACTTCTTTTATCTGTTCATAAAGTGTCTGGAGACTGGCTTCGATTTTAGCTAATTTGCTTATTATAAGGAGATTATTAGAGCAGCCTGGTACCTGCCAGCACGCTCCAGCCCCTGGGTGAGACTCAACCTCTGCCGTTCTGTCCCGCTCGGCCTCTGATGGGTTAGCCTATGGTCATTTGTTGGCACTGGAGGGATGTAGATGTGCAACCAGCATCAGCTGGACCAGTGAGCCCAGCACCAGGGGTCCTGCTGCAGGCACAGGGTGCGGACCGAGCAATCACAGCCCAGGTAGCTCTTCTCAAGGGCCATGTCTCCTGTACGAAGGGCAGCCCAGCCGAACGGCTGTCCCACTAATTAAATTCCTAGGGCAAGATTGCCGTTATGGGACAGCATGACTTCAAGGCTCCAGTGTAGATGCCACACGTTATACCTGTCCTTTGTGGCACCCGTCAAGCACAGAGTCCCATCACTGTATGATATGGGTGACTCCCTCCTGTTTGATAGGTTCTATGTATAGTAACTTAAATGTAGGAGAGGAGCTCGCTAGCCAGCACAGTAGACTCATTGGTGTCAGTATATCAATGCTGATTTTCACCATGTGGGTATCTGGCTTTTAAAGGAGGTGTCTGTTCCTAGCATCAGAATTGCACAGTAATCAGTAATCTTTTCAGGTGACAGAGCTGTTGGGTGAGCAAGAAATAGTGCCATCATGGTGTTTCTCTTGGAGTTATCCACAGGCATTGGTAACGAGGATATATGGAAAAAAACCCCATGATTCTCCACCGAGTAACCTCTCACACCAAGCTGGTGCCATCCTTTTGAAGCGAAGCTAAAGCCAGTGCAATGAGTCAGGTCTGGCACAGTTACCTCAGGAGGTGCCAATAAGGACTTTAGGCAGCTACTAGTCTGTCTCTAGTACGAATCCCCACTGTTTGTAAGCATTGGACAGAAACTGCTACCACAGCAAGAGTCCCAGCACAGTCCCATGCTGTAGGCTTCCCAATCCCTAAATTACTGCATTGCTTTGACTGGCTGAAGGCACAGACCCAGGCCGGGCTGCCAAGCTTTGGTCCTCGGTCACGGGTGACCCTGGAGTGGGCACCAGGTGCAGAAGGACGCACGGAGCGGTGCACGGGCTCCCTCCCCACGACACGTGCCTCTTCCCACCCTTGACAAGCTCATGTCTCTTAGGGCAAGAGGGTACAAGGCTAAAAAATAACCGCACGTCACAGACACAGAGCGGGAGAACACAACGGTGTTGCCAGTGTTTCGGCGAGGGACAGGGACAGAGTTCAGCAATCTATTAAGTGAAATTGCCCAAATGGCTGAGGAAGGGGTCTATTCCCTCTGGTATGCAAGCAAAAACCATCTTAGCCAGCTGCTGTCCTTGTGCCCCAAGCCAAAACCTCCCTGACCATAACTGTGATTGGGCCACCCCGGTTTCTCAGCCTGTTGTGTGAAGCTGAGCACAATGTCGGTTTTTGGCCGCCGGAGTAGCGATGACTTCCTACCCCTGTTCACCTTCACTGCAGACAGAAATTGTTTGTTGCAGGTATAAATTTTAAAAAGTGGGAGGGAGGATAGCATCAAAGCAAATTCACCCTCCTGCCCTGAATAAATGTTTTGTTAGCTCTAGTATTTATATAAGAGCGAGGGGATCACTAAAGGGCAGGGAGGGAGAGCTCTGAGGGTACAGAGAGCGAGCAAGGGAGTGTGCAGGAGCACTGAATTCCTTGGGAGATAAAGTTTCATTGCTACCAAGTTAATCTCCTGAGCTTCTCATTGCAATTTTGTCTCACTCAGTGCCTCTTGAAATGAGTTTCCATTTGTCTGTCTGGTGCTAATTTTCCCTCATTTGCCGCATCGCAGCCATCATTAGAGGTACAAAGTGCCTCCATTGTCTTTTTTTCCCCTTTCTTCAGTCACTCTCCTTAGTGCCTCTTGGTTTGTTAACTCTGCTATCACTCAGTTGCCATCGGCTCCTGTTAGTCTGATCTGGCCTCCTCGGGATGCCCTGTCCCTCCGCTGCCCAAGGACCCATTGCTGCCCGGGCCAGGGGGCCAGGGAGGTGCTTTAGAGCAGTCGCGAACCTTTATTTGCGAGTGTTACAGCCCCTTCCCAGAGATGTTTGGTCTCTTTCCTTATTTCCATTTCAGTTAGCTAATGGGGGTAACAAGAGCAGAGCAGGAAGGTTTTGGACAGCGTTGCAAATGCCCTCTGAGCTTGTGGTCCTTGCCCTCACGCTGGTTCAGGGTTCGCTTGGAGCCAGGGGCAGGCTCTCAGCCGCTGGCCCCTTACAAAGAGACGCTCAGTTGTGCCCCCCCGGGGAAGTAAATCCTTCTCCGCAGCCAGCGGCACAAATTCCCATGTCTTCTCCACAGCCTTTGGGTCCCCAAGCACACCAAGAGGTGCAGCTCCCTAGAGAGATGCCCCTCCACATCATCCTCAAGGAGACAGCAGCCCAAGGCCACGCTTCGCAGCCGTTCCTCCCGCAGCCGCTTGTTGCCAGATCGCTTGGCAGGAAAAGGCCTGACTGGGCTCAGGCATATGATCACATTTCTGTCCTGCTAACAGAGCACACAGCGCGGCTTATGCTGATGGGTACCGGGGCTGTGTCAGCTGGAACCCCATCCTGCAGCGTGGGAGGCTTGCCCTGATGCCTGTCAACAGCTCTACTGTGCCAACCGCCACCCCGGAAAAAAAAACCTTGCAGAAGAGCAATGCACCACTACCAGCAAGAGCGATTTGCTTCAAGATGGTGGTACCGTGCTCGTTCCCACCGTGTGCCATGGATGGAAACAGCAGCACTGCTCCCTGCTCTGCCTCAGCCGTGTTGGGGTACTGGAGGTGCTCTCACTAGCAGCTGCCTTCAGCAAAGAACCTCTGGACGTCTTTTAGTTTCTGTGCCATGGAGGAGAGCTTTGATCGGTGGCAGGAGGCTGTGCTGAAGGCGTGTGCAAGGCTCTGTGGTGGAAGGAAGACCTCAGGCTGGGTAAAGTAACATTCATGGAAAGACACGGTGAGCCCAGCCCTTCCTTCACGAGGCAGACAGAGCACTGGTTTGGGAAGGGGGTTGTATCGGCTCTGCCGAGCAAACCAGTAAGGTCAGCAGCCAGCGAGATGATCTGGGAGAGCTTCTCCACGGCTGGAGAAGTTCTTAGGCCACTCTACAAATGGGTGATGGACCCATAGGCAGGCACGGCAGCCTTTATTCGAGAAGGCTTCCCAAACCATATTGCAGAGAGGATGCACAGTCTTATTTCAAACTTGCCATCAGCTCATGGGTGCTCTGGCCGAATGCACAGTGCCTGCGTTTTCCACGACTTGTCCCAACTGAAGCTCCTCCAGTAATGATAGTTGTGCCTCCCTCATATCCAGAGACCCAGCTACCGCCTGGTATGACCTGGCCTACGCTGTTACTCGCAGCAGGCTCTGGCACCTCTAGGAGCTCTTCGTGTGCTGCCTGCTGGATGGCAGTGGAAGGGCGCTGGCTGCCAGCCAGCCAGGTGGAAGCAGCGTTCCCACCGTCAGCCTTGCAGAGGACCTCCTGCTGCTCTGCCAGGATCCTTGGTGGTTCCTCTGCCCCTGCATGACAATGAGAGAACGAGGGTTCAGGGAAGGCGTATGGCTGGGTGGGAGGGGATGGGGGAAGAGCTGCTGGAGTCAGAGCTTCTCCCCGCCGCCGTTTCAGCTTGCTCGCTTGCCATGTGTTCACTTGCCTGGGGAATGGGGAGGGATGGGTTGCAAGGAGTACCCCTGCGGAGTCTTTGGTGCAAGGTCCTTGCTTTCCATGCTGCCATATCCCTCAGCCTGAAAGCAAAATAACTTCTCTCATAACGGCACGCATCTTTTGGTCCTGACTCTGCCACTTGCCTGCAGTGGGGATTAGACCATTATTCCCCATGAAAATTTTGATGCTAGACAAAGTGCATGGCTTCAGTGCTGGGAGGTGAACCCAACAGAACTGCAGGGCAAAAATAAAAACCCAACGCAATTCAGGTATCTACAGGAAACAAGCCTGCACGACTATTAGAGCTACCTGTGATCACACAGGGCTGAACGCAGGGCCAGGACTGGAAGCCAGGTGCACTGTGAGGGACTGAAGCTCTGCTGGATTCCTGCACTCGTGTCAACTGCCTTGTGCATCCTCACTGCCCCTCTGTCTGGGCAGCATCCTCGAGGGGCTCAGGCGCTGGAGTGATTTCTTCAGCTGGGAGGATGGGTTGCAAACCAGGTTGCGAGCTAAAGAAACAGTCTTGGAGTCTGGGCTCCAAGAGATGGAAAACCCAGGTCTCTGTGTTGAGCTGGCAGAAGAAGGTGGGACTGTCCATTGCTAGTCCTGCAGCCTGTCACCACAGGCATCAGGGGACTGCAACCCTCAAGTCCCCGGCGGAGAGCTGGATAAAAAAAATCAGCACCCAAGGAAGGGGCAACAGCAGACCAATGCAGAGGTGAGATTTTTAAACCAAGCCTAAAGGGCGCCTTGCTGCCGTCCAGCCCTGTGATGGTTTTGGAGCAGCTCTCATCTGGCAGAGTAGCGTTATTCCTGCTCAGCGTTTTGCATTTTAGTTGTTAATTTTTTTAAAAGACCTAGAATCAGATTTATCACCAAGTGTATTGGAACGTATGACCACTCTATTCTGCATTTCAGTTAGCACTTTCCTCTCCGTGAAAAATGGTTCAAACATTAATTCCTCTAGCTTCCTGGTCATTGCACCATTTTTAAGCTAAACTGGAAAGGCAGCGCTTTTGAAGAGGAAGTAGTAAATATTCTACAAACCATATACTATGAAAGTATTAATCATCAGAAAGCATTGTGCAGAGATCATACTCTCCAGCATGTTCCCAAGTTTTTACAGACAGCACACCTGCCATGTGTGGACAGAGTTCGTAACACAGACGACAGACCAGTAACAAGGTGTTAGGTACCGGTATCTCTCTGGAAGCAAGTCATTGCAATTTCCAGTTCTCACAGGTATCCCATGTCACAGCCACTCAAAGATGCCCCCATGCTTCTGGGGTGCTGTGGCCTGGATTTTGTGATAAATTGTGTCATCTGCATCCTGATTTATAACCCAGCCTGAAGTGTCACATTTTGAGAAATCTTATGAAAAAAATAAACATCTCTATTTCACATCCCAAGCATCAAAATAGGGTGTCTCTAAGACAAATACACTGCCTTGGGATTCCAGCTGCTGATGGGCACAAGTGGCAAGTCCTGTCAATCTTAATGGTGCCAACCAGTGCACAGCTGTGGCAAATCTGATCAGGTGTTTTATCCATTGCAGTTTATCTCTCTAAACCCAGCTCTCTGCCTGTTCTGACGATGCCTGCCTTGGACAGCAAAAGCCAGTCTTGGCTGAATTGCAAAATATTTTTATGGACACATTTTCCTGTGGCCTTTGAGCACCATAACCCTTAAACTCATTTCCAATTGCAATTTAGCCATGTTTGAACATAGTTCTCCAGTGAGGAAAGATGAAGAACACAGTGCCTGGATCATCTCATCACTCTTCTTACTCTTCTGGAAGCTTTGAGTTATGGCAAGTGCCAAGAATTTAGATCCTCATTTACCGGTAGGTCTGCATCACTGCTACTAATATCCTATGTACCTTTTCCAGTGAGAACGGGGTACATCTAATAACTGCTGTTACAGATACAGAAAGCTCTTTGTGGTAGTAAACGCAGCAATTAATGCTAATGAGTCTGCTGTTAGCAAGTAATACTATTGGTGTTATGCTCACGCCTCACCAAATGCAAAGCTTCAGTTTGTTAAGCAGATGCCAGTGTTAACAGCCAAATTCTCTTCCCATGGATAAGTTAGTGTTAGTTAAATGTACCATTAAAAATAACCATTTAAAATGTTAATGAAAAGGGAGGTTGTGCTTGCCAGGGTTTTGCTTGTCTTCTTCTTAGCCTCAGCTTTAAGGTGGTGGAGGTGAAAAGGCACAGGCAGCTTTTCCAGGGGTGTTCAGAGCAGACATTGGAGCCCTGGTAGGACTGGTGACAGCCACGTACAGCACCAGAAGCGTGGCTTGTTCCCACCTCAGCGACTGGGCAATAACGCTCAGCGCCGACCTTCATATCCATGCAGCACGCTGGTACCCCAGCCTGGGGCTCCCCCCACCAGCTTTGCCTTTGCCCCCCGCTGCCCTGCAACCCCCCAGCTCTCCCAGTGCCGTGGAAGAGGATGACGGCAATGGAGGAGGGTTCATAATCCATCGCTGCTTCTCGGTCTCGAGTAGCAAAGCTGTGGTAAGAGCTAACCATGTTCATGTTCACAGTCCTGCTTACACCTAGTGCTTACTGACGTACCGCTGCTTAGCATGCTGTTTGTGCTGAGCTTCTGACAGCAGGTTTTATTTCATTTCATGCAATTTAAGAAACAAGTCTGTACTCTCCTGAAAATGAGGCTTTCATCGTCCTATGTGTTATCTTCCAGAAACAAAATTAGATAAGCCTTTCCTAGAATATACCCCTGTTTTGTACACAGGTCTCCAGTCTCTGCCCTAGCAAACTGGAAATAAATAGGCTGTAGAGGAGAAGGTGGAAGGTGAAACAGAGGCAGTGAAGGCACCACACAGATGCTGCACAGAGCAGACCCAGAAATAAGCAGCCCTGGGTTTTCCTGCTCCAGCAGCGTGCAAGGACAAGACCACCTTGCTCTCAGAGCTCCAGCCAGGCTCTCCCGCAGCGTGAGCTCAGCCCGGCTGTGTGTATCCTTGCGCTGCTGCTCCGGCATTGGGGTTGCCTTTCCCCAGGTTTAGGCACACACTGCTCCGTTTCCCCCGGGCTGCAACCCTGGGCTGCCCTAGCCCTGCCGCACAGCCGGGGCCTGGATCCCAGCCGGACCGCTGCCTTGGCAGTAGCACATTTAGCTGTGTCCCCGGGGCTTGCCAGGAAATACAGATTCTCCCTGTATTATATTATATTACATTGTATTATATTTTATATTATTATATTATATTATATCATATCATATTATATTATATTATATTATATTATATTATATTAGACAAGGCAGGTGCTGCAAGGCTGTGACATCCAGGTAGCATTTATGTGTTGGACAGATCCCGCCATCGGAGTGATTTGGCTGTAGATGTCCTGGGCTCTTCATCCCTCATACTTACCATGCTGAGATATCCCAGGTGCTGCTTTCTCCTTTCACCAGAATCCTTGGATCCTGCTTCTTGGTTTCCTTGCCCCTTTGGCTGTGTTTTCTTGTAAATTTGCCGTGGCTACCCTGCTGCCCTTTCCCTTCTGCTCTCTTTCTTCTAACCTATATTTCTCATGCCTGCTTGTGCCCATGGTACATGACTCCCGCCCCTCTCCCCCTTGTCCTGGCTGCCCTCGCTCCAAGCCCCAAGCTCCCTTCATTCCCCTGGCTCCCCTCTCCCTCCTTAACATAAGACCTGGCCTCTCCGGTGCTGTGTCCTGCTCTGTTTTTTTGGCCAGCACTTTTTGCCTCCTTTCTTACTGGCCTCTTCTTCCATCTCCACCATCGTGCTCCATCTTTTGGTGCTCCTCTCTCGTGCTCGCCTGTGCTGCTCAGCCTCAGCCCATCCCTTCCATCTGCTTCCTTGCTCTTCCCTTCCTGGGACTACAACCCTGATCCCGACCTGTACCTGCACACACACACACACACTTACGGTATTTACTTTTAAAAAAAATTGTGCTTATTTGCAAGAGCAGAAGGCAAGCACTGGCTTCAGGACTTGGCACTGCAGTTTCGCCCACACCACCCAGTCGCAGACAGTCTCCACTCCTCTCCTCTCCTCGTGGCAGTCCCAATTCATCCCTATTTACACCCACCCTGCTCCCTTCACCCCCAGGCACTGCACCCCAGGGCCCAGTCTGCTGGGGGGAGCCGGCACCCTCAGCCCCAAGCCACTTGCCCTGCCCTGCTTGCAGCCCTGCACCACCTTGCCCCACATCCCCTGTCTGGGATGGGAAGTCATCATTAGACACGATCAGAGAGGAGACAAGCCCAGGTATGCAAGGAAGGGAGGGGAAATAAAGAAACATTACTTCCTTTTCACGTTTATTTAATTTTTGTATTTTTTTGTATTTTTTTAAGATCACAGAAGAGCAGAGCATTCATACATGTAAAGAAACAGAAACGAGATAACAGAAGTTAAATACATTGAGAAAAGAAAAAATAAAAAGCTTCTTTATTTTTTTTTCCATTACTGGGTTTTGCTCATTCATTTATTGGGTTGTTTTGTTTCTTTGATCGGTTCTTTTACACACACACTTGCGCTTTTAAAATTTTCTTCCACAGAGCTAGTTCCAAAAACAAACCAATGGCAAAAAATAAAATGGCCGTTTTCTCGTTTCGTTAAAGAGAATTTCAGCTCATGTCTACAGTGCTGGGGAAAAATATATATAAAGATATAGATATATATATATATTTATATGTATATAACACTGTTAATGAGGAGAGTTCTAACCACCCCACCGTGTAGCAAGAAGAAGGGACTGGCCTTCATTCTCAAGGTCTAGAGGATGAAACTTGGCTCCAGCTGGGAAAGCTGAAAGATTTTGGGAGGTGACGGTGGCACCGCAGAGGCGGGTTCCTGCTCTTTGCCCCTCTCCTCCCTTTCCTGGCACACACGTGTGCCCCCGCACGTGCAGACACACACGCGTGCTTTCTCCTGGTTTCCTCGGGAGGTCACCACGCAGCAGCGTGGGCAGACAGAGCCATCGCCGGGAGCAAGTGGAGGAGCGCTTGTCTGGCCGCGTGTGTGATGGACGGCGTGGGAAAGGAGAGCGCCCGTATGGTAGCCGTGAGGACTGCTCTAGCATGGGTGCGGTAGAGGTTGCAGGGGTGCGCGCGTGTGCCTGTGCGTGGCCGAAATGGGGAGCAAAATGTCATCATTTCGGAGAAGGACAGCCTCACCTGGGAGGTGTTCTCCCCACTGGCTGGCTCCTAGGCGGTCTTGCTCCTCGTCTCCATCTGTGGCCCGTCTGTTATGTACAGAAACATCCACACGCCTGTTCCCAGGGCACGGCTGGATCCACCACGGTCTCACACCGCGTGGCTCAGGGAAACCTGTCGCAGCGTGGTGTGCACGCCCTGGGGGGGCGAGCGCCTGATGCACCGGGAGCACAGGCAGGGAAGGAAGGTCCTGCCCTCCCCGGGAACGGCCCTTCTCGGCTGTGATCTCTGTGCTGCCCAAGGAGCCCTGCCGTGCATGCAGCCCAACCACCCGTGCTGCAGTCATGTCCTCCTGACCTGCACTGCCCCTTCCTCCTCCACTCTCTGGGCACTTCTACAAGGTTTGCAGGGCAGGCTGAGTCACTGTGGCACCAGCTCACCTGAGCCTGCAATAAATGAAGGACCCTTTGCTTGCCACTTGTCTGGACTCATTAGGAGAGCTGCTCCTCTTTTCCCAAGCCCTGCCTTGGCTGATCTTGCCTCACACACACATCGCTCCAAGACACAGAGATACAGAGGATCATACCAACATATCCTCACCAAGCTGACATCTGCTTTCCTGTTACGGCGAGTGAATCAACAAGCAAACACCACATATTGCCCTAATAGGAGCCAACCATCAAGCAAAATTTGGGGGACTGTAGGAGCTGCCTGAACATTGTTCTAGCAAGTTACAAGAAGGAAAAGAGAAAGGTTTTAATGGTGTGACACAGCTCTTAGTCAGCAGGAGTCATGCAGTTAAATAAAAAATAAAAAATCTTCTGGGCATCCCACTGGAAATGAAGCCGCTCTAAGACTAGCGTTGAGAGGCCACAGTCTCCTCGCTGGTGAACCTGGGAGTTCTGCGCATGGATGATGGACAGCACTCATCCCTACCCATTTCCACCAGCATCACATCTTGGCAATGACCATCCAGTTTCTCCATCATTTCCCTGCCTAAGGTTCTGCTCCTTCCATGGGACAGTTTGCTCCTGGCATCCCTAACTCAAGGAGTTTTGTGTACTCAGGTCAGAGAAGCGGTAAGATTGTGCACCATCAGGAGGGAGAGAGAGAGAACTTCTCAAACACCCCCCCCCCCCCCCCCCCCCAGCATCTCCTCCGTAGGACTGTCTTGGTTAGCCATCCTTGGTGTCAGTTGCTACATCACATCAAGCACCATGATGATTTGGGCTGCGGGTCAGTGTGCTTGGAGGAGAGGAAGCAGAGGTGCGAGAGGGGTTGGGAGGAGAAGAGCTGTTCCCTGTGCCCATAGATTCCCTCATCAGAGAGGGGCGAAGTGGTAGAGCACTGCACAAAGATTGAGCTGAAACATCACCTGGTGACGAGGCTGTGAAGGACTCTAAAGTAGCTCCTCCGACTTCCCAGATCCTCTTCCCCAAATGCTCTTGAATCATCAGGACTTGCTGTTTAGTCCCCCAAATTCCTTCCAGATGTGCAGCTTCCACTCAGCCTGGAGACCATGTGGCTATTGATGGTGACTTTGTCCATGCTGTGAGCTTGGACTTTCAAAATGGGGTTGCTCAGACAGGTGGCTTGGGGGCATGGTCTGGATGCACCTGGAGCTAAGAAGAGCTGGTGGGGCTTGGCTATACTTTGACCAAAAGTGGGGCAAGCAGCAGTACACGAGAGATCTGCCCAAGCGGTGAACAGTCAGTGGCGTGAGAAAGGTGTGCAGACAAAGACTAACTCTCGACACAATGCATGTCACCAATGAAATCTTCATGAATGGCACGTTAACATGCACTTGGTGCTAGCATGGGGCGACACAACTTCACTGGTGAAGAAAGCGGGACGGGGGGAGGAGGGTACTGCATCACTGAGCAACATACCCACGAGCTGCGGGGCTGCAAACAAACAAAAATGAACACAACTGCCAAGATACAGGTGTCGGCTGGAGCGTCCCACGTCGCCCTTCCCAGCCGTTCAGAGACAGGCGTCTACTTCGTTTTCCATCTGACCAGACACACGCTCCAAGCAACATGCTACAGTCATGCATGGAGTTCATGTGGCTTGGGGTGGCTGCATTTCCCCTGTCCAGTTCCTTTCAGAAAGACTTGCCTTCACCCCTCCTCTCGATCATCTGAAAAGGGTTAGAAATCTGCTAGCAAGTATGGGGCCATATATTAAATCTAAGTCTTTGTTCCTCTGCTTGGACATTACCAGACATCTCATGTAACTCTTGTAATATTTACAAACCAGTAGAAGAAATACAACTTTTTTCTTTTTCTTTTTTTTTTTTTTTTTTCCATTTTGTTTGTTTCTTTTTATAACACTAACTGTTAAATCTCCATCAATCAAACACAATTACACTGACGAGCTCAAGGAACTGGTGTCCCATTCCAAACTCCCATCTCTCCCAGTCCCCAACCAGCTGAGAGGCAGCAGGAAGCAAGAGCGCAGCTTTTCGGGAGGGGATGGGGAAGATAGCAACATGAACACGGAGTAGAGGTGAGGAGGAGAAACAGCTTCAGAGAAAAGGGCCTGAGACATGAGAAAACCCTTTGCAACTTCTCTGTCAAAGGGCAGAGGGAAGAAAGAGAATGGAGAAAATTGTTTGACTTTGCCTGTGTTTCCTACGTTCATCCAGGCTCTCCTCTCGACAGATGCTTTGAGCGATCCCTGCTCAAGTTCAGGAGGAAACAGGGGGATGTTCATAGCATCCCGTGACGCACACGGCAGCTTGCAGGATTAGCTTGTCGGAGTAAATCAAGCTCCAGCCTACCCACAACTCCCCCAACCCTGCTAGGAACAGACATTGACAGGAGTGGGGCTCCCAGCACTGCTGCAGATAACAAGCATACTTGGTATTTGTGGCTTTTCTCAGACAGGTCTGCAAATAACTGGCTTTAACCCTGTTTCACAGCCACCCAAAAGAGGCATGGATCTGCCCAGGTCCTGCATGCAAGACCAGATCCCAGCACCGGGATTGTGGCTGTTTTGTCTAGCTAATAGGCAGATGGCTTCAAAAAACCGGTGTCCTGGTTTTAGTAGTATATTTCCCTTTAAACATAAGCCTCTGTGCCTTGACATCTACAAAAATATCCTCTCAAAACTTAAAACCAAGAAATATGTGAGACAACGAGGTGCCGGGACTCGTGACCACCACCACACCATAGGGCTCTGATGTTTGCGCAACCAGTGCCTAGGAGTGACCCCACAGCGACAAAAACACATGCAGAGGACAACACGCACAGCAGACCTTACAACAGCAACCAGGTTGACATCAAAGAGAAGCCTCAAACTAAAGAAAAAACGGTGGGCTTGACCCAGCCCTTAGGAACAGCCTGTGCCGGCAAGTCACTGCAGGCTGCCCCCACCTTCTCGCAACAAGCCTGCGACAATAAATCCAGGCGTAGGTACAGCCCTGAGAATGAGAAATGCCGGTGATGCAGTGTTTTCCGTCATGCCAGTGTGCTGGAGACGGTGCAGCTCCAAGCCCCGGCTCCTGGGACCAGCATCAGCTCGCGGCTGTACCAGGGGATGAAAAGCCCCGTTGCAGCAGGAAATCTGGAGTTGTAACTAAGACACCGAATGACACAACCCTCCGGAGAGGTAGGCACGAGGACTGGGGTGTCTGAATGCTCTGAAGGATACAGGGCATTTTTTTTTTCCTGGGCCGCAGCACAGCGGTCTCCAAAGGAGATGCACAAGTCCCTTCAAAGACCGCCCTATCTCAGAAGGGGGGACCTGTCCCTGAATGCCTTGGGCGGATTTCAGGCACCAGTTGCCCAGCTCTGCCCTCTTGCACCAAGGCACAAACACCCCCACGTATGGCTTTGGGACCTGGAGGAGCAGGGGGAGCATAATTTACGACCCTCCAAATCCACAGCAGATCTACAGCAAGTCTGCCATCACCCGAACTCCAGCCTCTTGCCTCTCTCTCTAATATTTCCTCGCTCATTCTAGCTGCCTGTGAGGAGCCCTTGCCTGCCTGCTTAATTGCCTGCCTGCTGCTGCCCGAAACAGCTGAGCTCAGCAGAGAGGAGGCAGGGGCTGGCAGTGCCGCAGTGCAAGGTGAAAGCACCGTGCTGAGCGGCAGGGAGAGGCCTTGGCGGAGCGTGCCCCGGCTCTGCAAAGATGGGGACAGGCTCACGGACAGCAATTCCCACTTTCCTTCCCAGCAGGGGATCACCCGGTGGGCATCCCCTCCCACACGCCGCAGGGCTGCAATCCCAAGCTGTTTCCCCCTTGCCTTCAAGAGCATGCGAGCGTGGCTGCCAAGCTTGCTGCTACTGCTCCAATTCACAGGGCAAAGACAGAAAAGCAAGCTTGCTGGTGCTTGACAGCTCAATGGTGCCTGTAAAACACCGTACGGGCGTGGAATGGTCACTCGACTTGTGTGGGCTAACTCAAGTTCCTCCCTGCGCATCCCTCCCACTAAAAGACCCAGTGGCTACTTGACAAACCCTGTGTTTTGTCATCTTTGCTGCTGTGGATGCTAGGGCTCGTGACTGGCCAGGAAACAGGAGTCTTCTCCCCACTCCTCCTGTCCGCACGCACGCACTGCTGGCACTGGAGCGTACGACCGTTGGCTTCCCCTCTCCCACTGCTCTCTCTGGCTCCTGCAGGAGACCTGTTGCTGGCATGGTGATTTCCAGCCACCACCCAGCATTTTCTTAACCCTGTTTCTGACAGCCTGTTCTGTTCTCTCCCTCTCTTTCTCCTCACTCAGGAGCCACTAGAGCATCTCCTGTTGACATCTCTGCATGTGATTCTGCCATGGGAAGGGTGATGGCAAGCGATAGCCCCCTGCAGCAAGACCAGCACCCTTCAGATGAGAAAAGAGAAGCACAAGGGGAATTGTGCTGCCTACTTCTCTGCTGCACCACTTTAAGCTCCTTCTTTATAAGCCCAGAATTTTGGACCTGACATTTGTTTTTTTTTCTTACATTCACAGGTCGCGGACATTTTCTGACCTAATTTGTTTTAAATGTGGAATTTGCAAAGTGAGCTTTGTACAATACACACACACACACACACATACACACACTCACCCTTACACAGCACACATTTCCTTTTATAACAGTGAGGACAGAAAGAACAACAACAAAAAAGGGTATTGGCTCTATTTTTGCATGACTACCAAAATGGTTAGGAATGACCAGATTGTGGTTTTTCACGTTGGAGGCATCGTTCCTACGCACACCCTATACCTACAGGAATGGCTGCTCGGTGATGTCCAAGGTCTCATCACTCACAACCCACCGGCCCAGCCTCCCCTCCCCAGGAGGAGTGGGCAGCCGCACTCTGCACTCTGTAGTGCTGCAGGCCAGTCCTGCTTTCTTCTGCTTATTTGGACAAATGCACACGTGCGCACCCCCCCCCCCCCCATGCACGTGTGCAAGCACTCACGTGTAGCAGGGGCTGCTCTGCTGGTACTTGAAGGCTGACAGCCAGACAGGTTGCAGGTGGGAGAGAAAAAAAGGCTAAGCAAGGGTGCAGACTGACTCTTGCAAGCAAGGTGGCCAGGAGTCAAAAAGCCAGTGAGGACGCTGGAGAGGGGACACCATGGAACCTGTGTTGCAGCCGCTCCCCTCTCCTCACCCCTCTTCTCTGCCTGAGTGATCTCTCAGCATCTTGTCTCACACTTACAAGGCAGGACATTATCTACAGTAGGATGAGCATATGTACACATGGACTGTTCCTTTTGCATGCTTCCAGAGAGCAAGAGAAAGAGAGAGAAGACGGAGCAAGAGTCACACATACACGCATGCATGCACGCACACAGGCATACACGGGAGAAAGATACCTGGTCGAATTGAGGGGGGGAGAGGAAGAGGATTAAAAGAAAAGAAAAGGAAAGTATGTTTTCAGTAGAGTTGACACAGCTTTAGTTCAGGCCAGCTTGCACGATGTTGCATGAAGGAGGGGACAGGAAAGAAGGTGTTTAGCAAGGGCTGGGTGCACAGGAGCGCAGGGTGAAGTGAAGAGAGGAAGGGGTTCTTCACAGGACACCAGTGTGCAGAGAGCTTCAGGTGGCTTGCTCTGGTTTGTGGCTTTTTTTTTTTTTTTCTCCCTTTTTTTTTTTGTTGTTTTCAAAAATATGAACTGGCTGAGCATCAGCTCACAAAAATGACCCAGGGCATCCAAAAAGTAAAGTGGCTATAGACACCGAAGCAAAGACCTCTTTCCGCAAAAGAAAGAAAGAGGAGGAAGGAAGGAAGGAAGGTGAGGGAGTATGGAAAAGAGGAAGGAGGAGAGAAAAGAAAAGGGATCTCCTGTTCGATTGGCTTTGTGGGTTTTGTTGGGTTGTTTACATTGCAGCATCCTCCGGCGACACAGTCCTTGCTGGTGCCCCATTCTCTCCCTCACTTCGTTTTGCCTCCTAGACGGTCGGTGACTTGACAGCCGGCTTGTCAGGTTTCGGATTAAATGTTGCTGAGTCTTCTTTGCTGTAATTTTTCCTCTCCCCCCTCTTCGCTCCTGAACACACAAAAGTTGTGAAAGAAACAGTCCTCTCTCTCTCCCCCCCTCTCTTTTTTCTCTCTCCCCTCTCTTCGCTCTGTCTCCTGTATAACGCATTTTGTTTTGTGTGTTGTTGTTGTTGTTGTCGTGTTGGTTTTTTTTTTAATTATTATTATTATTATTATTATTATTTTTAATTCTGATTTGTATTAACATTTGCTGAGTAGGCAGAGCAGGGACGCTGCCAGCAGCCACAGTGGGACGGCCAAACTCATGGAGCCGTTGTCTACTCTCCCTGTGCCGGGTCCTGCAGGGTGCGAGAAGGGAGAGAAAAGAGGACAAAATTACACACAGCTGAGCGAGACAGGGGTTAACACAGGAACACAGTGCTTCGCTCCGGGGCTGCAGACCGGGGCTGCAGGGCACAGCCGCATTCCCGCTCCAGTGTGCCTCCGTCCAGGCTCCTGCCCGCCGGCTCCTCCTCATCCTCCCCTCCTGCCCAATGCTCCATCGGCACGCGGCTCTCCCTAAGCAACGCCCGGGCTGGAGAAAGAAGGCCTCGAGCAAGCGGGAAGGCTCAGCCCCGGCTGCCTTCCCCATCCCATTCCTCACTGTGTCTCCGGCTGGATGCCTGGAGCGGGGGCACGGTTCACACCTTCACACGGTGTACCCCCCCCCAGCCCCACATCTCCCCACTCTGGCGCTGGCCCTGGGACGCCAGGGCTCGTTGTAATTCTGCGCGGTGGCCAGTGCCTGTCTGCAGCCAGACACCGGCTCCGCAGGGGCTGATTCATCACAGCGGTCCGATCAATAAAACATGGGCCCGACCAGCGGATGCCTCCCCTCCCAGGGGCTGCGCCGCAATTATTTATTTCTTAATCGGGGTGGAGGAAGGCTTCGCTGTTGTGTTTATGGCCTTGCGGCACGGCACCTATGGGGTAAGGGTGCAGGGTGTGCCAGGGAGGTTGATTTTTTTTTTGTAAGGGTGGGAAACGAACTTGCATGCGTGTGTGCGTGCATGCATGCATGGGGGGGTCTGCCGGGGGGTGGGGGGGAGTGCTCTGCCGCAGCAACAAATAGTGCAGCCTCGCTCCAGGAATATTAAGTGCTAACACTCCTGACATCTTCTCATTCATCCTCTCATTTATGGGTTCCCGTTTCTGGATGGCTTTAAAGGCAGCGATGCTATTTTAAATTCACCCTGCAATACCAAGCCTCGGCAGCCTTTGCTTTATCATGGGGCAGGGAGGTGGTTTTGTAAATGCATGCTCATCATGTATATGTACACACAGGTGCACGCCTATATGTACATTTATATGTACACATATATGTATAGGTACACGTATATGTAGTGTTTTACACAGAAGGGGTGCAGGAAGATGCTGAAGGGTGGAGATGGAGATGAGTCTATCGGTTGGGACTGATGCTGTGGTGGAAGAAAGAAGACATGCTTACTACCAAGAAGAGCTATTTTTCTAAGGGTGGGGGGAGCCAAAAAACCCCTGCAGTTTACCAGGCGAAGAGCCGCTCTCTGCTGGGTGGAGCACGGGTGCCACAGGCTCGCTCGGCAGCACAATCGCTATTAAACTCTAGATGGTGACTAAAAGGCAGCAAATCCACGGATGTCCCCAGAGCCCCTGAAATTCTGTAGCACTTTCATTTGTGTGATTTCTTCCTAATGTAGCCCATCACTTACTAGATCAGCTGTTTGTGCCCCAATTCTATTCTTTCATTATTAAGTAAGTATGTGCTGAATTGTGTGGAAAATTTATATTCCATCTATGGCTTCTTTTTTTCAGTTAGTCCCTGCTTGCCTTCTGTGGCTTGTCACACAAATCCTACAATATTGGTTTTTCACTCCTTGTTTGGGTGACAGGAACTTATTTCCCCCTCTGAGCTCGGGCACCAGTTCAATTTCAGCTACTATACTTACCTGCACTATGTTTCAGAGAAAACATCTTTCACGGTCAAACAACTGGGGGGAGGCTGTTTGGGACAATTTCCATCCTATATTGGCAGTGAAGAAGTCCCAAAACGTGACTCCTCCGGCCCAGCAAATAATCAAGAATACACCAGGCAGGGTGTGTTGCCCACAGAAAGTTTCCAGCCATCACGTTTTTACTGTTTGGCTAAAATACCACTTGTCTAACACATACATCTATGTCACACATACGTACATGGCAACCACCCACCCCTCCTTGCCACTCTTCTTGGGTGCACATGCCAGCAGAGCAAAAGCACAGGTACCTACGGAGGCACGCGATGCACAGCTGACGCAGGGCTGTGTTTGGCCTGGGCTGGGTGCTGCTGCCTTAATACGCGTAAGTGCACGGCTCGGGGCTTGTGTGCTTGGTGGGGCGTGGGGGAACAGAGGTGCGGCGTGGTGTGGTGTGATACGGTGTGGTGTGGTGTGGCGTGGTATTGTGTGGTATGGCGTGGTGTGGTGTGGTATGGCATGGTGTTGTGTGGTATGGCGTGGTGTGGTGTGGCGTGGTATGGTGTAGCATGAGTGTGGTGTTGTGTGGTATGGCACGGTATGGTGTGGTATGGCGTGGTATTGTGTGGTATGGTGTGGTGTGGTATGGCGTGGTATTGTGCGCGTGTGGTATGGTGTGGTATGGCATGAGCGTGGTGTGGTGTGGTATGGTGTAGCACGAGTGTGGTGTTGTGTGGTATGGCATGGTATGGTGTGGTATGGCGTGGTATTGTGTGGTATGGTGTGGTGTGGCATGAGTGTGGTGTCATGTGGTATGGCGTGGTGTGGTATGGCGTGGTATTGTGTGCGTGTGGTATGGCATGAGTGTGGTGTGGTATGGCGTGGTGTGGTATTGTGTGTGTGCTGTGGTGTGGTATGGCGCGGTGTGGTATGGTGTGGTGTGGCATGAGTGTGGTGTCGTGTGGTATTGTGTGTGTGGTGTGGTGTGGTACGGCGTGGTGTAGTGTTGTGTGGTATGGTGTGGTGTAGCATGGCCTGGTGTGGTGTGGCATGAGCATGGTGTGGTGTGGTATGGTATGGTATAGTATGGCGGAGTATGGTGTGGTCTGGTGTGGCGTGGCATGAGCATGGTGTGGCGTGGTGTGGTGTGGTGCAGTGCAGTAAAGGGACAACCTTCTGCAATACCTAGGAATACGGGAGGACGCACAAGGCCTGGCGTGACGAAGGACCTGGGAGAGGGTCGCGCCAGCTCCCGCTCACCTTGAGCTTCGCTGCGCAACCTGGAAGGTATCTATCCATCTATCCATGTATCCATCCACCCATCCGCCCCGCCAAGACTCCCACCTCCACCGCCGGAACCCGGTGCCCCTTACACGTCCCCACCACAGCCCCTGCTCGCCGCCACACGCCGCGCGCCTCAGGGCGAAAGGCGGGAAGAGACGGCGGCGCCGGGACCCAGCGCGCTCCCAAACCGCCGCATCCCCCCCCCCGCCTCGCCTCAGCGCCGGCCCGCCATAACCCCGCCCGCACACGTCACGCACCTGCAGCCCCCCCGCCCGCCAGGCCGCGGTCTCCGCCGCCCTCTGGCGGCCGCCGCCGCCCCCCGCGGAGACAGACCCCCCCACACACACCGTGTCGAGACCCCCCCCCCGTGTCCCCCTGCCCGCCTGGGCCTGGGCACGGACTCAGGTCACGGCCCCTCGGCCTGCGGTCCCGGCTCGGCCACCCAAAGCGCTCCCTTGGTGCTGACAGCCGAGAAGCGAGCGTTTTGGGGGGACACACGACACACGGGGGGTGTTTCTGTGTGGGGGCTTTGTGGCACTTTCCCTGCTTTTCTCCCATTTTCGTAACCTTCGGGTTGTGCTCTGGGAATTTGGTCTGCAAGCTCGTCTCCCGGGCTGGGCGTTCCCCTGCCGCGTTTGTGGACGTGCGATTGCTTCAAAGGGGTTTTTTTTCCTGCCACCGCAGCCAGGGAAGGAAATTGGGTTTCCGATGATGATGATGACGAGTTAATACAAATATCTGGCAGCATTTTGCAAATAAACCCTTAAGGGACCCCAGACCCCGGACGGCTGACCGAGTCAGATCACATCAATCAAATTAAGAAGGAACAGACTGAAAACTGGCAACGGCAAAACAACGGCACTTCTCTTCCTCGCTCCAAATCATGAGACATTTAGATACCCAGCGCCTAACCGTGCTGCAACAGCCTCACTGGACGTTTCCAAGGGTTTGTCCGTGCCACCCATTCAGCCTGGGCGATCTGCATCGATGCCATGGCACTTGGCCGAGATTTAGAGAGCTGTAGCCCTCTCAGGGCTGAAGGGGACCTGGGACCCTCTTCCCAAGGCAGGGTAACCCTCACTGTGTCCTTAAATTTAACCATGGGAAAAACCAGCGCCGTGCCACCGTAACCTTGCCGCTCCTGCCCACCCATGTATAACGCGCCCGTGCAGCGGCCTTGCACAGAGAGGCTCCAGGGGTCTTTTCCCGAGGGAGAACATCTCCGTACTTTCAAGTGGGGATGCAGAAGGGGCGGCGAGGCCCTTCAGCGTGAGACTTCTTCAGCGATTTCACCCACTGCCTCACCCTCCTGCGGCCAAACCCTTCCATGCAGCATGAAGCAGAAGAGTTGCTGCATGCTCCCACATGCTGCATGCCATTCAGGGGGTGCTGCGAGAGTTTTACCAGCCTCATACGCAGAGCCAGTGGCACCTGCTACTGCTAAGGCTGCCTGACCTTTCCCGTTATAAGGCCCTGGTTGTGTAGCGCTTTACAAACATCAACAGGGCAGGTGGAATGATCCCATGCTGGGTGTTTGCCTTGGGCTGATTGCATTATTATTTTTTTTTAAGGGGAAGAGCAGCAGCCAAAATACTTCTGCTGTGTCTGAGAGCAAGGCTTGAGGAGGAAAAAAGTGTTTATTTTAAATGTAAAAAGAAGAAAGCCACTGACTATCCCTCAGAACATTTTTCTGCTCTGATGCTTTGGCTTGGACCCTTGTGACAGTGCAGAGATTTGGTCTTTCAGAAAAAGGTAAATAGCTATACAAAACTACCTGCCTTCAATACCCTTGGGGAGGGGGTCCCCACAGACTTCACACATCTTGAGTGAATTTCCTGGGACCACCTCAGTGGGTCAGTGCTTTGGCCTCTCACAGGTTTTAGTCCCCCTGCTCCCCCAAAACCGGCACAGCACAGCTGGGCTTGCTGCACTTGCTCCTCTCCAGAGGGCTGCAAGCTAAGCTGGCCCAGGTTTCACTACAGGGGACATGGGTATGCATGCTAGTATGAATTAGCATGGTATAGCTGTAATGCTTTTTTGTGTGTGTGCATGTGTGTCGTGGCTCATGAACTGCTCCTACTCCTGTCAAGGGTGTAGGAAAAGACATGGCAAGAAGTGGGGGGGGGGGGCTTGGTGAGATGGTGGAGGGAGAGGGGAAAAGCAGGGTGCTGCTTACATTCACAGCAAATCACAGCAAGATTGCAAAGGCGAGAACTGCTCTCTTCCTCAAAAACAGCCTGCCTCCAAAAGGAGCATACCACAAGAAAAGACCAACTCTACTGGGTCAGTCCAAGGGTCTTGTCCGACCTTCAGTCCTGTTCCCTGCAGGTGCTGGGTGGAGGCCAGCCGGGAGCACATGGCCAGCATGGCATCATACTGGCCTGCCTCAGGTGCTTCAGAGTCATCCTAAGCCAGTGGAAGCTGCACTCCTTAACAGACTCATTTTTTTCTTCCACGAACTTGTCCAGTCACTTCTGGACTGCCTGCAGACTTCCATATCCACAACCTCCCTCGACTTTTAAGGAGCGCAGCGGCAGTCAGCTGCCAGCAGTGATATTATGGCCACACAATAAATTTGGGTGTTACGTTCTCCTGTGACTTTAGGACCTTGGCATTAATAGAAAAGCTGGCACACTGCCCGTTACTAATTGCCACCTGAGCCGGCTAGATTAAAACTGTCTCAGTCACTCCTTGCTCTGCAGTCTCCTCTGCTGCCTACAGGAGAGCCAGGCTAAGGAAACTGCTCAGTGTGGGAAGAATTAGCTGGGGTGCGTTCAGATCTCCCTAGGAAAGACAGAGATGAGCTTTTCGTCAAGAAAACTGTTAAGAAAGAAGTTACCCAGTGTCAAGAGACTGGTGTCCTGAATCGCAGAGCTGCAAGTCTCCCCACCAAACCTGGGGCATGGCTATTACTGACCCCTCAGTGGATGCGACCCAGGTGGCTGAAGGGAGCACAGTTCAGATGTGGGAGGGCTTGGTATGATGCCCCCTGAGGCCTAAGCAACCGAGACTCCAGTGGTGCATCCCCCGTGGCACAGGCTCAACCTCCAGAGACAAGGCTAGCTGCAGAAATCACCGAGAAGCGAGCTGGCTTCTGAGGTCTGACCTTTGTGGGATGAATAAAAGGGCCGTTTTTCTCCCTGCCTTCAAGCCTTGAATTTAATAATGCTATAAGGCACTGCAACACAGAGCCTCGGCAGCAGCGGCCAAGATCCGAAGGCTCCTCGGTAGCCCTGTATGTGCCCTGCCTCATGGCTGTCGTTGGCCCCTCAAAGCCTATAGCGTCCATTTGGGCTTGGGGGCTGCATGAGGAGGTAATAAATATGGGAGGAAGATTGTATCAGGTCAGAGGCATAGGAAAAGGCGGCCGTGATGAGGGATATAAGAAGGGGATAATATGGACCGAGGCGATACGATGAGCCTTACGCTTGTACCAACGCAGGGCTACAGCACAGGGAAGGTCTTCAATTGAAACAGCAATACGGGCACGATTGGCTCAGGACACTGAAGAGGGCAAGAGGAGGAGATGTCAGCCAGGGTGAGGATGGGGAAATGTAGGAGCTGATGTGAGCATGCAGGCTGGATAGGTAAGGAGACCAGGTCCTGGGAGAAGGGGAGCTGAAGAGAGGAAATTAAACCCAGATCAGGCATAGGGAAGCAGGGATGGTGGGAGAGGGGCAGGTACAGGGGAAGGATGGTGTTATATGGGAGGAGGGAGTCAGCACCGGGACCGCAAAGGCCAAGAGCCATTACCCACCCGGGTCAGAACCAGAGGAGACAAAGCGGGGATCCCCCCGAACAGTCGAGGGAGGGATGCGGTGCCGCCGATGACGCCAAATCGCCGCTTCCCCGCGAGGTGGCAGCCGAAAGCCAAGGAAAAACGAGACTCCGGGCGCTCACCCGGCCCGGCTCGCAAATCCCCGGTCTGGGAAGCGCGCTGGCTGGCACCTACCACCCAGCCTTAATGGCTACGAACACCTGCGGGGAAACCCTGGGGTCCCGCACCGCAAAGCCCCCGCGGGACCACGCTAAAGGAAGGGTGCCAGCTCCGGGTGCTCGGACCCACTTCTGCCTGAGACAGCCTCATAGGACCACGGTTATGGGGCACAGAATCTGACCCCCGCCGGTCCGCAACCACCACCCAGCAGTATCCTTGGTAAAACTGCCTTGGGGGGGGGGGGGGGGGGGCAGATCTGACCCGCTGGAGGGTCATCCCCATCAAAAGCAAGACATTTCCCCACTATGGTAGCAAGAAGCAGAGGTTGCAGGGGGTGGTGGTAAAGTTTCTAGCCCATTCTACTTCCTCCATGCAGATAATCTCCCTTCTGCCCCCTCACTCCCTCCAGCTCCTTTTCGTTACACCAACAGCACCCCTGAAGGTGCCCATAAGTGAGGGGGGATAGAGGCTGTGCGATGACATGTAACCCTTGCTGAACCCGCAAACGAGGCCAGACTTGTAAGCAAAGCCACAAGTCCCCTTGGTTGCACGGAGGCACGCCTCCAAATGTTGTAAGCGACATGATCACCGCTGGCAGAAATTGAACGTACGACTTTCAAGACTCGCAACGCAGACCTCGAAAAAGGGTCATCTGAGATGCAAGCAGAAAGCAGATATATTCCTGGTCCATACCCAGAGGGAAAAAATCACCCACCCATCTACACGTTTCACACCCACATTCGCCAATCTAGAATATTCTACTGGGTCCAGGGTCCCATCATCTGAATAAACCGAAATGGAGATAGGAAACGAGACAGCAGGTGCCAGTTTTTCTCTTATTTACATTAACAAGACTCCAGGAGCCTGACATATCTGCAGTGCTGATGGAGGAGAGCCCACAGAGAAGTTTCAAAGGGCATCAGAATACTACAGACTCCTTATTTGCTTTCGGGAATCAGCCCCTGGGATTCTGCAAAGAACACGAGGTAAAACCTGGTGCAAGAGGACCATCAGCCCCCATGAGTTGCTAAATGGAAGCGAGGCCAGGAGAAGACATGGGACAGGCTAAGAGGACGTGACGGTAAGGACTAGAAGGAGTGACGGTAAACCAAGTACAGCTGGCTTGTTTTTCCAAGTGCTCTCCACCCTGAGCAGCTCTGGGCTCCATGCTGTTGACAGGTTGACTCTACTTATAGTGAAGACTGGAGTCCTGCTTCTTGAGCAAAGAGGAACAAAAATGAGGGAGGAATGAAAAAAAAACCCTCTAAAGGAAAAGGTGCAAGGGGAAGGGGATGTGCACCATATGGGTCTCTCTGTCATCTCACTCCCTGGGAGCCTGGAGGGGTCTTAGGTTTTACACTTGCCAGCTCCTCTGCAGGAAGTAATTTCTCTAGTCTGTTGACTCTCTTGCCAGGGCTTCAGAAGATGAAATCTTTATTATCATGAAGGCTTAAAAGGGAGGAATACTGTTAATTCCATTTTCAAGGTCATACTTTGAAAGTTATTAATTTCTTTCTTCCAGGGCTTTGCACTCTAGTCTAAGGCTTTAGGGATTACCAGCTTCTACTTACTAGGGTTCATTTGGGGCTTTTTTCTTACTACTTTCCTGTCGTCGTCCTCCCCCCCCCCCCCCCCCTCCCCTTTGAGAAGAAGACACAATTTTTCACTCCCTGTTCTTAATGTTGAAACTGTTTTGTTCATTACCTGCTCATACCCCATTCTCACTACAAGTTCTGCTCCTGTAATTAAAACTTGACTGTGACTGCAGTGGCAATAGGCTGGCTTTTCTAGAGGTGGAAGTACCACTGTGTAAACTAGGGAGGATGCCCTCCAGCAACTCTCCAACAAGATTAAGGAAATGTCTCTGGTGTCTATCAATCTTAGCGCACGGTTTAATGTATTTCAGAATTTGCTCATGCTTTTTTAGCACTGAACAGTTCTTCCCCATGTTTTGGAGCTCATTCATGGTGTACTAAGTACTCATCTATCAAACCTCACGTCTTAGTGAAGATTCATTCTGTAATGCAGCACACCCATCCTTCCCTGAGGCCTAAAGAATATCCCTGAAATTGTATTTCTCATTGTCTTTCTGAGAAGGTCGTTGTGTTCAAGAGCTGGCTGCTTATGCCATCTATCCTGGAGCTGGTTTACAGTACTTTTAGTCTAGCACTGAACTGTTAACCCTGACCAGTGAGGCTTGTGGTGCCTAGAAGACCACCTACATTGCAAGGTTACACACAGATCTTCCATCACCAGATCTGTCTGGTAGATATCAAAAAGTTCCAAGTTTTCCTCACAGCTGAAAAATAGTTCTCCCCCCACCCCCCCCGCTTTCCATTCCCCTAGCAACCGGAGGAGATTTTTTTTTTTTTTTAAAAGCACTTGGCAAACTTCTGATACAAAATCAGTGACTTAAAACTGCTTTGTCTTCAAACCATTCATTGAAGACTCTCCTCCTACAAGCAAAACAACCAAACAATACATAGCACAGACTTTTTCAGGGTCCATCACAGGGAAGATCTGAGCTTTTTCTGCTTTTCACTTTCCTAGGATACAGCAATCTCTCCCCTGCTCACCTCTCAAGCACTTGCGTACGGCACAGCAGACCAAAGGTGATGCCAGCACACAGTCTGGTGTCTCAATAGGGAACAAACAGCATAGCCCCCCTCACCCAGAGCACATACAGCCCTAGGCAGCAGGTTTGCTAATCGGAGGCTCTGGAACCTCTTGAAAAATTAATATTTTCATCAGCTTTATGTCTGTCTGTTTACCCACTTCATCCCTCCTATGGTTTTCCACAAGCTTCGCTGGATATTTGGCATGAGAAAGATTTGAGTGCCTGTGAGCAGAAATGAAGAGGGAAGGACACACCGAGGGGTGACTGGAAATGAGACTGGAGCAGAAGGAGAACTAAATCGGGGTGGAACGTGACCAGCATGCTTGAGGTTGCTCTGGTACTGAAATCCAGTGGTATCGCTGCCTCTGCCCTTCCCATCCCTCCCCTCTACTACCTGCAGAACGGTGTCCCCCCGCCTGTCCTTGAGGTTTTCTTAGGGCCACCAGTCCTCTCTGGGGACTCCCCTTGCAGCGAGCTTAGTGGAAACCAACCCTTGTCCCCATCCCTCCTTGCCCAGGAGTGTAACAAGCCAGGAGGAGGTTTCAGCTAGCCTTCGTCAAGGGCTGCTTGTGAACAGCGAGAAGTATGGGACCCGTATATAGGAACACTATAGTGCGCTTTTCAGCATTTCAGTCAATTAGGGATTTCACGGGAGTGGAGCTGGGCCCACAGACTGGTGTATGTCTCTGAAGTGTGTGGTCTAAGTAAGTATTACTTTGTGTCACCTGTAGTTCTCATCAAAGTATGGATGCGTGTAGGGTGTGCAATTCCAGAGTGAGACTCCTGGTCTCCTTATCACCCTAACAGTGCAAGCATGCCTTTAATGCCTGCTCCAGGCATGGGAAAAGCCAGAGTGGAAAGCTGTAGTGGCTTCCCACAGCCCATTCCTAGATCAGTAATTAAAAAGGCAACGTTAATACAGCTTACACGGGCAGCTGAGGTGGCCTTCAGCTGGATGAGTTGGGGAAATGGAAAAGATGCCTGCAGCTACTCTGGTTCCTCCTTTAAATGTTCTAGGGTGCCTGGAAATTGCTCAGTGACTGTGGGATGTGCTTCCGAGCACAGGGTGCGTGCATAGGGTGCATAAAGTGATCTGGCTCAGGAATGTACTTGTCCATCAGTGTGTGTGTGTATCTGTAACACCTACCGTAGAGGCTGCCTGACCGGACCTCGCTGAAGCTATGCTGGTCACGGCACATCCTTCTCCACGGCCTGACCCCTTGCTTCTGCCCATGCATCCGCTCCCCAGATTGCAGAGGGACACGCAAGCGATGGTAGGGAAGGGCCAAGTGCATTTTTCCTTTGCTCACCTTGCCACTAGGCCTCTGCCTTTTGCAGAGCAGCTCTGCTGACAGCCCTGCTCGCCCACAGGAGGGAAGTCCTGCCAGGAGCACTCTGCTTTTTCCGCAAGCCTGCTTTCTTTGGAATGGTTGGTTTTTTTCCCTGTGTACCCCCTCCCTCCCAAATCCCGCACCTCCCTTCTCCCGGTTGTTTTTGTTTTTAGAGAGAGCGCTTAGACAGCTGTATTAATCATGCAAGCCCAGCCATGTGTAATGTGCTTTATCAACAGCAGAGCAGACACTGAATGGCAACCGGTTCACAAGCGGGCCCGGTGCAGTGCCTGAGCTGGGAAGATAAACCTGCCGCTTCCCAAACCGACTTACCGTCATGGGTTAGTGAATGGAGAGACTGTTCACTTGGGACAATAACCAGAGGGGAGGCCAAGTTGTTAGGCAAATTCTTGAGTAGTTTACACTGGAAATGGAAGGGGGAGGAGGAGGATGAAGTTGGGAAGCACTCTTTGGTCATTTTTGCTCAGGGGTGGGAGGAATTTTTGTGCAAGCGTAAGGATTAAATCAAGACAAAAGTGGCCATTCTTCATCCTCCTCCTTGCTGGCCTCCACACTTTGGTCCCAGTCAGCCCGGCTGGCAGCTCAACACGGGAAGTAAGGAGAGCCAGAGGGAGAGAGCAAGGATTTAGGTACACCTGCTGTGCAGTGGGTAGAAGTTGCCTTCATCGTCTCTGAGGAGAAAGGTTTGGCTGATGGCTTCAGAAACTCATCTAACATACAGATGGTATCAGGCTACGAGTATCCTCTGGGCTGAGATCTGTCTCAGGAGGGTTATAGCCTGCTCGAGCTCTGCTCTGCAGGGTAATCTGTCCATGCTACACTGCTGACACTATCAGTGTCCCTACCGGACAACTGATATTCCACAGCAGTTGCTCTTTCACGGGTTTGTTTCTAATCTCTGCAGTGCAGTGTTGTGTTTTCTCCCCCACTGATTTCACCCAACCTCCACTCTCCCACCTGACTGCTGTGTCCCGACCTCTGTTTTGCAGGGCTGTTCTGGATGCGTGCAAAGCCACGCCAGTGACTAAACAGACATTGAATTGCCTTCCCTATCCCAAGGCAAGGGCCCAGCTCAGAGGAATATCTTTCTGGGACTTCCAGTCTCAGTTCCTACCCTCTGCTGCTGCTCCTCCTCACTCACTGGATTCTCCACAGCATTGCTACTGGAGAGGGTTATGCAAATATATGCAACCCAGGGCTCATTCCGGAATAAATCAATCTAAATTAAAATTAATGAACAAAAAGTACAGAAACAGATAAAGCAATAAAGCCATTTCTCTCTCTTCCCCCCTGTCTCTCTCTTTTTTCTTTAAGAAAGCTGGTTTCTTTTCTTTACACTTTTTTTTGAGGAAGAAGCAGACTGGGTTTTAATTTTTGTTTAAAGCAATCTCCGCAAACAGAAACTGTCTTTTGCTATTCCGAAAAACCCACCAAGCAATGTTAGTAGCTGTAGTAACAAATAATTCTCGGCATTTCTCTTTTCCCTAAGATGCTGTTTCTGCCTGCATCCCTGCTGCCATTTTTGGAAGACACTATCATCACCTCTGACTTTGATTTTTTTCACTTTAAACCACACAGTCAAAATAAGATACAATGCCATCCCTTGCCTGGTACCTATGAAATAGCAAGAAACAATTAATAAGATGTTGGTCTTCTGCCTTCACCCCGTCTTGTCCTTCCTGTTCCCTTGGCCTGAAACCTCCGCAGGCTTGGCACCCACTACACTCCCAGCCTTCAGTGCCTGCAGACCTGGCAGGGTTGACCCTGAGCAACAAGAGAAGCTTGGCCTGCCTAAGCATCCACCCTGCAGAGCCAGCTCCTTCTGCACTTACCAAATGGAGATTGAGCTCTTTGGAAAATCTGGCTGGATACCTGCAGCGGGAAGTGAGGAGGACCGTGAGTTGTGCTTCCCGCCCAGGGTCACGGGTGTTATCAGGTGCCGACGCCCGGGGCTCAGCCAACTTTCAGAGAAGAGAGGCATGCTCCAAGTAGTCAGGCAAACATCACTGTGGGGTGACCACTACAGCTGAACTATGGCCCCTGAATGCCTGAGAATTTATGGAAATACCTTGCACATGGGTCCAAACATGCTCTCCTGCGCTTGGTCCCTGTGGCCATTAATTATCTCTGCTGGTAGTTTCTATGTCAGGATCACGATAGGACAAGCTCTGCCCATTTGTTTGTTTCAAAGGCTGCGAAGGTTTGGGTTTTTGCTGACCCTTTCTTGGGAGCCCAGCTGAGAAACAAGCACCCTCTGGCCTCAGTGAAGAGGACCCCAGAGATGGACGGGTTCTTTAGCTGGCCACACCATACTGGGAGGGCTGGTTTCTGTGGGCTGTTCCTATTCCTACACCACTGCCTAGTCAGCAAATCCCCATAACGTGTTAACCCTTTACAGTCTGTACTCTCTGAAGTATTCCCCCATGCTTCTCTCCTTAGCTCCAAAATAGTCAGATGTTCATCCTTTGGCCAAAGCAGACCCCACTGACACGAGAGCTGCCCGCTCAGCAGAACTGATGGGGCCACGCACTAGAGAAAGCAAAAGGGGAGCGGGGATGGGTGGGGGTGACCACTGCAACAGATGAGCTCTCTTCTCCACAGCTAGGACCTCCACAGGGAGGGAAGAGGACAAAGGAGGTATTGGAAAGAAAGATGTTCTCTGTTTCCCACTCTGGTCATCAGACCCAAATGAACATCTCTTTTCTCCCTTCCCCCAGCTCCCACCCACCTGATGAAGGCATTAGTGACAGTACAGGCTACACGGGCTACAGCTAAATGGAGACTAGCTACGATCTACAGCCATACAGGGTCATTCTCCGATCAGTGCGCGTTTTGGCAGAAAGACAGGGCTGCTCATTCTCCTTTTCCCTCCCCTCCGCTAATTACTTACACACTCTTGCTATAAATCTTTTCTCACCCTGTTGATGGCCATGACTTTGTCTGATCGAGCCCCAAAGACCGGCACGCTTGATGCCCCGTGGGCACTTCTGGATGTGCTGCTTTCTGGGAAACACAGCATGCCCCTTGCAGAGCTCCCAGGGCATTCAAGCTAACCACGCTGAGAAAGCCCCTGGTTAGTCTGTGGTAAGCCCTCATCACAAAACTCCCGTGAGGAAGACTCACGGGTTTTGAAGCCCATCGGTCTGGGTCTGGCTAAGCCATTCTGACGTGGACACTAGGTGCTAATCACGGGGGAGGGAGTCTTACGTTCAAAGGGCTGAGGACAAGGGACAATGGAGGACAGAGATGGAGCTAGTGCCATAATTGTGACAGACCCCTCTGAGGTTCAACAGTGATCCCCGTCGTTGGCAGGTGTGGTGTGGAATGAGCAAATTCTCCTTTTCCAGAAGAAAAACCCTTTTGAAAAGCCTCCTGATGATGCAGTAAGGCCCCCTTTGTGCCAGCCAGGCCTTGTGTCATCCCATTATAACATGATGTTACAATGCAGACAGGAAGATGTGATGATGTGGCATCACCCCCAAAGACATTTCAGGGCATTTTGAGTGCCGGGCTGCAAAATCAGGAGGGCTGGAAAATTTACCAAGGACAATTCAGTTATGAGCTGAATCAGCTGGGCTCCACCAGCCTTTGAGGAGACTGCCTCATCAAATTCAAGTCCCTTGTGTTTAGCTGAATGGGCTGCTTCTGAGTCTCCAGCCTGTCTGAAAGCAAGATGTTTCCACAGCAGCTAGCTAATGATAGCAATGCTTAGCATGACTACAGTGCTCTTCATCTCAAAACACCTTCCTTTTAAATTAATGCTCAAAACCCCATGGGGCAGGGAAGTGTTACAGAGGCTTAAGAGAAATGGAGATTGAGGGAGAAAAGAGGGAGGAGGCTGTGATTCTGGTCATTAAGGAGAGGCTTATTTGAGAGCTGAGGACTGCATCTCAGAACATCAACTCATAGGGAGAAAAAGGTCTAACAAGAAAGTTTTATGCCTAAGGTTTCTTTGAAGGTGAACAGCAAAGTAAAAGCATATGTTGAGATAAGTGCCAATATCTGTGCTGAACGCCCACATCGGAGAAGCTGGTAGGGGCTTTCAGAAAACAGATGAGGTTCAGAGTATTTAAACTCTGCTTTCCCCCTCTGCAAAATCCTCTTTGCGTGTCCTGGGTCACTAGAGATATCCCAGCATTTGGCACCACAAATTCCTGGAGACTCCTCACAGAAGTGAAGTCACACCAGGACGTCCTTCGAGATGAGCTCAGGAGACTAGGAAGCAGTAAAAAGGAAAAAAAAATAACTACTTCAGAGACAGAGGGGGAAGTGTTTTAATGGATTGACTGAAGCTGTGCAGGATGTCTTTGGCACCTTGATTAGGGGGGTATTCAGTATGGAAATCCTGGCCTTGCTCACTTGCAGTTTTTGCTTTATCATTTAGCTTAATGGGCTACTAATTCAAAACCAGCTGTAAACAGGGCTGGCTATGAAAAAAATTAACACTGCCTGCCGGTGGAATTTAAGGATATATAATAAAAATAAACATAAAAAGAAAGAGCCCTGGGTTTTCCATCAGACAAAAATATTTGTCATTGAAAATTCTGCTTAAAAAAAAGAACACCCAAAACCTTACAACCCAAACAGCCTCAGCAACTTTAATTTCATATCCAAGCACAAGTTTCATTTGCAATACATACGATAATGGTGTTTAATTGGATTTATTTTTCCACACTAGGTTCCCAATGGCCTACTTTACTCCTTTTCTCAGCTCCTTGAATGTTATTTACAAATCACTCTCTGGGATTTAATTTTAATGGTAGCTTGATTTCTCTCCCCAGCCCCCCCCCCCCCCCTTTTTTTGTAGGTACTTTTCTTTAATTGTATTTGTGGATTTGCCTTTTAAATAGGCAATTGTGACTACATCCTGAGCCTGAATAAGTTGCCAAGAGCAGAGCTTGATTTGAAAATGGCACAGTAGTTAAATGGAGCTGGTGTAACACACAGCTTTTATTGTTCTTTTCATGGGAGTACCTGCAGGTGCTTTACTTGGGCAGGTACTCTTCTGCAAAACAACGTGGGTCCTTAATAACACTCTACCCCAAAGCTCTGTGCAGACATTAACTATTTAGGCCTCTGAACATCCCATGAGTTGAGTGCATCTTCATCATATGGTGGTAAAACAAAGATACGAAGAAGCTCTAGGCCAAGATTTTTTAAAGTGAATAGGGGGCTGGCTGCCTTATTGTTGATTTCATTTCAAATGCTGTAGCCTGCTTTCTGGAATTGCCCAGTCTCTGCACTTTTTCAGAATCTCAAGGTTGCATCCAAGCCCCAAGCTCACGTGGATGTTGGGGCCATGCTGCCTGGACCCGAGGCATGCTTGGGCAGCACGGAGACAGGAAAAATACTCAGACCCTGTTTTGCCTTTCTACCTTCTTCCGTTGGAATAAAGTAGACAGTGACACCTCACCATGCGCCTCGTTTCGTGCTCTCTGTCTCAAAGGCAGCACTACGTGACTGGCACTCTTGGGGATGTGTGACAGAGGAATGAGAAAACAAAGTGTTTCACCATGGATAGTCTGCACAACTAGAGTGAAAAAAACCTCCTGGCAGAAATTTAATTTTCAGCTTCTCACTTGTCCCTTCCACCAGCTCTGCAAAATTTTAGGTCTGCTTATGCTTTTGATCCAAATCTGAACGTGTGGGCAAAGACAACTTAGGACAGGAATATATATTAGGAGTAGGTCTGCAGACAACTTGAACCTCACTGAAGACTGTCCAGACCTGGGTGAGGACACAATGTCATGGCTCAAAGCTTGGCTAAAGGTTGTTGCTCTTTACTTGATTGGCTTTTTGAAAAGGCGGGGAGGCGAAGGGGAAGGATGAGGAAGGTGAGCAGAAGAGACCAAATGGCATGTAGACAAGAAGGGAAAGCCCTTATTTTCCTGCGTTTCTGAGCTGTTTTGCCCATCCCTAGCTCTGAACATTTGTCAAGATGATGGAGAATGACCCGGCTAAAGAGCTACTTCAACATAAAACATATACTGACCTGGAAAAGGATTGGGGAGTGTGGGTAAAACTCGTTCTAAGGGGGGAAAAAAAACAATAAGCAACATGCAGGAGAAAAGGACAAGCCACTTTTCACACCAAGCAAGCAGCAGATACAAACCTGATGGAGCTGTCCATCCCCAAATTAGACAAACTAGAGTAGGTTTCATATACAGAGCATTTTGCTAGTAACACACCTAATACTTATCAACATCTCCTGGGACTGGGAGTCAGAGAGAAGTCATTTGAAAAACTAAACAAAAAATATCCACACAGCAAGAGGGATTAAGCACCTGCAGTGAAGGTAATTGGAGTTGATGGGCCGTATCTCCCCTCTGACTTTAAAGACCACTCGTGTCGTCACACTACAGCTCCTTTTAGCTACACCTCTGGCTGGAAGCTAGTCTTGGCAGAGAGGTGAGTTGTGGAAGTCCTCCACGGGTAGTTGCTGCCTCCCCAGAACCTCCTTCACAATGGATTTCTTGCCAGTGACAGGTCCCCTGAGGATCTCAGCATGGGAGCAGTCACCCTGGTGAATCCTCAAGGGCACTGTGGTTGTTTGCAGCTTTTGTCTTCTGAGGGGAACAGAGTTTTTTCAGACTCATCACCCCCTAGTTGTACGCAGAGCCTGCTGTTTTGTTTACAGGGTTTTTACAATGAGTCCTCGTTATACGTCACAGCAGGACTTTGTTATACGTCACTGCTGGCTTCTCGCTTTGCTTCTTCCACACAAGGATCTCAAAAGAATTGCACAGACACTGAGGGAAACTGGTGTCAGAGCCCTCAGTCTGAGGCTAACAGTAGCGTTAATTCCATTTTACAGATCGTGCAGTTGATGCACAGAGCAAGGAAGCAATTTGCCCAAGGTCAAATGCCGAACTGTTGGCAGAGGCAGGCACTGAACCAAGAATACAAGCACCCCAGGCCCGACCCTGATCACTGGGACTCCTTTCCTCACCTCCAGAGCTCGGTGGATGCCTCGTACTGACTGAGACAAGTTCCTGCTCATGGACTGTTCGGGAGGTAGACATCTAGCTGTAGAGATATGCCACTATGCAACAGCTGATAGGCTTGGGGCAATGAGTTGTTTCCTGGCTTACCTGTAAGGACAGTGCTAAGCCCACTGCTGACGGACATAGAGCTTGGCAGGATACATCAGTAGTTCACTACTCTTCTCCGATCAACCCAGGCCCAGCTATTTGGAGGCCAATGCTCTTTAGACAGCACCCTTGGTGCAAAGAGCTAGTTTCTGCCTCGCTGGAGCCTGTGGGGACATAGCAGGTCAGGCCCATCCCTGTGACACTGGCAGATCTCCTGCCCTCGTGGTGGTAATGGAGCTGTTTGAATCTACAGCGGGCACAGGGGAGATTGTCTCTTGCCTAGAAAATACGCAGCTAGCCTGGATCTCTGTGTTTATGTAGCAACAGGGGACTATTGTTCTGCGAAAGCAGGCTGTTATGCTGACATGACTTCCTTGTTATTTAGTTTGGTTAAATAACTCAACTCCCCTTTACCTTCTTCCCGCACAGCAGGCTGCAGACTACACAGCATAAGCAGTTAAAGCAAAGCACTACGGCCTCATTATCATGCTGCTTTCTATTCAAGGACTCTACCTCTGTTCCCCTCACCCGCTGCGTGCTGCCTTTATTGCTCCACCCTGCCTCATTAGCAGTGTCTCAGCCTTGCCCCATCTGGCTGTCACCCTAACCACCTTCCTCCTCTCCTGAGTCTCCCCGTTATTGACAGCCCCTGGGAAAACACAGGGTTTGTGCTAAGAGCCACTAAGAGAGATTTCAGCCACAGTTACGCTCCAAACCCTAGCAGCAACCACCATAAGCAAATGCTCAGGTGCAACAAAGCGTGGGCAGAGTTAGGAGAAGGGGTGTAAGCGTGTGCACACAGCCAGCACTTGTGCCGAGGCTCTAACAAATAATGACAAGCTAGAGGCAGGTGCCAGCTCTTCTTAGGAACATGCCTCTTGCTGCGATCAAAACTGCTGGACTGTAATGATAACTCTACCTGAAGCCTCTTGAGAAGGCAGAGGTGGGATCGTGTCTGCTGCTGCTTCTAAATGGCATGGGCCTTGCCAGCTGCTGCTTCACCACCGTGTTTTCTTACTCCCTGAAGGGTGCAAAGGATGCAAACCGCAGAGGATGCGGCACGGGACCTGCTGAGGTGGCAGTCTCCTATAATTGAGACAATTTAGCCAGCAGGACTGCGTAAGGATGTGCAGCACTGCCTTGTCTCCCGGTTTGTCCTCCAGGATGGGCTAGCTCTGCGGGAGGCAGAAGTCAACTCATTTGGCAAAGCTTTCATTTCTTTTCTCTGCCTTGCTAGAATGCACCAGGTGCTGCACCTGCTTCTGTGTGCCTGTGGGGGTGAGTGTGTGCTTGCTTATACGTCGCACAGCTGCATGCGTATGTATACGTACTCACGTACACATAAACCTATGTATCTATATGCTTGTTCAGCAGATGCGTATGTGGCATATATACCCATTTACACTTCTGTGTAGCATGGCTTAAGATACAACTTGTGACTTTTACTCATAGCGCTTTTCATAGCACTCTGTTAGCTGAGTGCAATGAAAAGAAAACACGTTCCCTCCCTCCTAATACACTTAGGAAAAAACCCCTTTCCCTTCAGTTGTGGCACTACTTTTCACCTCTGTTGCTCTGTGATGGCAGCCCTGGCTTGGCCTCTCTGTCAGGTAATTTTCTGAGAGACCTGTGTTACCCCCCCTTTCCTAGGTCTCATAGTATTTTGTGCTTGGAGTTTACAAACCCCGTTCCTAGGCTCTGCAGAGCTGAAACAACCTACTGGCTCACTAATGCTGCAAAACATGGTCCTGCCTCCCAACTCCTCATATTCACAGATGTGCGATATGGCTTCCCCTCTTGCATGGGCTCTGGTGCTTGCTGAGCCCTTCCATGCACTCATTCAGCTCAGTACAACAAAAGAAAACGTTTGGGGTCCTTTTGGCAGGTGGGCGGTAAAGCTGGGTTACTTTTTCACCGGTTTAGTAGGTTGAACCGGCTCAGCGGGTTGTCCACTGAGCACCAGAATAAGGGAAAAAACAAAAGCATTTGGCAGAGAGCGGGGTGAGCAAAACGAGTGGGGAGGAAGGGGTGGCAGCAAGCTAATACATCAGTTGTATCATCAAACTGTACCCGAGTACCCTCTCTGCAAACATATTCCATATTGCTGTTGGAGACAGGTTCCTGGGTAAGACAGACCTTTGGTATGGCCATTTTTATGTTGCTGTAAACTCAGTCTCCAGGAGCGAGAGGTATAAATCTCTCCACCTACAGCAGGCAATCCTGCAGCTACGTCCTTTAAGGAAGATCACTAGCTATCTATTCATAAGCTCAAGGGAGCTGCTTTTGTATTTTAATGCATCTTCTATCTATGGCATTGACAACTAAGGCACTCGGTCTCTCCGAGAGTTTTTCAATGCTGGCTGAGATTTCCTGGAATGGTAGTCCCCCATTTTTCTCTATTGCTAAACTGTTCTTTCACATCATTTTGCAAGCTCCCCTTCTGCCCTCCACCTCGGGCAAAGCTGCCAGTGCCTCATTATTAACTCTCTGGTTGTTTCTTCACTCCTGGCTGCCATTCTTTTTTGTGCTGCAGTGGGACACTGAGGAACCATTGCTGTATCTGCCTCCCTAGTGGGATGTTGCCCTACAGTGAGCTTGTTCTCTATTTAAAAAAGAAATAAAATCTCTGATTCTGGGGATGAAAACCACTCCCAAGTATTTGAGTATCTATCTGCTGTACCTCGCAAAAACTTGGCACTGCTTTATTTTTCTGCCTGGGTGTGTGGCTGGGAGTGTACATTACCTGTTATTTCAGCTACTGTGTGACAACTACAGCATTTTTTTCACCCGGGCTTGTAGGATTTTTCAGCTGCTCTCTTTATCTTTGTGAGGCTGGATACTTTTTACTTATTTCCCCCCTGATTTCTTAACCTTAGAAATACCAGGTCTAGTCTGCCCGACTTTATTTTTTCCCTCTCTCTTTCTCTCTTCCACATGAACTAGAAGAACAGAGATATCCTGAAACAATATGAAGCAATTGCACACTGAAGAAATACAGATTAACTAGGTAACAAAAAAGAAAGTTAGAAACAGTCTGCTGAAAATCACCAAATCTCTCTTAGCTCCTGCACCTCCATTCTTCTGGCTCTTGTGAAGTTCTCTAGCATTTTCCAGCATAAATAGGCCTTCAGTTTCTAAGGTAAAAATGATAAACAAAATCCAGCAACTTGAAAGAAGGAAAGTTTTCTTCATACATAAAAAGGAGGCTAAAATAGGACCCTTGCTGTTGCAAGTCATCTTTAATAGCTGCCACATTTCCTCCTGGAATAGTTAATGGCAACTTCGCAAGATCTCCCCGGGTCTCTTACAGGTTCTGCCACTCATTTTACGACCATGGGTAAACCATTTCTTCACTCTGTACCTTAGTTTCCTGCTGAAAAATGGTGCTAATAACACACACCCATTTCTAAATAACTTGTGATGTTAAAATATTCATTGCTAGCAAGTCCTTTGAGATCCTTTGAGGTGAAGTTCTGAACTCATGCAAAATGCTTTTCTAGCAAAACCAACCCCCCAGCTAAAATCACGTGTGCATACATACATTATTGAATTTCATCTTATATTTTGTTTCAGTGATGCATTCCAGCTCATCTGTGTAACAGGAACCAACAGAGAGGGCCAAATTTAGAATTCAGCCACAAATAATGGATTCTAAACTTAGCATTATATTAATATCAGCAAGAACAAATCTGGAGTATTTGAAAATTGTGTTCCAGATTGCTGCCTGAGGATTTTTTTTTTGAATCTCATGACAGTCACAAGACCAGGGTGGGTGAAAAGACTTTCAAAGTAGAAATTTGCTTTGTGTGCTGCAATGCTACAGGAAATCAAATATATGTTATTTTACGATAATATCTATTCTTTAGAAAAAAAACTTACACGAATACATCCAAATGTTGCAAAAATTCAGACTGCCATGAAATAAATCCAGAGGTGGTGAAGAAAGAATGCCAATGGATTTACCCTTTTGCACTACATCTGTTAAAAAGTAACCAAACCAAACCATTGTTTTTATGAGGGTTTGATTAATCTGACCACAGGTAGCAGAACCTAGACTAAACTCCGTCCCGTACTGAGACTGCTTTACAGAGCTTATCTTTTTTCTACTTAAAAGAACATGCAGGTCACAGCCTGAGTGTTTTAATTCAGTTTGGGGCTGCCACAGGAATACAGCCCTAAGTCACTTTTGTGTTTATGTGTCCATTGATGTGAGCCGGTCATTCTGCTGCAGTCTATTTCTGGTGGCAATAACAACGTGTGGTCCAAGTGGAGCCCCAGTTTTGGACCTGGCATTGGGAACTGCATTTTGAATAAGCCACAGTTTGTACATGTGCGTGGGTGGTAGATGAGGGGCAGGGGCTCTGTTCAGGGTCAGGTTTGAATCAGCTGCAAAATTCAGAACCAGCAGGTAACTCTGCTCTAGAGTTTGGTCTAGTCCCAACTTCTGTCTGTTTACACTTAATATGACAAAGTCAGTAATTGAAAGGTAGCGGAATGAGATCCAAGGAATTTTATTCCATATTTCATCTGCTGATTACCTTTTCCCCCACATTCCCTATGGTATGTCCTTTTAAATCTTTCTGTCTTTCCCTACTTCTTTCCCTTCCATTTTCAAACTCATTTCTCTTTTTCTTGACTCTCTCTTGTTCTCCTCAGGCTCGGTGGCTAGTTCTCTCCATCTCTCTGAATTACTTGTCATTTCTCAGCTGTCACGGACCCTCTGAGCCCTGGCCTTCTGTCTCCTTATTAAAAGGGCTGTCATTCTAAAGGGTTTTTTGTTTCCAGCTTTAAAACAAACATGTTTTTATTATTTTAACAAAATCTGACTTCAGCAAAGAAAGTCAATCAAAGGGCTTGACTGTAAACCTTTTAAATTGGCTGTGTTTGTGTTTCATGGCAAGTATGAACATGTAGGTATCTGAAGCAGAGTGCTTGAAAGCCAGTTTATGGCTGGAGGTTTGGGGCGGGGGGTGGCGGCAAGCGGATGCTTTCCTGAGTTTTGGTCACTGTGTGCTTCCTACACAGCCTGGTCCTTGTGAGAGCGATCTGGACCTCCCTTTCCCCTCTCCCATACTTACTGTAAAGGTATAGGCTGGCATTTGTGACTCCCAGCTTGTTGGCAGCCACACAGGTGTAGTTCCCGTAGTGTTCCTCGGTGACATTGGCCACCATCAGCAGAGACTGGCTTCCTGTGCTCTTTATCTCCAGACCATTGGCACTGTTTATCCTGGGAAGACAGGAGAAGAGGTGTGTAGTGCAATGGCAGTTGTGTTTTGGGAACCAAAGTCATTCAGCCCAGCTAGCAGGTGAGGATGGAGGGAGGCACGAAGGAGATGTGAGAAGAAAGAGACCAAAGAAGGAATTGATGGAAACCAGGAGCAGGGAATGAAAGGAAGAGGGAGCGCAGTGGGGTGAAATGCCACGAGTAAGGCAGTGGAGAAGCAAGAAAAGCCAAGGGAAAGGCAGGAAGCCTTCACCCAGCACCGACTAACACTTGGAAATGAACGCACCACGGCCAGTTGAGGGCTAGTCCGTACTTGAACAAAAGGTTTTTAGTGAAACACACCAATTCATGTGTTCCAGTATGTGCATATACCAAAGCTGAGTCACCCATGAGCCTGTGCACACGGGTCAGGTTAAAAACCAGGATAGTAACACAACCTTCTTAATGCCAGGTAAATGCTCAGGTGTAAGGGACAGATCCTTTTTCTCTTCTCATTTTCTCTCTTATGCAAATCCGGGTGGCTCGAGTCACACAGATGGGGGAATCTTACACCTCAGCAACTCCTTCCCCTAGATGAGGGCACCTAGAGTGGCATTACCTACTTGGCGACTAACACTGCCTGTTTTTTTTGTCTGTATCATGGGCTATTTAATGCATGAACATTGTCAGGAAGAAAGCACTATTGATGTCTTAATTGTGTATTGGCCCGTAATTGACTTAAAGGCAAGAGCTCCACCCTTTGCACTTTCTTCAGCATCCCCAGCTCAGAGAGGGACTGCCTCCTCCAGCCCTGACCGTGTTGGCTCTGCCGAGTCTGATGGGACCATTGTGACTTATGTGGATTGTGAAGAGTAATTTGTTTGAGGAGGAGAGTTGGGGAGGATGATAGGTGTTTCTCTAAGGATCCTCTATTGAGTGGACTGAAAAGGAGAGGAGGGAAGAGGCGAGCTAAAGGTCTTACCTGGTGTCATCTCTGTACCACTCGAAATCAGGCGTGGGGACTGCTGACGCCTCGCACCGGAGTAAGGCTTGTCGTCCCGTGGCCGCTTCATTGCTCTTGGACTCTGTGATGGTGGGAGGGTCTGCAGGAACGAAACACATGGTCACTTCACACACTTCCAGGTGGAACGATACAGTGAAACTGTCAGGGCTGGTTTCCTCATGCAAACCATTCGGGTCGGTGGAGGCCCATGACTCCTTCTGGCTGTGGCACATGCTCTCCCCTGCTCCTCTGGAGAATAATACCTGCTCTTTGAACTCTCCCTAATACACCGCGTTAGCATCACGCGTGCTTCTCTTCAGCAACACTGAATAAAGTTCTGTCATAAATGCATAGGCATACACAGGCAGAGCTAAGGTTAATGATGGACTTCTGTAATTTATGAATATTTACCTGTGGATCTCTAGTGCACACGGGCTCATCAGGGGGAAGATGAGAGAAAGACTTCATCAAGGGTAAAAGATGACAGCAAAAGTAAAAGGAATAAAGGAGGAATTTAATACTAGCATGAATTTTTTTTTCCATATGACCTCTGTGTCTAATGTCAAAACTATAATAAGAAAGGAAAGGACTGAGGCAACATGTCTGAGACAGAAATACATTCATGGCTTAAAAGGGAGGAGCTCTAGCAGGAGCTGTGGGTGAAACTTTGAGAGCCAGACCACTTGTTGAGATGCTTGCCTTAGGTGTCTAAGGTGATAAATCCTGCCCAAACCTTCCTGGACATCATGTTTTGTCACAGGCTCCAAGCAGGCTTGCTCGGGATTGCTCTGCGTGAAGCTTGTCCTCAGCCCAGCATGGTGCTCCCACCTCTGCTTACTTTGAAGCTTGAGAGTTGTGCCAGGGGCGAAGAAAACTTGGGAACCATATCGGTGTGCTCCGCTGGAGCTCGGTCTTAGTGCTGGCTGGGTGCCGAGTAGGGTAGGCACCGGCATCTTCAATCCCAGCCCCATGTTCAAAATGTTAAGTGACAAGCTTTACAGTTAAAAGGCAGAATTATTTCCACCTGGCTGCTGAGAGGGATCAGGGAATAAGTGCCTTGTCTCTCATCACTAATACTTGCATACCCTGAGATTATGGGGCTGCAACTCAGAGAGCTACTTTGCCGAAACTCAAGTTACCATAAAGCGCACACTGTGTGTACAGAGTACAGCTCCGCCGTCTGTATCCGTCCCAGCACTGAAAGGCCAAAAAAAGAATCAAAATGGATTGTGTCAGTCAAAGAAAAAAATAATTCTGTCTAGAAAATGAATGGAAAGAAGTTTGTTTGTGAACACATTAGCCATCTCAATGTGATCCCTTTCCTGACCTTAATCGGGATTTTATGCAGGGCTTTAGGGATATTGCAGTGCGCCCTCTAACATCATAAATATTAATAAGTGTACATAAATAGGATCCTACATTCAAAGGCTGTGGGTTCACGTAAATATTTTAATTTGGAAAGGAGGAGGGGTAATAAAAGGATAGTGAAGGTGATTTTTTAAGCATCCTTCTTCGATTTTCTGGTTCGAGCAGTATATCTTCTTGCTGCCTGCAGCGAGACAAACTTTTTCCATTTCACTGCATCCAGCACAAGAGGTGAGTCACAAAATGAACAAGCACCTTTCTATGGGCCTAGAAAATGGCCTTGGCAGGCGCGTGCTCCCCGGGCTGCTGCCAGCCCCTCGCTCTGAGCCATCCCTGCCTTAGCCACACTCCTCCGCTTTTTAAAGGACAGAGCCCAGAGGGGCGGCCAGCCTGTTGCACTCAGAAAGCAGCCGCTTTGTGTTTAGCTGTTTTGCTGCCGGGGAAGCCAGGAGTGGGTTCCCTTTAGCTGTTTGCACCACTCCACCCCCCCTTCCCCAGGCCTCAGTTTCCCTGTCTGTGATGTGCAAGGGCCATTACTCGGGAAGCCTGAAGGTGGTAGTGTGAGACCAAAGCAAAGCAAGGACGCTCTCTCCTGCAGTCCAGGCTGACAAGCTACGTGCTCCACAGCATCAGTGGATGATAAGTGATGGCCAGGAAGCTCCCGAGGTTGGGCAGTTCCCATTTTTCAAACTTACTGTAGTTTTCCCACTTTCTGCTGCTTGTGGTGTAGTTTAAGGAAGCAAGATAAGGAAAGATGTATGCAAATGTCTAGCTGTCAGTCCCCAAACAGGACTGATTTTTTTTCCTGTGCATGGCCCTCATAACCTCTTAGATTTTTTCCCTTTGTTTCAAAAAAAAAAAAAGATCTGTCCCTAAGGAATGTAAAAGTTGCTTGCATTACAAATTAGGCCACATAATATTATTACAGTAGTCTTATCACATTATATTTCCATACATTCCAACAGTAAAAATGTTTAAGATCTTTCTGTAGCATAGTTATTATGAGTTGAAACTAAGTCAAAACCAAACATTCTGACTTTATACAAACAATCTGTTTCAACCATGTTAAAAGCATCATTGAAATTATGTTTCACAGAAATATTTGAAAATATTAATTGGTTCTTATGGAATGTCTCGAGTTTATAAACTCAGCTGTTTTTGACAGGAAAAAACCCTCAACAGTTTTACTGCAGAAAATCTGCTACTACAGTTTCACATTAATGCTAAATTTGGCCCATAAAGCAGCTGGTATTAAACCACTGCCACCCAATTTCTCAGAGAATTATAAAGAAGTCTGTGGATTCTGAAGATGCTGCAGGGAGCCTATAACCTTGACTTCTAAGCAAGACAGACAAGTTGATCTGATGTGATGGCCCAAAGGGAGAGAAAGAGACAAAGAGCAAGAATGGTATTAAAAGGTGCTAAAATCACCTGTGGTGGCAAATTAGACTAGGATGGGCTGAAGCACTAGCTGCCGTCAGCTCTCTGCCCTAACCCACTCCCTGAGGGTGCTATCCGTGAACCAATGCCATGCATATGCACCCTGAAACATGTCTGTAACCATCTCCAGTTTCAGGTTAAGTTAATATTCTGGTGCGTAAATTGAAGAAGGTCAGGAGAGGATATATCTCCCATTCATCCATCCCTGCTGCAGAGGTATTAGCTTCCAAGCAAGGAAACAGAGTGGGTAGATGGGGATATTCACTTTAAATCACTCCAGTGCCAAATACGAGCCATACAAATACAGAGGTGGACATATACACATGTAGGATTATAACAGTAACAGCAGTCTGAAATATCTTGTGACACTGTGAGAGGAGCGCGCCAGCAGAGCGAAGCGGACATTTGTCTAAGCACGTATGGGCAATGGGATCCATGCCCCACTCATACAGTCGTGGATGTAAGCCCCATGGTCAGCTGTGCCTCTCAGTGTTTTTAGGTGGATTGCCGTATCCTTTGGTCTGGCCCCTTTCTTTATTGCATTGGTGCGCGGAGGGTCTCTTTAAGAGGGCTTTACGCTAATGACCTGAAAGCAGCATAAAAGTCAAAGTTTTTGCACCCTCTCATTAACACATGCCTCTACTGCACGTCCCCCAGGCTCCTGAGCTGTGATACCCACGTAGGCACTGCTGAGATGGCTGGGTGCAGGCAGGCGTGTGTTTGCTCTGAGCTGGCTGAACCCTCCCTTATCTCTCCTTGCTGCCTTGCTGAAGCTTCTCTTCACGCTACTGTTCTCCCGAATATCAATGAGTGAAAACAAGGCATCGCCAGTGTTTCTGAGGGGAGAGATGGGAGCAACTCACAGCTCCTCTCTCTCTCTCTCTTCCTTTCTTTTCTTATATATTACCAGGTTTAAAGCACAAACTATACCCTATGATAAGTGTCTGATTGCAGATAGTTACCTCAGCGTCTCCCCCCCCCACCCATTTCAGATCACATACTATAAGCCAGAAAGGCTTCTCTATTTATCCTAAAGTCACCCCTGCCTGTGGGCAAAGCTCTTCCCGTTGACCTGCTCCAGTTGCAATGTACTCACAGTTCACAGTGACCCGCACTTGCTTGACGTCTGCTGAAGCAACCTCGTTGGCAGCTTTGCATTCGTACTTGCCCGATTGCTCTCGCGTGATCCCTAGGATCTCCAGATACTCTTCCTCGCCTTCAAACTCTCTGCCTGGTGGGACAGAAAAATACAGATGGTGGCTCTGTTAGGTATTCAGATTTGGGAAGCCTTCTGCTTAATTGCTATGGAGGAATGATCACAACAGGGCTTCTGCAAATAAACAACAGTCACGAGCGATTTTAAAGTATTTCAGAAGCCATATCAGCAAGATATTAGCCTTTTATTCAGTTACAGAAAACCTGGGTTCTGAAATCTGGAAGGAAGCATACGAGCAGTACCAAAGCATTGCATCTCACAGTCTGTCCAGGCCAAGAAGCAGAATCTCTGCCACGAGACCAGAGTAGGTTCACTGGTGTGGTGGCTGAGTACCAGGGCAGGTTAGTCGGCCTGTGGCCGATGGGCTGGTTCAGGGCTAGCTGGGTCCTCAGATGTGGCGGTGTACTGTCAGCACCCTTTTCTCCACTGCAAAACTGTGAAAAATGTCTTTCTGACTCTCAGAGCAACCACCACCCTGAAGTGCCATCGATCAGATCGAGCTACCATTAAACACGGCCAAACTGAGAGAAACAAAGTGTAATTTGATCCGCAGAGACCAATAATCATCACGAATCCCTGATCTACTGTACATACAAAATGACATATTTAAACTGTGCTGCCTCGCTAACACAGTTTTGAAAGCAGTGACTTGAGCGTTGGGGTTACAGCCGGGGGCAGGAATCAGGGGAGGTCTGTGGCCTTGCTTTTAATTCACTGTATGACCTTGGGTGAGTCACTCCCTTGCTCTCCCTCTGTGAACAGCGGCTAATAGCCCCCCTCTTCATCACCTCCTGGTCAGGGAAGGGCGGGGAGGTTAACCCCCGTAAAAAACACATTAGAATCGTTAGATGAAAGGTGCCAGGGAAGCATGAAATATTAGGATCGGTATATCTACCCTACTCCTTCCGAAAGCAAAGTAAGGCTCCTCCTGGAAAGAATCTGAACCGCACTGGCAGCAGTGTAAAGGGAGATGCTTCCCTTCTCCGAGAGGGCTGCAAGCACTGGTCTGCAGCATGCAAAGCCACAAGCCCCAGCTGAGTGCCTGTTTATGTTCACAGAAAGCATCCCCCAACCCTCAAAGGGTAAAAGACAGATTTCCAAAAAAAAAAGAGGTCAGCCCACAAGGGCTCCCATTCGGGTTCCTCAGAGAGTGGTCAGATTTTCCAAAGCAACTCTCTGCCCAGAAGACATTTTCCGCTCAATAGGTGCCAAGCACTTCTGAAACCCTGCCCACTTCACGTAAGCGCTTAAGAGTTGTTTGATGGAGTTCAGATAGTGCCTGCGAGGACGGGGCTGTTGTCCTTCGCTCTGCAGCACTGCGTGAAAGCCGTGGGTAAGCCCTGTCTCTGGAGCTAAAGTTCCAGTGGAACGACCTGCGATGAATCCCACCACCTGGGCACAGGCTAGCTGCAGCGTTTTGGCCAGGTCGGGCCGGCTGCACACACTGGTGATGCCAGCTGCGTGCGTTTTCCTTCTGCATCAGAGACAGGGACTTCAGCAACTTCAAAATCTGCTTAGAACTCTGTCCCTCACTTGATTATTTTTGCCTTTTCTATTTTTTTTTTTCAGAAATCATTCTGAAAATTTTCAGAACCATTCTAGGGGAAAACCACCCCCCGTCACGGAGACTCAGCATGAAAACAGCAGCGTACCTATTAAACTCATGTAAAGACAAGGTTTCCCCTCTCTTTCAGCAGGGCTAACCAGCAGTCCCTTTTCCAGCTCCTACCAGATGTTCAGGTGAGCTGAAGTCTCACTGCTATGTCTAAAACTTACAACTGCTTTGAGGCAGGTTTTCGCATCCCCCAACAATCTGCTGAAGGGCCTTACCGCATGGCAGCCGTGTATTTTACAAGGTAGGGAGGCAAAGTTGGCTCCTGCTGCCCACCCAGTGCCCCAGGACACGGCTTTCAATCCTCTGCTGTGTACTGGGGCTGCTGCTATGGAGAGTCAGTGGAGAAGGAAGCTGGGTGGGATTTTTAAAAGGTACTTTATGGCCGTAACTCACTCATGTTAGGGAACCTTAGGCCCTGTAGGACCAGAGTTAGGTCAGTCATAGTACTGGAGGGGACTTCAGTCACCACCTAACCCACTCCACAGCTTCAAGGCAGGACACACGGGTCATGTCAGGGAGACAGCCATCCTCGGCCCTCCAGCGGAACAGACTCTGCAGCTGCTCCAGATGATCTGTTCCTGTGCTTCGCTGTCCTTACCACTGGAGCAGTTTCCCTGAAGTTTGACCTGAGTCTCCCTTGCTGCAATTTAAAGCTATTATTTTTGTCTTAGCCACTATAGACAAAAAGAACAAATCATTCCTTCCTTCCCTGCAATAGCCTTTTATCAACTTTTAAATCACTTACGTTCCTCCTCAGTTGTCATCTTTTTTTTTTTTTTTCTTTTTTTTTTTTTTTTCTGGCTGAACGTTGCCAGGGTCTTTCAGCCTTCCTGTGTAGGTGAGGGTTTTTTTCAGACCCTTGATCATTCTTGTTCTTCCCTTTTAGACCTCTCTGACAAGTTCACATTTTTCTGGAAGTGCAATACCCCAAACTGAACACAGCATTTCAGATGAGGTGTTACCATGGCTGAACACAGATGAAGGATTGCATCGCAACTTCTGCACTGTGCTGCTGTCTCTACAGCCAATACATTGTTTGTGTTTTTGCCACAGCCTGATTCATTTTTGGTTGGGAACTCTTTTAATTCCCAGATCTTCTTATCACATACTGCTACCTGCTAATAAGGCTCTTTGAAAATCCCACCCTCAATTTGAGCTGACAACCAACACTCCCCTCCTTTCACAGCAGCACTCCCAGTTGGTAGGTCAGCCAGTTGACTGGAAAGTTAATCAGACATCAGGGAAAGACTCACAAAGAAAAGGTTAAAACGTAATTTGCCTCTGCTTTGCAAATCATTTGCTCTGCAATTCTGCCTTGTTTATACACAGGGTTCATTCCAAGTGGGACTTGCTTCTCCTGCAATTTGCCCTTGTCAGAAGACTGTCACCATAATGAAAAGAGGGTTGAGGGTGACTTAACCAGCTCTAATGGAGTGGCACCCTCATTAAGGGTGCTGTTAAGTCTGTCTGTCAGAGAACCACATCAATGGAGCTCCAAAGTATCCTAAAAGGGTACATACTTTCCCAAGGGAAGATGTTTTTCAGCTTCTCCCCTGCATACAAACATGCACTTAAAGTCTAAACCATGTATCATGACCAGCAGGAGAGCTTTCACAGCTACACCCAACCCCTTCCCAAGACACGATGAGCTGCTGGTTTGCCCAGTGGAGCTCCCGGGGAATGACTGAGAGTGGGGACTTCTCTTTTAAAGGGCATGCCAAAGACATCCGTAGGCCTATTCAGCTCCTCGTTCCCCTGCTCCAGGACACAGACACGAGCATAACACTTCAGGGAAAGTTTCTGTGACGGTCTCTTGCTGAAACAGTGGTAGCACTGTTCTTGTCCCTGCACTGGTAACCTGTTTCAACCCTAGGCATCAACATTTTGCTACAAGAACTCAGCTGCTCTCACTTGCAAGACAGACCCTTTTGCTTGCAGCCCTGTCCCCTCTAAAAGTACGCTAACAATTTCTAACAAAAAGCATTTATATAAAATTGAGGTGTCATAGTACAGATCAGGGAGAGGAAAGATGTATCACAGTGCGTTAGAAAAATGTCAGGTTGTGATATCTTGCACAGAGCTGTAGAGATGTTTTCACTAATTCACCTTGGCAGCCAGATTAGGTGAGTCATATTAACTCTAACCTCTAAGGCAAAAGGGGGGGAGCAGGAACAGAGCTTTACACACCGAGCAAATTTACAAATGTTTCCAAGCTGGAGCCAGCTTCGGCAGGGAGCTGATGGTTGTCACTATGCAGTTTATTGAAGTGGGGAGGGAGAAGCCTTGGACAATGCTCTTTGGTACCAATAACAATGAATATATTCTATTAGGTGAAGAGAGGGACTGCCAGCTCCTGGCAAGCGAGCCACTCCATTCCCATTAAGAGAAGATGTTTGCCTTGAGCATGTTATCCAGGGACGAAATCCTGACCCTGCTGCCAAAACTTCCTTGCTGACAAGGGTTATCCTCTGGCTGTTTTGTCTGGTTCAGCACAACCCTTCCCAGTGAGGGCCCTTCCAGGTTTCCCTGGGGGGGGACGACTCCACATGCAGCGCAGCTCTTCTCATCCCAAAGCATCCCTTCCCATGACTCCAGGCAACCTTTTTCCCTGAAGGTTTTTTTGCCTTTCACATGTTCATAGTTAGCTTCGTTTGTTGCTGCAGCCCCGTTAAACACCGTCATGTCAAGCTGTAGCTCCTTAACTCTGTCCCAGTAAATGAGAAAGAGGAGCTTTCTACTCTGGAGGCTGGAGATAGAGAGTACGAGCCTGGGAGGCTTGACAATCAAACCAACAGGGAACGACCCCGAGCAGAGTGAGCCAGGCATCTGCCGCTGCTCGGAGCTGGCAGAGCCCTTTTTGCAGAGGGATCTGCAGCAGGCGGCTTTGATGTGTGCAGGAGGAAGGCTTTGAAGGCCCGCTTGCCTCAGCCACATTTCCTATCCCCTACCTTCCTAATTGGACCTAGTAAAGTAAATAATGAACCCAAACAGCAAACCTGCTCGGCAATGCTAGCCCGCTGGCAAGAAGCCCTGCTCTCCCCGCACCCTTTGGAGATAGCCTTGTACAACCCCATGGGCTCTGCATATTGTCTCCTGTTGACGTGCACACCTGCCTGTGCCCTCATATATATATATGAGATATCCATATAACACATATATATCATCTTCTGTGTTTTATCTATTATGTATTTTAAATATTTATATACATATAAATCCCACTGCGTGTGCAGAAATGCAGACTTACACCCTCCCCACGTATTTATGGGTCCTTCCCACCTCCGCCCAAACGGCCCCTTGCACTGCCACGCACCATCACTCTTTCCTCAAAGGCTAAACTCTTCCTTTCTAGAATTGACGCACGCTCAGAAGAACCCCAACCCGTACTGTGTGCAGACAGCTCTTTCAGGTAGTCAAGGGACCAGCAATGCCTTCAGCCACGTGCTCTACCAGAGAGGTCTTTCCCGTCATGCCCTAGTTCCTTACATCTCCAAAGGAGAAGCTAGTCTGCAGAGGCAGCAGCCACATTTTGTTCCGTTCTCTCCTGTTTGTGCATCCAACACTTGGCTCCTCCTCGTGCAGAATCTTACTTTAGTTGTCTTCTTTTGTTTTTAATACTGTTGTAGTCTTAAACTAAACTGAAGTGCAGACCCACTGAAAGTTATCTGTTTGAATTTGGTATGTGGAGAAAGAGCTCAGATATCCTGCTTCTATGTTTGTTTTCCTTCCAAGCCCCTTTGTAGTTGTGAAGAGGGGAGAGCAGAAGGGGTTATGCATCTTTGTTGGGCCCTCCTCTGCCTAAAACAAGATGCAAGGAGATAAAAAAGATTGCAAATCAATAAATGCCATTTGAAGTCTTTTTTGTGTGTAGCAACTTCCAATGCTGAATGGCAGTTTTTGTTCTCTCTGCACTCTCCATTTATTGTTTAAGGTTTTGCTCACCTAACTTTCCTCCTTCCTTCTGCACCTTACATTCCCTAGGAACAGGCTTCTGAAAGACAAAAATAGCTAAGGGAGCCTTTGACATAACTTTTTTGTTTTACTTCCAGCTGGGATTGTTTTGGTTTTGGTTTTTTTTTGTTTTTTTTTTAATTCAAAACTTTGAAGTTTTCGTCTATCAGTCTCTGTCTCCTCAGCCATCAGAGATTCCAATGAGCTTGGCATTTTTTTTCTGTCCCTTAGTTGAAGAGGCTTGGTTTTAGCAAAAAGATCAGTGGAGAGCAGCAGATGGTGGATGAGCAAAGGGACAGCTAGTGCTACAATGCTACAGTGAGGAGGCAAGGCAGAAAAACTAGCGTGGCATGGGAAGTGGTGAAAATGGGGAGAGCTTGAGAGCGAGAGAGAAACAGATGGAGAAAAAATAGAGGGGGAATGAAGAGAGGGACGGTGGCTGAGAGAGACATGCAAACAAAGTGAGATTCTTCGGTGACTGAGAAAAGGAGAGCATGGTAGTCAGCTACTGACAAAGAGAAACAAACAGACAGAGCGAGTGAGAAAGACGGGAGGCGAGACAGTGGCAAACAGAGAGATGTACGGCATGGAGAGAGGCACAGACATCCCTTCTGTAAAGGGAGCCATGAAATAACAACTGCCAGAGGGACGGGAACAGAGGGGTCACATGTAGTAAGGCAGTAATTACTCTGTTTAAGCAGCAAGGCACAGCAGGGTATTTATTGTTTAAGCTGGCCTCATGCCTCCCATGCCCTTAGGTCTGTAGCTATTACACATAAACCAAAAAACTAGTGCAGTGCCAGGGACGGCTCTGGCCTGGCTCTGGCTTCATGAATGAGAATGAGTCAGATCAGGAGGAAACACTCTGGCATGGTTTCCCCTGGCATTCACGGGACCTTGCTCATCAGCAATCGCGTTTTCTTCTTACGTGCAAAGCTGGCTGCCGTGCCTCCTGAGCCAAGGACGGTGCCCGAGGAGCTACCCGGCTGGGGCAGCACGAGCACCCGCTGGCACGGCCGGGGTTAAGAAAGCCTGCGGTTTTCTTCGGGACTTTCTCCCCAAACCCCACGCATCTAGCACGCAAATCAAACCTTCCAGGTTAAGAGCAGCCTCCCCAGACTGAACGATGTCTCTGTGCTCTCTCTTGAGGGACAGCGCTGACCAAACCCAGCGGGAGAGACCACTTGGGATGACTCGCCGTTGCTGACGTCTCTGCTCAGGAGCTGGAAGCCAAGAGCTGACAGCTCGGACGCAGCTTGCATCCCGGCCGTGGGTGCCTGTCAGTGGGGGCTGTCTGCTTGAAGCAGCTGCAGCAGGTCTGCTGCTTCTCTGAACTTCCACTCCCTCTTCACTCCTATTCATAAATGACCACTAAAGGTCATCACGCAGAACCTGGAGCGTGGGCACGGAGCTGGTGTGCAATATACCACTGCATCTCAGCAACTGACCAGATTTTCCATTCAAAATCCACACGTGAACACAAGAAAGAAAGGGAACCCCCCCCTGAAAAAAAATTCAACCCTGCTTCAGGTCAAAGCCTTCTGTTTGACCAGTGGTTTTCTTCTGCTCTTTGCTGAACCAGAAGAAGGAATTAATGTTCTGCCTCAACTTGAGATAGAGTTTAAAAAAAAAAAAGGATTTCATGTCAAAGAAAATGATTTTTTTTTTTTTTTACTTTTTTTTTCAAAATTACTCACTGAATTTTACCCAAATTTGCGAACACTTTTTTAATGAACACAAACAGCATTTTTTGGACAGATGAAGTGCTCTTGAGCAAAACTTGGCTGTGATGCCAATGTGCAAAGTAAATTATGAACCATGAGGTAAATTAAGTCATCTAATGTCACAGCTACAATATTATACTCCCTAAATGTTGCATGCTGCAACGTGAGTTGTCATGACTATGCTACCAAACATCAAGCCTTGATTCTACTGCCAAGAAAATGACAGATAAACATGAACAAACCAATAGTTGCACAGTTTCTGCATCCCCAAATCTCTGCCTGGTGCCTTTTGGAGGTTACTTTACAACAACGTGAGGCAGAAGACGTCAGCAGCTAGATGAATCACTGAGATGACACCAGATCTTTGAGTGTCTTAAGAAGGCAGGAGTTGGTAAGTCCTCAGGGCTGAGGGGATCATGCTGGAGCAGCTAATAAAATGGAGGCTGACAACAGGAGGTCTGAGAAGGAATTCTCAGCCTAGGCACAGGGGTTATTCAATGTGCAGACGTCGATGGCAGCACACCACTCTCTCGCTCCCAGCAGCGCAGTCAGCTCTGTGAGGAGCTACAAAAAGAGGATGGGGCAGTGGTTGCCCCTGGCGAGAGGAACAGTGGAGGGGCCAGGAAATCAATTGGTGCTAGCTTCCGACTGTGTTAAGCACAAGAAAGTAATGCAAGCAGAGAGCTCATGCAGGGGACTGGGTTTTCTTGCATGTCATGGAAACCTATGAAAGGCAATTAAAATACAACAGCAAGCAGTCAACCGATACAGTCTCCGGTGACTGTCAGCTGGTTTCCTCTCATTTGGCCTCATGTACTCCTTTCCCTGCAAGTTCTCCCGTTTTTGACAAAGCACTCGTGCTATCATCGTTACACAGTTTGAAGACAAGTTCTTCCTCACAGACCCAAGACCAAAGAAAAGATCAACAGCAACAAGTTCCATCTGGGGCAAGTTCCACAAGAAGCCTGACTGAACCATATCGTTTCTGTCCTGCCAATGAAGAGCAGGGATGGACTGCAATGTAGACCCTACTTTAATTCCACAAATACTTATCTCGGTCCCAAACCTTAGGGAAATCTCATGTGATGACGCTCAGTGGTACCAACTGTGCCAGCCTGTCAATCTAGGAACTATAGGGTTGGTCTGTGCTTGGTAGCATCTTTAAAAATCCTTGTTATGTTCCTTACAAGAGTCTTGTGTCTCCCATAGAGCAAGACGGGCTCAATATACTATTGTGCAAGAATCAAGAGGCTCGCTTTCGTAGGCATCCATGAAAATGTTTCCCTGTTTTGAAATATAATGGGTTTGTTCCCTTCTGTTTTATGTCCACTCATACTTCTTGGGATGAGGGGGTAAGAATGAACCCAGAACTTCAACCTAACTTAAAAATTAAAAACCAAACAAACAAAAAAACCCCCTCCAGAGATTCAACTTTAGAATTCCATCTAAATTCCATAGAATTCCATCCTTTTATGTCCGAAACTTGGAAGCAGGCTTAAGAAATTACAAATTGGCCCAAATTTACTTGAAATGGGAAAGAACGTTACCTTAGAAGCTTACACATTGCTGTGGCTCCTTCTCTGCAAGCTGGAGCCAAATATTTCATGGCCAGATCACACAGCACCTGAATCTCCTGTGCTTTTGCAAGATGGCAATTCTTGTAGCTCATCCCCATTTCCAGTGAGGCTACTGTGAACACCGAGTTCACAACTAAAACCTAAAGACCGGGATTTCTGTATCAGCCTGGATCTTGCCACTGATCTTTTACACAGCTATAGTTTTCAACTGAGGAAATGAGGTCAAAGAGTTAAGCCACCCCTCAGCAAGATTTACCCTTTCAAAAACATGTCAGTGTGTTGTGATGCCTGGCGCCAATATTTGTATAGGTGGATTAGCTCCTTGAAAAATCGTTTTGTTTGCTTTTCTGTTGACCACTCTCCTTGCTGCAATGTTTCTCAATTAGATCCAGCACAGCGACTGCCTGACACCATCCCCCATATCTGCTCCTGGTGAAAGGAGCAATGGGGATATTCACCAGGGAGCTCAACAAGGGATGAGGAGCTGAGGCTAAATGGCTGGATTTAGGATTGAGCAGGCATGAAGCATTGCCAGGTATCAAGGCAAGGATCAGAGAGGTTTTGAGGCAGGGTGGGGTGTGCTGGGAAGATACTGTCTGGGCTCACATGCTGCAGGGACTTTTGATCAATTGGGCTGGCTCCTGTGATATTATCATCTGAGGTATCTGCTGTTGATTCATAGTGATAGTGGTCCAGATAAATGATTGCTTCAGTCCAGGATATTTAATTCATAGGCTGTTAGCCACTCCCTTGCTTTCTAAAAAATAAGGAGTCTATCTCTCTCTCAAACTTGCAAGGCACTGACTGCAAAGGAGGAGGAAGGCATTTGCTCAGTGACGAATATTGCAGCTTTTACAGTCCTACAGGGAAGGCAAGCAGAGAGGAAATACGGACCCTGATTTTGAGCTCTTTTAGCTCCCTGATGCGACTCCTACCATTGCAAGCGCAGCTGTTGGTCATCAGCACTACTGCAAATCATGGCTGTGAGGCAGGGACTCTTCATTAGAGATATGGGAAACAGAGCAGGGGGCACCAGAAAGGGAGAACGCAGAAAACGATGAGTAGAAGAAACAGTTTTAAAACAATGCCTTTCTGACTTCTTCCAGCTTACCCCTTAAGTTTAGGAAGGGGTCTGAGGACAAACCCAAAAGATATTTCATTGCTTTTCTCCCAATTCCCTAATACTCTTTCTTGTTGTAATGCTTACAGAAAACTTCCTACAATTGTAACACTGCTGGCATGAGAAGACCATGGCCAATCATGTCAACCAAAAGTGTCTCACTGGGCTTCACCTCTCTGTATCCACCTCTTACTGTCATGGACAGGAATCCACTTACTTCTCCCCTCCCAACTCCCCAAACACATGTTTTCTCCTCTGGGAAGAGAAACGTCTTGCTCTGACAAGAGCCCCTAGCTCCTACAGGAGCCAGAGGCAGCCCAAAGACCCAAGAAAGCATGAAAAGCCATCCATTTTATGGTGAGGACTCGTTGGCTCCTTTCTGCAAAGCTCCTGAAGAGGCAGGGATTTCATTACAGTGCCTTTGCAACTGCACACCAGCGAGAGTTTTGCTGTAACTGAAACAGCAGTTGTTCTAATTAAACCAACACAGAGCAGGCCACCTTAATCACTGGCGTGTTTTCATCTTCCTTGAGGAGTGAGGGGAAGAGGAATCAGAACTGATAAGAGAGAGGGAAGAAGGGGAAATTTGCTGAGTCCATTTGCTCCTGGTTTCTTAATTTAGAGCACTAAGGGATGTCTCTCATCTCTGTAAAGATTAATGTGAGCTTCTGATGGCATGTTTTATTAAGTGGTTATATAATAATTAATGCTTGAAAGCAGGGTTTCCAAAAGCCACTAAATGCTTTATCAGGACAAGACCCAGTGGCTTTCAATGGCATTTGTGCTTGCGAGTCACTCAGGTACACCGGAAAACTTCACCTCTACTCCCTTATTCAAATCAGTGCCTCATCTACTCCATCAGCACGACCTTGCCAGGCTGCATGGAAGAAACTAGGGGCAAGGGTGAAAACCACAAGCCCTCTAGGGAGAGGGTCCGTGTCTCCTCAACCTTGGGTGGAGGGAGGAGGTGCCAGCAGCACACGGCCTGAGCGAGAAATCCATCAGCTGAGGAGCAAGTACCCAGACGCCAAGGACACCTGAGGAAATAACAGCACGCTAATTCCCGTCCTGACTCTCCCAAAGCCTGCAACAGGGAGGCACATCCGTCCCTGAGACGAGGCACGCCGGCAGGCCAGGTAGAAATGCTGCTGGCAAGCTAGGAGGCCAGTGGGCCAAAGCTTAATAGGAAAACAGCAGTGATTTGTCTCCACCACTATTTATGTTTCAAGCACATGACAGGCTGTCAGTGGAAGTGAGTGCTGCTAAATTTACTGCTGCTCAGATCTCTGCCACAGTTGCATACTTGACAAGTCACTTCATTTGAAGGGCTAGGTGTTGGGCTGGACTTGCTTCCCCCATGCTCTCCTTCAGTGAAAGCTACAAACCAGCTGTCTTTACACTGCAAACTCTTCTCCTTGCAGGCTATATTATCAGGGTATGAGTTTAGAGAAGAGGGACGTGTTCATTTTTAACCCTGATACACGCCAGTCTTGTTCTGGACCGCTTGACTGCAGATGTGTGTCTGACAGGACACCGAACCAATAACAGCTGGGTTATAGGGCTGGGCATTCGGAGACGGAGAACGTGAGAGCGCGGTGAGCACCGGCGAGTACCAGCTGGGCACGTGGGCGAGAGCTGCCGAGCATCGTAAGGAGAGCAGTGCGAAAGCTCGCGGGGATGCGAGAGGAAATGCAGGTGGGTGAGGGAGTACACGGGAATTAGACTCTGCACGCACGTGTGCCTGTGTACGAGTGGTGGAAAAAATACACAGGGAAGCACGGTCGTGGGACTGGAAGTATGACAGAGCGTTAACGTGAGGGTGTGCACAGGGGAAGGCTGGCAGGCAGGGAGAGGGGGCGAGAGGACGAGCACAGGGGTCTGCCTTCGGAGGACTGCAGTTCAGAGCGTCCTTTGCCTCTGCTGTCCCGAGTGTTGCATGGTGCCTGCATCCACGCAGCCTCACGCACGCCTGTGACAAAGTACCTTTTGGCAGGTGGGAGAAGAGAAGAGGCCTCATTAATGGCTGAAAACCTATAATAGCTGGTTTCAAACACTCCTGGAAAGCGGCAGAAAGAGAGTGAGGCTGCCGTTTGATGATGTGGGCCATAAGAAACTCCAGACCTTCCCTTTTTTAATTTTTCTTTCTAACTTGTCCATACTGCACTACAAACACCTTGTTGAAGGGCTCTGGTCTTACCTGCGTGGAAGCTGCTCCCCGCTTTACGCAGCTGTGCTGCTGGGCAGCACCACATCTTCTCAAATGCTCTCACTCTCCTTTTGGCCGCAGATACCAAGACAAGATTGTCAGGAATACGGTGTTACGAAAGACAGCCAAAGGGGACCGGGTTCATCCTCCTGCCCCAACCACTCCTTTCCTTTCTTCTATATGCAGTGGAGCTCTGCTTTCTCCTGCGCATTCTCTTGATCTCATGCACAAGATCTTTTCATTTTGTTCTCTCATGTGCACTCAGTAAATTACACACGTGCATGCACACAAACACATAGCCCTACACAGCGTGCCATGCAGAAGCAGGACACATCCGCTTTTTTCCTGTCACAAGGGTGCAGGACGATTGCGATTCTCCACCAGCCCTTTAGGAATCTGCTCCGCTTGCTTTTCCAGCGGTGCAGGCCAGAGGCCCTTGTTCTGCAATTGCGCCACATAGTTTATATGATTAAATGTAGCATCTGCAGCTACATTAGCTGGGCTAATAGTGACAAGTGCTATCAATCCTCATACTTCAGCGAATAAACTGATCACCAGCTGGGGACAGAAATCTCCCCTTGTCTCTCATCACCATCTCATACAAACTGCATGCTTTATGTGGGTTTGATGCCGCCGTATGCACAAACCAAGGCTGCAAATGGGCCACTTCTCTCTCTCTCCTGGCAGTTTACAGTGCTGCAACACTGGACTGTATTGACAGCAGGCATATTGACTGGCACCACAGTACCTAGCATCCAGACATCCCTCCTTTACTGCAGCACCTTCTCCTCTTTATCAGCTTTGCCACTGGAAGCATCTGCAATGGCTTGTCAATACTTTGTCCTCATCCTGCTGATCTGTGGATGCCAGTCACGCTGACAAAGATTGCCTCTTGAGAAGCCAAGAGCAGACGGAAGGAAACAGAGAGAGGTGGAGTTTGTGAGTTAGTGACTGACAAATAGTTTTGGGTATCTTCTATTCTTTCTTTGATTCAATGCTTTCCAAGCAACATAACAGACATTTTTATGGGCGGCTTATCCAAGGCTGCTCTAAATTTTACTGGGGGTGGGGGACACACACAACAATCGTGCCCTCCTACCTGGCCTCCAAGGACCAGATATTCATCCACAGTAATCATCCATGCCCCATGGATTGAGGTCCTCTGACACTTTTACTGGATAATAGTCCTGCTTAATAATCCAGCCATCCAATCGAATTCCTTTTTATCACCTCTCCAATACCAATACTCCGTCTGAGCACTCTGTATAGGCAAGGACTCAGTGGAAAAAAAAAAAAATCCTGCAACTTCTGACTATAATGTATAGAAATAATATTAAAAAAAAAAGGTTTTCAAACCCCCTCTCCCCAAACACTTATCTCCTTATTTCTCAGCTGCAATCAAAACTGCTATCCTTGTATTTCTAAGTCTGGCATTCCAAATGGGATGCTGGGTTTGATTAAAACAACTTTCTGGCTTACAGGTTATGTCAATATCCTGGTGGGATTTTATGCCACTAATCTCAGCAGTTTGCAATTGCAGAACAGTTGAAGGAGGGGAGGAATGTTAACTACATTAAAATGGCAAATTCACCTGCAGACTGTATTTTTTCACTGCTTCAGGAGCAGAAGGTCCCGAGATAATTTTCAGGCAGTATGAGCTTGTGTATACAGGGGAATGCAACAAGCAGGAAGGAAAGGGAAGAACAGAGAAGGAAGGAGAATGGAGAATAGGGGAAGAATTGGCAAGACAACAAAAAATTTTTTAAAAAAAAAGCATAAAGAAGATAGTTTGTGAGACACAAGTCTTCAGGACAAGGACAGAAAAGCCACTAGATAAGGAAATGAGACACAGAGCATGAGATATAGATGGAAGGTTGATTAAAAAAAAGCAAGGGGATGCAGAAGGTTAGGGCAAGCAAGCAGAGCTCTGAACAAGGTGAATCACCAGGGGAAAGCAGCGGGGAACGTAGTTAGTGTTGGCTGGGAATACAACATACAAGGGGGAACTGAGGCCTGAGTCTTTCAGATGTATCACAGTTATATTGATCTGTGGTAAACAATTTCACTGCTCACAGGCAATACAATATCGGCAGTATCACCGAGGGTCTCAGACACTTACATGGTGCGTATACATGCACGAGACATACAAGTAGGAAAAGAGGTACGTTCCCACGACCTTTGATAGCGAGGGCTTGGGACAGAGTGGGAACGTTTGGTGCTGACTCCTCCTCCTTACCTTCTGCCTGCTTCATCTCATTAAAGGCAGCTAAAATATGCCATTAACTACCATCCCATTTCTAGACAAAAAAGTGCTTTCACTGCTACCTTCTCAAATACAGAGAAGTCCTCTAGAAGGCCTCAGTTAAAAAAATGCTCCAAGTCTGCGACTTACGGATCAAAAAGACAAGGAAGAAGCCATAGTCCCAACTCCCAAACAATCCCAGCACTGCAGGATTTCTAGAAGATAATGTCCAGTACTTTCCATGTAGCCCTGGAAGAGCTCCCATGCATTTCTTTCCCTCTTCTTCCCCTAGGCTCTTGCTGTGAACAAGCCCTGGTTTGCGTGGAGGCCAGCATGGCTGCCAAGAGGCTCAGGGAGGAAAGAAACACTGTGAGCCTCTCCAGTTGCTCGTCATTGGGGTCCTTTGAGGTTTCGGTGCCCTCACTTGCAAATGCGTTCTGGCGGGCAAAGGCTCCTCACGTCTCCCAGCTGCACCAGCTTGTCACGCAGCATTGCTGGGCCGCCTGATGCATGCACGGGAGAGTGCCCGTAAGCTGGGATGCTGCTGCCAGAGGGGATGGGGATGAAGCCCAGCCTGCTGGAGACCATGGCTCTGCTCCTAACGCAACATGAGAAATGGCCTTGCTGCTCCGCGATCTCCTGAACACGCAGCTTGCCCGAAGAGGCTCTCATCTGTCAGATATAATGGGAAGGCTGAGGTCTGCTATGAGGGGGAAGAGCTCTCCACTCAGATCTGAAAAATCCCAGCTTTTTCTACACCCCTCTTCTATTCCAGCTGGAGGCACTTGTGGGGAGTCATGGGAGAGAGCTAGAAGAATGAGAAACTGAGATACCTGTTCAGGTACTTCTTTACTTAACCCCAAACCTTCCTGAGCTCTTTCCAAACAGAAATTGGCTGAAGGTGACATATAACCCTCTGAATTTGAACCTCCTTGGGACATCTGTGTGTGCTGGCTATGTTAACTCATGTATCACTTGCTTAATGATTCAGGGATTTGACCACTTTAACTTGGAGCAGATAGCGTGTTGGAGGCAGGAAGGCTTGAATCCCCGTCTGTATTTCTGTACACTCAGTCATCCACAAAAGTGGTTGATTTCTGCACTAGCCGAAAGGCAAGCTTGGCTCTTTCGATTAAGAAAAAAGAAAAAAATAGATGTTTGGGAGCCCTCAGAGAGACAGAGATGGGTTGATGCTGGCAGACAGTATCTAGCACTGCTTTGAGCCATAAAGAGGGAGATGGTCTTGCTTCCCTTTCCAGGTGGGAATACCACTCTCCACTTACACGGTGGTGCCCATCACCAGCCCTGTGCAGGAAGGGATGCCTTAAGAGCTGGGGCAGCAACACAGGCTGTCGAGATGCTCACTTATAGTTTCTTCTCTGCTTTCTGCATCGCAGCTATGGAGGTGCTAGCAGCCTTTCCAGTTCCAAGACTGGAGTCTAGGTAATAGATTAAATCTCAGCTTAGGCAAGAGTCTTTCTAGGGAATGAGGCTGCAGAAATTCCTACTGAGTTTTCTCCTGAGAAATGCACTCTAAGTTAGATTCAGACTAATAGCCTAACACTTGTTCTTCTCTAAAAGCAGAAAATGCCCAAGGCATTTTTCTTGTGCTTGTGCAAAGACACTGATCACAAACCTGTATACAGCACCACATTCTGGGGCCCTTCTGCAGGCAAAAATCATTAAGCAAAATCACACGCATACACCCAGCAAAAAAGGCAAAAGATGAAAAAAATTTGTGTGCAGAGGGAACAGTCGCAGCTGTTTCAATTTATGAGACAAGAAATTGTATTTCAAAGAGAATACAGGAGTTTTCCCCTTTGAGAAAGTTATTAACCAGAATTTGCAATAAACCCTACTCAATTTATAGGCCCCTAAACTGAAGGGCCCCAATAGAGATTATACTGCATTCTGCAGGGCTCTGCCCTGCCAAGAGCTGACAAGTGTCAGACCTTGCCGTCTCAGAGGTCTGAATCACCTCTCCTGCTTTTTGACCCATCATTCCCCTGCTTCTCATCCTTTTTTTTTCCCCTTCTTCAGTTCACATACCTCTTTTACCTTTTCACTTCTTCCTCTTACCCTCTCTCTCTCCTCCTCTTCCCCTATTATTCTCCTTTTTATCTTCCAACCCTTTTCTCCTTCCACTCGTATATCTGTCTAGAAGACCGAAACCTGACTGCAACTCAGTTGAGCTATTGCAATGACAAAAAACATTCATGGAGGAATAGTGTATTGGAGAAACATCTAGGAGAAGAATTCTTATACTTGCAGCTTTGTTTTGCTTTTATAGTTGTCTGTTACACAGCAAACACATGTGGCGATTGCTCCGAGAGATGATGCCATATTACACCACATAGCTGGAAAAGACTTAATGCTTCTACTTCAAAGCTGTAGGGAATTTAACCGGGCGGGTGGGGGGTGGAGGAGAGAAGAAGAAGAAGAAGGAGAAAAAACACCCTATAACTGATGGGGTATGCTACAGCTGAAGAAAAATCACTGGGAGGTGTTGGCAGCAAAAAACTTCACTCATGGAAGCTGGGCTGCTGGAAATTTCCTTGAAGATGACCCACTGAAGATGTGTTTCATTTAAACTGATAAGGGCCTGTGTCTATTTCTACTTGAGGACCCTGGTGGAAAGCTCAAGGCTAATAAAATATCTTTTGCATACACTAGCTTTGATGCTTAGGGTGTTTATCAAGAAAGCGAGAAAATAACAGAAGATATCATGGTGGTGTAAAAGAGGGAGTAAAAAGTAGAGAGAGAACGTAAATCCAGCAATCCAATGCAAACTTGCTCTTAAAAATGGAAAATTTAGTGTGGAACATACATCCATGTTTCACCTGTTAACAAGGAAGCGCGTAAATTCAGGAGGCGATAAGTTACCCATGAAGGAAAAACAATAAATCAAGCCGTTATATAAATAAAGGACACTATCTTCTTCTTAAGCCTCTCTCATTGCTGGAGGAAAGACAGTGGCCTGGGTGGACCATTTTCCTTTTTCTGGCAAGGCTGCTCTTAGACACGTCCTCTGTGTCCTGTCGCTTTCTGTTTCTATCTCACAATGTCTCAACACACGCTTTTCTATACGTGTATTTGCGTGTGGTCAACTTTATATAACACAATTTGTATGCAGCAGCCTGGAAATGAAAGTATAACAAGCATTGCAAACCTGATATTCTCCTCATTAAAAAGAGCAAAATCCTCCTTCACCAAGTACGACCGAGTATCTATATCTCCCTTTTGGACAATATATACTGTGCCGTACATACAATGGAAGCAATAAATAAGTCATTATGTAAAACAAGGGAAAGGCTTCCTAATAGGGCAGTGAGTGTTTGGCATGCAGTCATTGATTTAAACATCAGCCAAACAGGTAATGATTAAAAGATGAGAAAACGCCTGGTCTCACTCAAGAGCCCAATCAACACTTTAGAAAAACCTTCCACAGTTTTTGCACCATAACTCTGGATAACTCCCGCTGAGGAGGGTCCAAGGCGCAGGGGTGGGCAGCGTTTGACCCTGCTGCCCCAAATCTCTCCATTCGGAAAACAAAAGGCTTGGGCTTCCAGGATTTTCAGTCTTGTGCTTTCCCTAGCACGCGAGCCATGGTATAAGTTAAGCAAGAGCTCGGTCTTCTACAGCAAGCAATGGTCCGTACTCGCACCAGTAGAGGGAGGGTCTAGTCTAGGAAGAGAGCAGCAGCACAAGCAGCTGCTATTTAGTACTGTAAAAGCAGCCTTTTTCTGTTTCCATTCCATGTTCCTACCTCCACTGGTCAAGGAAGCCTCCTTTGTATCCTGAGATACCTGCCTATGCTCGCAAGCCTCTCGATAGCCAACCCGCAACCAGTGTCAAGCAGGCTTATGCTGAATCACTCTGAGTTTTGAGGGTGAACAAAAACAAATTAGAAAAAATACAGCACGCTGGAGACAGTGTGTCTGACATGGAAGTAACTAAGCACCTTACTCATTTGTAGAATGCCACTTCTCTTTTGATTCACCTGCTTTTAACCAGCTGACTGAACCGCCTCTCTCTCCCTGGTTCGGGCTTCACCTCCACGCAGCTCCTCCTGTCCATCTCCTCCTAGTAACCAGCCTTTCTTTTCCAACTGCCTCAGTATGAATAAGAATATGTCTGCAGGGAAAAGTCATCTTTCTCTGCAATCCCCAGTTTAATACTCTGACATGGCATCAATATCCTGCTGCTATCTCTTTCTTTTAATTAAGTTCTACCTCTGCCTTTTATGCCCTTTCTCCTTAAGTCGTTCAGTTTTCCTCTTCTCTCTACCCTGCTTCACGCTTCCTGGTGGGGTTTGTTTTTTTTTTTTCCTTTCCCTTTCCCTTTCCTTCTCTCCTGGAAACTTGCCAGCGATACAGCAGAAGGGAGCACACTGAGAAAGGTTAGGCAAACACAACATTATTACCAGAATCAGCAACATATTGCTCATTAAACATTTAAAATCAACAGTTGCTGGCTTGATCTGCCAATATTGTGAGAAATGCCAGTTTTAGCTCAAGGTGCCTCTTGTTTCCAAAATGGCTTTATTTATGATGTGGGAGCTGGTGGCTGTGAGAACAAAACCCTACCTCCAGCGGCCAACAACACCCAAGCTACAGGCGGCTCCACAGAAAGTTCCCCAGCGAGCACCAATCGCTTCTGCCTCCCCGTCGCCCCCGCTGCTTTCCAGAAACAAATGGATGTGTAAGAGCACAGAAATGTGTTTGCAGGAGATAAATTATTTATCTGAAATTTACTGTTGTGAAGTCAGCGTAATTCTCAAATCCGCAGACATATTTTATGCACTGATAGGACGTTTCAAACAGGGGCATTTGGACTCATTTCTTCCCTCCTCCTCCAAGTATTAACACAATAATGCCTCACCTGGAAAAGAAAAGAGCTGATGCTGGAGCTGGAAAGGCAGTAGGATAATATGCTTGTAGTTTCATATTGTGTCCCAGTAAAGTTCTGTTTCTTGATAAACAAACCAGCATAATGCTCCTTTCCCCCCTCCCCCCAATCTCTGTGATATTTGCCTTTAATTTTTCTCCTTAGTCTACAATGCCGATGCATTTGGTAGTTGGAAAAGACAAGCTTTATGCTGCATCGGGTACAAATGTCACTACTGTGGGCAAATCCCACAGCCCTCCAGCTCTGTCAGTGTCCTCCCTCCTGCCCTGCTGCCGTCCTTGCTCTCCCAAACCAGGTCAGAGACAGATCACTCCTATACCCATACCCACAGCCACATGCCTACTGCTACACAGGCACTTTCCTTTCTTCTGCTGGCTTCTGGGACGTTTCTGCATCGATCAAGGCCCATCAAATGTCATGTTCTTTCAGGAGTCCCTTGGGTAGTACAGGGTATCTAAAGCCATGCCACCGACAATCTTATCAGTAGGCATCCAAACTGAGAATCCTTCTTCCCAGAAAATAATTTTGGGGCATTTTTGCCAATTATTCTGAAGGGAAAAGAACTGGGTCCCAGGTCTCGGCGTGAAGATTTATTCACTTGGAATTGTACTTGTTTGAAGCATAAAAAATAAGATTGTCCTCTGCTAAGGCAGGAGTAAAGAGGTCAATTATAAACCACACAGTTCACGTTGCAGATAATCAGCCCAACGTTTCTGACAAGCTCTTGCCCACTGAGCAATAACAAGTCCCGCAGATGCTCACAGGCACCCTTCACTTTAAGTCAGTCAGAATGGAAATGAATATGGCCCGGCCATGTCTTTCCCTTTGTTCTGCATGGGTGTATTTAAACCAGTACATGCTCAAAGAGAAGCCAATGGCTTGCTCAAGGCTCTCGTAAATCCAAAAGACAGCAGTAAAGACTGCTATTTCCAGGCTATAAGTGAGCATTTTTGAGATATCAGGTGGAATGCTTCCAACAATCCAGAGTTCCTGCAGAGAAGTCCCAAAAGCTCCTCATTTTAACAATAATTCTGTAAGTGGATGCACTCCCCCACCTGCCACTTAAGAAGCCTAATCACATACCAGATCCTCCGTTAGAGTTGGCCACTGCACAGCAAAGGAAAAGTTGGCAGTCATTTTCACTGAAACATAGCCTAAGCGTCTTGAAACGCTGCCACTAGAGTTTTCAGAGGGAAAAGAAAAAAGAAGAGTCCTTTTGATTCAAAACCAGTCACTCTCCTCCTTACATCTGGCGTCCCTTTTGTTTGTTAATCCAAACAAACACCTGACCTACGGTCAGATAAAACATGCTGGATTTTCACTGATAGGAGCAAATCTTCGCTGTGGCTGCAAACGGCTATTTTGGCGTGCTGTTTGATATGCAAACGGGAAAGATGGAGCCCCTCTTCCCACACCCTTCCCGAGCTATTTACCAACCACTACTGCCAACAGGACTGCGGGGCCCTGCTCAGGTCAGCCCAAAAGACCGTACTCTTACACTTACACTCTGTGACAGCGACTGATGGTGAAAAATTGCAGCTGCATTAACCCAGATACTAGGCAGCCACCGGAGATCTCGGACCACAGCCCCATTACCACAGCCCCACGGATCCAGGCAAACCTGGGCCGCAGCCGGCAAGTGATCCTCAAAGCTTGGGGCAGGCTGTGACCCACCTACTCGTCTTAAATAGAAATCAAAGTGTCAACATTGACCTAGGTGAGGAAGTGTCTGTGGGTCACGCTCCAGCTTTCTGAGCCAGAACTGAATCAGAACAGCCCTCTCGCTTCATCAGAGGCATCAAAACAGACAAAGCAGCAGCGGGTTTTGCTAAGCAGCCAATGACTCGACTGACCAACGACTGTAAAGAAATGATAGCACACGTGTTATCTCCTGGATCTGAAAAAAGCACAACCTGCAAAACCCCACCTAAACGTGAAAGAACCCCAAACCCCTCTGTAATGAGAGCACAGGTGATCTAAGCTCTAGGTATGCCAGGTAATTTAAACAGAAACAAAGCCAAGTCTGAATTTCTACATGTGGTACCGTGACCTGAGGACTGAAGAGAGAGCAGCCCCACAAAACAGCAGTATGCCCCTGCTAGAAACCCAGCTGTGGCGAAATAGATTGCTCAACTTGCAATATAGTTGTAGCTTTAGGCAGTCCGATGATTTAACCATTTAATTGTCCGGAATCATTGGCCTAAAATGAGTGTTCAATAAATCTGCCCCTTTATTAGGCCAGGAAGGTCCCCCAGTCCCTGCAGGTTACAGCAGCCGGCAGACCCTCGCGCTCCAAAGTGATGCTGCTCTGCAGAACCGTATCAGCGTCAGAAACATCTCACAACCTCCTCCCGAGAGGGTTTGCTGAGGGCTTGAGCCTTCAGGCCACAGGTCTCCCTAGATGCCTTCTTTATCTGAACAAGGTGCGATAGTTGTGAAGGGGTAACTTTTTATTGGTTTAGTTAAAGTGATGCTACCTGTCCTCTGGTCAGCGTTCTCGTATCATTTCAAGAGTGTTGTGTTTCTGTCAGTATAGGCAGATTTATAGTAAAGTAAAAATCAAAATAAGGCAGCCATGTACGCCTCTATAACAAGGTCAATTTTAAAATTACACCTGTGGTTAAATGGGTGCAACTTCCTCATGTAGCCAAGCCCCGAGCTCCCTTTTTAAGAATAGGTAGCACACCAAAAGCTATTTTCTTATGAGAAACCCCAGAAATAAGTTTCAGGCCTCGGAGAGAAGGATTAATTTGCTAGTAATGAAAGTGACACACAGGGAAAATGTAAAATCAATCTTGTGTTTAAAGGCAGAACAACACTGGCTGCACTTCCATTTTTTTTTTTTCTCTCCCTCGCTTTCCTCCCCTCTCCCCACAGTGGCTTGTTACCACCGAGCATACATTATGCACATTACCCACAAGCCTCTGCTCTGTTTAAATTAAAAAAAGAAACAGTGTTTTTAATCAATCTATTTGCACTCTTCTGCCACAACTCACAAAAGCAGTTTGATTTCTTTTCATTGCTCTCAAGAGAGCTGAACACAGATGACTAAAAAAACCACTGCAAACTAGTAATAATCATGGCAATAGTAGTAAAAATAATAGTGAACCCCCCCTCTCCTGAAAAAAAAAAAAAAACGGCAAGGAGAGGCACGGTTAGCCACTCTTTGAGTGAATCACAGACTACATTAAAAATAACAGGTCAAACTTAACCAAACCTCAGTGATCTGGCTTGTTCTGACCTTGGACATCCCTCCCTCATACCGCCAACAGTTAAGATTAACTGCAAAACAACGGAGGGACATTTCAATCCTTTAAAAATCGGATTGTCTATGTGCACTTTATCTCCAATTCCTGGCAATTCTGCTACATGCGCATTTGGAAATGAAGTTGTTCCCAGGAATTCAGACCCTATCTTGGGTTTTGTATACTCTACGATTCAAATGCAAAATTAAAAATAGCAGAGAAATGTTTAGCTGGTTTTGCCCATAATGAATCACAGCCATAATTAATTCTACCTTTCGGATCCAGGGAGTGCTAATTCTTTCCTTCTTCCTCCAGTAAGGCAACAGGAGGAAAAGAAGACCATCACTTAACAAGACTGTATCATGCTGAGAACTCCTGCTGAGTTTTCCAGCCACAAACAATTTTACACAGTCAAAATCTTTTTCCCCCTCTTTCTTCCACGGATGAAGGGAAAAGAACAATCTACCCAAGAAGGAAATTGAAACAGAACCAGGATCTCCCCACTGCTGGACCCCTAGCGGGAGGAGACCTTGTAGCCACAGAAAATGGTTCCTCGCTGCAGATGCTCTTCTGCATCCTCCACCACCCTAAGGCAGCACCCCACTTCTACACCTGAAACACTTCACGTGTTCTATATGCCAATCTAGGGCACCTACTGCTAGATGTATGTACATACTTCATGCTTCAGACCTAAATATTCCCCAAGACTCCCGCATTTTAGATTCCTGGACTTACTGTTCCAGGGGTAAAGATCCTGCCAACACGGTGATATGTCTTTCTGCTCCAACCCAGATACATAACTTGTCCCTTTCGGCCATATCAAAGACATACACGGTACATTAATGCTAAATTATATTCACAGTTCAAACTGTGAAAAAGATTTACTATTCAAAGAAGTAAAGCTAGGGACCATATCCAAGATACAAATCTAGATGTTAGTTCAAAACTGAAACACGCAAGTATTTTGGGTTGTCAATACCTTAGGGTTTGGTTTATACTTATCTTTAACCAAAATACTGCCATTTTCCCCTGCAGCTTTAAAAATGGTAGAGAGGAAGGGAAGATACTGGTTATCTTCCTAATTGCTTCTTTGTAGCAGCCATCTGCATAGGAAATAATGCTGGGATTTGCCATGGGCTTTGAAAGAATTAGATGCTCTCTACGCACAGAAAGTCGCTGGCTCTGGATGGCTAACTCCATTAGGCTACCTGGAAAATCCCAGCTAAGTAGCAACTCTCAGTAGTGATGGGAGAAGGAAATGAGAAAGAGTACGATGGTCGAATGGTACTGCTAAAAAGGAGTGACTGCCCTCAGTATTGGAAGCGCCGTGTCAGAAGCAGCAAGGGAATGGACGGGCAGCGCGGGTGCAACACACGCAAGCGCATCGCAGGGTATCTCCCAATTCTTGCTATCAATGTGTGGCATTAGAGGCCACAAACGCACAATTTCTGGCAGACACAGAGAAGAAAAGAAAGTGCCTGGGGAGTTTTCGAGCCTGGGCTGTGTTTGGATACATGGATGAGCGACCACTACCCCAGAGCAAGGGCCGCGGTGTTTTCCAGCCAGGGAGCAGAAGGTGTCGTGCCGCAGAGCTCTTCTGCTGAAGAGCCCTAGACAGAAGAACTCCCTGCAGGTAATCAGGAAAAGCATCAGCCTCACCACGTTTGGAGCACGATGTAAGAGGGGTCTCTTCACGTCACCTTTTCTAACCTAATAGAGCTAAAGCACCAGGCTTTGCCAGTACGCACTGGGGAAAGAGCAGCTATCAGCTGGTGTAAGGGAAGTAGGGGAACAGCGGGACTGGGGTCAACATTAAGGACTTTTGACCTGATCAGTGTAAACCCCAGGCAGACCATGGGTGGTAAGTCTAGACCACAGTGCAAACCACATGTGGGTCCGAATGATACGAACTTGCCAATGGTGGGGGAAACTATCAGATAAAATGATTGTGTGGGCAAGCTCGTATTTTTTGAGGTGGCTAAAACTGCAGCAAAAAGTACTTGGTTTTAAGAGGCTCAGTCCTTGAGCCTCGAGAGTCCATCCCAGCCAACCACTGTGTCTACGTTACCAACACCGCGGTGCAAAAGGAGCAGATTTATAGAGCGAAATGGTGCTGGACACCTGCTGTTTGCATTATATACACTGCAGAGGTTTACTTGGGCTGACCACCATTAGCAACTGGTGAGTCTGAGCATCTCCTGGTTTAGCTTCATGTGAAAGGAAGACAGCATACGCCCAGAGACCGTCCTGCAATAGGAACCAAAGCAAAGAGATGACTGCGAGATACGATTCCAAAGCACGGTCAGGATTCAAACTCAACTGCAAATGTAGACACACACCATACCATATGTTGCACTGCACTTAATAAGTGGTACGTTTCTACATATGAAACATGATTCAAAATCAATTCCCTTTGTAATTATTTACGCCCAGGCTGGAGAGTTCATGAGAGCTGTCAATACTTCACTGTGCCAAGTGCAAAAAGAAACCTTACCACCTTTACTTATGAGCAGCAAAACCAGATTGGTGTCCAAGATCCCGACTTTCTCCTGATTCTGGACATCCTCAATATGACCTCCCTCAGTGATTCACACTTCATATGCCTACTACACTCCAGTGATGCCTGCTACAAGTCTAGAATAAATATTGAGCATCACAACTCCATTATTCTGTGATTTCCATGTCCAAAAATTTCTCAGAACAGAGATTCCCACCATCCTCTGCCTCAGGAACTTCATTCCCTCTCCTTTAAAAATCCTGATTATAGACAGAAGACTCGTTGTAAAAGTGAGATGGTGGAAGAGATTCCCTGTGTGATTCACTCATTTTTCAAGGCAAAGGATGCTTTTCTCAAATGCCAGAAACACAGGAGGTTCATCAGAGAAGACTCCATCTGCCTCATCCACCATTCCCAATAGAAACAATCCTGCCATCGGAAACAGGGATATTCCTGTTGATGATGCACAAGGTGAAAGAAAATCTCATTCACCTTTTGTTCCACTGCGTCTGTGAGGCTAAGAGAAATAGGCAGTTGTATACATCTCTAAGGCAAGGAGATGGGACTCAAATACAGAGAGATGCGTGCTGCTGCGCGAGTGTGCGCCCACACAGTAAAACAGGGATTAATGGATAAAAATCAGACCAGCTACTATTAGGATCTCCTATAAAATAGAAATCCTTTAGGATCTCCTAAGCAGAGACAGAACTCCCACCTCCCACGCAAAGCAGGTTTATCCCTGACTTGCTGCAGTGCAGGACAACCACAGGCCAGCAGGCTCCTGTTTCCGTCGCCTTAATCCATCCCAGCATGCACGACAGGGTCCAGAGGTAGTTGGGAGTTCGCCTGCTCTCCTAGGAGCAGAAAGTAGCCTGGATGCTCCTCTCATCTGGCTCCTGGAAGCTTTGGAAGAAAGGCTTCGGTTAGCAAAGAGCTTCAGCTGCCTCCTCAAGATTTTTGAACAGCAGGTAGTTCAAACAGACTGCTCAAGTCTGAGGCATCTATGGTGTCGGGGTTGAACAAGAGAAGGAGAGAAATGCTCTTTAGTGCATGGACATGTGAAGACTTTTGAAATCTACACAGTATTATCTCCCCTGCTGGGTTTCATTTCCTAGTGAAGAGCTATCATCATATATATATATATGTATATATATACACACACACATATATATAAATACCAGCTCACATTTTCACCCATCATTCACATTTCTAAATTCCCATGCCTACTGCAGAGATGCTTTCTGGTGGTGGGACATTAACCCCCCCCCCCCCCCCGAAGTTTTGCTATGTGATCACTATCATAAACAGATCCAAGAGTGTGCTGCTCAATACATGATGCACAGAATGGGCAAAACCCTTCCCAGATGTTACTGTTAACCTCTGCTACACCCCCTTTGATGCAGTGCAGCTGACAGAGCCTCGCTGACATGCTCTGGAAGGGCAGCCAAGAACTAGGCTTAGGCACAGGAGCCAAAATCTGGCAAGTTTCAGTGCGGAGCTCTCTGATGCTCCTGAAGCTCTTCCGAGAACCCTCCTTTTCTTCCCCCTCCACTCAGAACAATTTAAGTAGTTGGATTTGATTTTCTTTTGCATTTCATCTGGGTTTCCTTGGTTTGTGAAGTCCACAGGGCAACATCCAGAGCTCTAGAGCACAGCAAAGCCCGTGGCACAGGGCGCATTGACTTGGACAGCCGGTACATTGTACGCAATACAGCTCAGTCTTGAACTGTATCAGCCTCCATTATCTCAATCCTCAGCTCCGTACAGCTTTGGCAGTTCTCCTCCTCCATCTATTTACATCTTTGCTTCTAAAGCTGTATCAAGGCACCTGGGGCTTCACCCACAGTGCCCCTGCTCCCTGAGCCCTGGGCTCCCCAGCGCCAGCTCTGCCAATAGCCCTAGCAAGCACTAAGGACACAGAGAATGGAGAAACCCCTAATTTTACTTTAGTTTTCTTTTCCTTTTTTTTTTCTTTCTTTCTTTCTGTTTCAGGATCCTCTCTTGGATGAGTGGCTAACTGCCTGGAGCAGCTCTAACTCCTCTAGAGCAGTACACCGTGCTGCCGAGCATTATTCACAGAGGACAGAAACAGGATGGGGCAAATACAGAGGAGAAGGCAAGTGGAGAAAAAAACCAGAAAGAGTCAGCAAATGACTGCAAACCAATGGGTGCCAACAGACAGGAGACGAAGGAAGAGCAGAGGGGGCTCTGACTGAGGTGTTTATTTATCCCTTAGTGCAGTCGCAGTTACCATGCAACTGGGATCAGCAGAGTGATGAGGGGGGTGCTCCCCCCCCCGAAAAACTGCGAGCAGCGCTCGGCCAGGCAGCCTCAGAGACAGCACACTGCCACCCACCCCAAATTCCAGGGCAAGCCCAACCCGCTCCTCCATCTGCCTGGGCACTGGGATGCACTGAGACTTCTCCTGCCTTGGCTGGCACACGGGCTGGGTGGGCACAACTTTGCCAGAGCAAAGTTGCAGAGCTGCCAGGGGCTCGGGGCAGGGAAGCAGAGCCCTTTTGAAATTGTAAGTGCCACTGTTTGTGGCACCCCAGACAGAGAAAGAAACTATCAGCTGGGACAGAGGCAGGGGGCTGGTTTTGTTTTCCTCTTGAATAGGCTGCTCCGAGAAAATAATAGGCTGCGGCACGGCAGAGGTAGGAGGCTCTCGCGTTAAGGGCCGTCTGCCCCGTGCTGGAGGATGATGAAGGCATCCCAGCCAGGAGTTGTGTGGCTGGTGGGCTGCAGGACTGCTGTCAGGGGACACAGGCTGCACCACGCCGGGCTTCCCCAGGCTGGTGTCTAGGTCCAGCAGCCCAAGGCGGAGGGAAATCGCCACAGCACAGCGGGGTCAGCTAAGTGATGGCATTTGCAGTGACGAGGCTGAAGAAATGGCTCCCTCTGTAGCGCAAGGTAGCCAGCCAGCTGCTGGCCTGACACAGGCCATCATCACAGGCCAAAACCACAGCAACGAGACACCTGGAGAGGCTAAGCCTGCAGTTGCTGCTGTGAAAGCCCTTTCCTTACGTTAAGCAGCGAGATGGGCTGGCACCACCTCCAGTTCACAGGCGCCGTGTGGGGCAGGATGGATTGTCCCCACATCCATCCATCCATCCATCCAGGCAGCCTCTCGGTGTTTACGCTGACGTCTCTCTGACACTGGGTGCTGCACTCAAAGCCCTTTTCCCTTTGCGGGACGGGCTTCCAGCCACCAACCTGCCTTCCCTCCCAAAGCTGTACCAAGGCTGTGCTGAGCCTGGGCTCATCGGTGCTGCGGGGCACGTGGGCTGGTACGCGCCTCACCCGATGCTCCGGTCTCCCCCCACCCCAGGGCTGACAGACAGTCGGTGCCGAGCCCGAGAGGTGCTCCAGCTGAAAAAATCTAGGACACAGCAGGGGGCTGACAGGCAGGTAGAAGAAGAAACAGATGTGGAGTCGATGTGGTGTGCGGACTGTATTTGACCTGCAATATAGCTAACATCAAAATCAATCTACCCACTGTAGCTGGTCCTCCACCCCTTCACTACCTCCCCCCTTGGACACCTACAACAACATATTATTCCTTCCTTCTTCTGCCAGACCCGTCTAATCTGTCTTTTTGCTGTATCTGTTTACCAATCCTCCTTATTCCTCACTCGTATCTCTCTCCCCCCTTCACTTTTTTACTGTATCTTTCTTTCCCCACTGTGCATTAGGGTTTCCCTGTTTTATTTCTTCCACCCCCTCTGCCCCCTCATCTTTCAGCTGCCTCTGCTGTCCGTCTATTCCTTCATCGTACTGGTCTAGCTTTCCCAGCCAGCTAAATATCTGCCCGTCCTTCCATCCTTTCACTGTGGCGTGTATCTGTGTGGCGTATCTATTTATTAATTTCCTACATAGCAAATACCGGCAGTTTTGTCGCCTTGCTTCTCCCTCCCTTTTCTCATCATTATGAGAAAATAATGAGCTGGTTGGTCTGTGTTACTGGTCAGGGGGAGGAGGGGAGAGAAAGGAAGGGCATGTGGGAGCAGCAAGCCAGGTGCCCTGGATTGTTTGCCTGGGAAGTTCTCTCCTCTTTCTTCCTTGCCCACTGTGGCCTCATTTATCTATGGATGTGCCTGCTTTTACTGTATATTATTAAAAAGCCTAAGAAAGCAATCATTCTGCAGAAGAGGAGGCAAGAGAAACCATTAGGAACGCAAGGGCTCTCTGCTAATCATTACCTGAGACTTGCCCAGGGCTGGCAGCTGGGAAGCAGGTTTATGATTGTCTCCCATGGCCCATAGTGTCTTACACAGGGATTTTTCAAATGCTTCCCTGGTTCTGGACGTTCAGAGGAAAAATAAAAACATTAAGCTAAGGGTTGAAGTAGGACCTTAAAAAAAACCAAACGGTTCTGTATTGGTGAGAAAGTCCTCACTACCTCTTCCAGCCTCGTGGTCCCACCGCATCAGTCACTGGTTTATTACTGCTGCCATCTGCTCGCCATTCTTGTAGCCTCAGACCCTCTCCTGCAGGTCAGTACCACCGTCTCCTCCCTCCCAGTCACAGACGTTGTCCCTGATCCCATATCCTTTTCCTTCAGCCTGTTATGGCTTCGCTGCCTTCCTAATGCCCTTCCTATGAACGTTCCCAAAGTGATGTCTATCACGGCAGTCACCGAGAGCCCACTTGAAGCTCACCTGTGCCATCTGTGCTTTGACAGTCTCCTTTAACCCTCTGCAAGTGCTAGTGAGCACCTGCCAAGGGGAGAAGTGAACAACACCTCTCAACACTCAGCGGTAGCTCAGCAGTTAACTTAAAGTTGACCAGGCAAAAACTTAAGACGTTAAGCAAAATATTTTTAATTCCCTCCCCTTAAAATTGGCCTGAAATATCATGACAAGCATTATTTATCTTATTAAGTACACTACATTAACCTTGCAAATATGCTAATGCACAAAAGGCGCTGCCTTAGCAGCTTTTTAGAATAGGAAATTAACCAGGTTCATCAGAAAGCTTTTAATTATTATTATTTCTTAAATGCTGGCGTAATGCAACAGTGCTCCTTCTGCCACGGGCGCCAGAGGAGAAGGATGAGGGACATATGCCACCTTCCTCACAGCTGCCCCTGAAAAGGCAGCGTGGGTATTCCTACCTGTGCCACGCATTAAGGCACGCTGGCACAGGGCAGGGAAGAGCTGGAAGACCAGGCAGGCAGAGGAGGGAAGACGAAGCGAGGTACCTTCACGGAGGTATTGCTCTACCACTGAAGAGGATGTATTTAGAAGCGCCGCAGGTTGGGGAAGGGCTGCAGACAGCAGAGGGAAGGGGCCATGTCCTTCGCACAGGGTGAGCTTCCAGTAGCTCCCCGAACAGCTGGTGCAAGCCCTGATCTAGGAGAGCACAGAGAGCCTGAGGGCCGTCTCGCTTGACGCCGGCTTTCAAAAAAACGCATGCTTGGCCTGAGCAAGGTGTCTTGTCTCCCTGTGCAGTCAGTGGAGATGGAGAAGTGCCCCGGGGGGGCCACTCATCCCACTCTTAGGCCGGTAGGATGGCCCCCTCCACCAGTGCCTCAGGTTGAGAGCCCTGGGGCAATGCCAGAGTGTTTGAAACAGCCTCTGTGGCTGTCAGGGTGACAGGAGATGCGCTCCTGCACCCTCTCGGCTGCCATCACAATTTCTTGTCCCGAGGACGTGGCTGCACGACTTGCCCGGTGCGGAGCGGGCCGAGCACATCTCCTCTCTGCCTAACGGCGCTGAGCTGCGGGCTGCGACAGCTCACGAGCAGCGTGGCCGAGCAACGGAGAGCATCACCACTGAATGCCCTCCTGTGTCTCAGTGCACGTACGCTGCAGATTCACAGCCCTTTCCCGAGGCTTGCCCTCAGCACGGTGCTACGGGTTCCCTTTCCCATGGTAACAGACGTATTCTGCTCCCTGGCTGCCTACGCCTCCCTCCCAGCGAGGAGCAACGAGAACAACATTTGCGAGCAAGGCTGGCCCAAACCTGCTCCCCAGAACTATTAGCAGGAAAGCTGTGATTCTCCCAGCTCGTCCTGCTCAGGCCCCGATCCAGAGCGACTCGCCACCTCGGCTGGCTGTGCCCACCCTGCTGCGGTAAGGGCTGGGCTGCTTCTTCCTCCAACCAGACAGCCCTTTCGGATGGGTTTCCAGTAAGACACTGGTTCTGCAGCCCTTAACATGCGCTGGCTGCCGTTGCTGCCTGTGGCTCTGCGCAGGGCAAGCTCATCTCAGCTGGCACAGGCAGTGCAGTCACAAACATAATTTCTGGCATTTCTGTTTTTTGGGTTTTTTTGTTGTTTTTTTTTTTAACAGTGGTGTTACTGTTGCAGGCTGAGGGCAGCTGCTCCCACAGCTGCTGCAGCTTGCTAGTACGCCGCAGCCAGCGACACCCAGGAGATAAGGCCAAGGAGCACAGCTCTGCACTGTCTTGCCTACTATCTCTCTAAGCTTTTTAAAAGCTTTTACGTTTTTGGGGTTTTTTTCCTAAGTAAAATCTTAAGAGGGCAGATTTAGCCCAGTATCCAGCGCCTTTCTGGAGTGTGCCCTGATAAAGAAAAAAAAATCATCCCCCGAGCAGCGTAGAGGTGAGGGAGCTTATCCCATGCCACTGCGTAGGAAGTGTCACAGCAGGATAAGCCAAGGGAAATCAAAAGCTCAGAGATTTACCCAGACGCAGAGAAAGGGATGATATTATCCAATATGACATTACATGTTCTTTCAGCAACACAAATCAGCTTCCATCGGTCAAATGCTCCTCTCCTCCGACATGATAGCCTTCCTGAACAGACTGTGCAGTGCTGCAGGAGCTCTGAGCATTTCTTTTGGTTTGTTTGTTTTCCCGTTATAATTATTTTCTCTGTAGTCATCACTCCTAGGCTGTCTTTCTGCTTGGAGAGGCTGAGGCAGCACTAACGGGGTGCAGACCCACAGATGGCTCTCTGATAGTGTCTTGGACTGGCATATGGCAAATAAGGAGCTGCGTGCCCTTTTCTCAGTCAGCAACAATGTGCTGCTCCCTACGGTGCTTTCTGATGGACGATGCTGGGACAGCACAGCTCTGCTGGCCTTCTCAAAGCCAGCGTCTGCACGCTGACTCCTCTTGGGCTGGATCTGCATTAGAGCGAGTATCTGCTTGGCTTTGGCCAGCTTGAAACACAGCTCCAACATCTCTTGTGATGGAATCTTTAGAGGATAACTATTCAGCGACAGCCCGGGACATGCTGCTTAGACATCTGCCCAGTCCTGGGGTTTCAAAGGCAAAAATCAAATCAGCAAGTAGGAACAACCCTGACTGAAGTAAGGGAAGTCTGAATCCACCCCGCGCTGATTTTTTACGCGCTGTGCTTTGCACGCCTGGCCCTTGGACCCCTCTCTCAGCGACCTTGCTGCTCTACAGCCATGGTTAGCAGAAGGTGAAGGACAGGCAGCCTCCTCCTTCTGAGCACTCCCCTGCTTCTGATGGGGAGCCCCAAAGTGACCCCCTGCACCCAGACACACGTGCGCACGCACTCACGGAACTACGTGGATTCCAACCTTGAGGCAACCATTTCCTCAGTGTGTCCCAGCACACTGGGTTATTTGAGCCCGAAATTGCACTTGGTTGCACTCAGCGGATCATGGCCTTGGAGAGGAGCAGTTGCGCTGCCTGCACTGAGAGATGGAGCTGTGGGAGCTGTAGGGAGGGAAGGAGAGATTTACACGGGGGAGCATGCGGAGGCAGAGACTAAAGATGGACGCACACACACGTAAGATAAAAAGTTCCTCGTTCCCAAAGAAAGCACAAAAGGTGACAGCAAGGCCATCTTTGCCAATGACAGCATCTTGTCATCCTCTTGGAAACCTTGCCAGAATTGCCATCGTGGGAGAAAGAGTGAGGGGTGCTGGAGGCAGAGCTGCTGGCATGTCCCCTTTCTGAACAGGATGGCATAGGTCACTCAAGGGAGTAGGTCTGATGTCTGGCCTTTCAAGTAATGAGCCACAAATCACAGCCATATGTTTCTCAGTATGCTCAGGTGATGCTACATAATGGAGCATCAGGCCAACATAGAAGAGGTTTCAGGAGAGATGATGGGAGAAGGAGGGGGAGGCATCTGGCAGGAGGGGGAGGAGGGGGCTGTGGTTGCAGAAAAGGATAATTTGCTGACAAGAATGCAGCAATTTATTTTGAGCTCCTACGACTGACCAGTGCATTCCCTTTCATCTCCGCCTTATCTCCTCCTTTCTAGTACAAACCATGGGCAGCACAGGGCCTGCCTCTCTCCTCTGCTTCAGTGGATAGTGCTGACTTGGGAGGTTAGGGCTGGCCACTGTTATCAGCAGGGCCTTCATCTCAGCTCCCTTTTCCCCTGACGAGCCCAGCAGCATCCCGGCTTGCCGATGGAGAGAGCACAATGCAAACCCTGTCTCTATAGCCAAGATTTCAGCAGGAGGTGTGAGGTAGGAAGGTCTCGCTTTTTATCTTGGGGCTTGGTAGCAACAGTTTCATCCCAGTCTGGTGACAGTAAACAGGTTTTTTTTTTCGTTCTTAGCTACTGGCTTGGGTTTTTTTCTCTTTTTTTTTGCTACGATTCCTGGCACTCATGGTTAGTACTGCAGGAACGTATTTGCCAGGCAGACCTCTGTGCACTGCCACGCACACTCACGTATGGTTATGCGTCCCACTCATCCTGTGAAGAAAACTGCTCTAGAGGTGAACACCAGCAGTGCTAAAGGGAATGAATGAATGAACAGACTGGCTCAGTCCCCCTATCCCTTACTTAATACCCTCTCTGCTTGCTTGGGGAGGGACTGCTCTGGTCGCAGACCAAACAGCAGAAAAGCTGCAGAGAGGTTGTGGGGGGAACTCCCACTGGTTTTGATTTTTCTACTACTCAGTTAAAAGAGTGGTCTGAAAACTTTTTAAAGTAGACCTGAGCACTCAGGGTGGAGGGACTGGCAAAGGACTATTACAGGAGCTGGACAGCAATATTGGAAAAGGGAGAAAAGAAAAAAAAACAACACAGAATTTTGATAAATAAAATATTATACAATTCATTTTTTATGCAGGAGCGTAGAGCGCACTGGCCTACTCTTTCCTGATTGTATAGCATGTCAGCTGGCATGGCTTCCCGGGGGGATGCCTGCCGTGCATGCAGTACCTACCACTTTTCTGCAAGCAGAAGCCATCTGGCTGAAGAAAGGTAATGCAAGAGCATGAGGGGAGGAAAAAAAGCACCCCTAAACCTTAGGAACCCTTTAGCCAATATGCCATCCAGAATGCTTCCACCTTCAGCCTTGGCAAGGGGGTTCCTAGAAGAAGACAACTCCATGGTAGCAAGCAGGCAAGGGATGGGTAAGACTGAGGTGAGAAACCAGCCTGTTGGAGAAGGAAGGATCCAGGTGGGAATGACCTGCAGGCAGGCTGTGGCTGCTACCTCCCCATGCACTGGGAGAAGCAAGGCCAGAAAAAATGTTTAATGCTCAGGAAGCTGCTGCTGCCTCTCTCCCTGTCTCTCCATCTCCTAAGCACCTTTTCTGCAGCCCAGGGGAAATGATTTCTGCTCTATTGTTGGTTGATTGGACACTTATCTAGCTGCTTCTATCCATTTTAGACTCAGAAACTGGTTTTTATTTTGGCTTCCTCTCTCCTAAATATTTCTGTGCAGACTGTTGCTGGAAGATACAGGCATACACTGGTGGTCCTGCTCTCACACTCCCTCTTCACCTCATTGCCATGACCCTGGGCCAGAGAGGCACACGTAACAGCACTGCCCAGGATTACTCTCCTCCAAATACTGAGGACTGTCATAGTCCTCCTCCCAGGGAGAGGTGGTGGTCGGTGGAGTTCAGGCTGACTCCACTTTGCTATTCAGGGCATTGCAGCAGCACACTGAAGACCAGCAGACTCCGCTCTGGGCTGCGGTACACTTCCCTCGGTTGACTCTGTTTCTTCAATCCCACCACTTGGTTTGGCGGCAGGGGCAGGGAGAAGGTTTTGAACGGCCCAGCTGACGCAGGAGGGCACCTTCTCAAGAGCAGCCCACTCTCGCAGTCTCTGCTGCGCTTGGGCTTGAAGGTCAAAAAGGGCAGCACACCTTGGGCTAGAAAAACTACTCCTTCTTTTGGAACCTGAAAGGAAAAGGAGCTGGTCTGGAAATCCTGAGCCCCAGCACCTGAGCTCCCTTTAGAAAATGTGTTCAGACTGACTAGCTGCTTCTGGATTTCAGTCTAAGTCCCAAGAAAGTTAGTATGGTACCACTAATTTGCTGTACTGCTGAAGTCTTCAAAAAATCTCCAAAAGCTAAATTTTCATCCAGTCTATTTATTTTTTTTTTAAAATCGCATGTCAGTGCCTGTGCCAAACACGAGCAGTCAATACAGGACTTGGATGATAACAACTGTAATGTTAATTACATGGTTATTGTTACTCATTTTTTAATAAGCTCTTTATATGCAATCCAGCAATAAAGCAAAACTGAGGCTCTTTGCAAAGCATACTGTTCCCAAGGAAGCAGAAAAGAAGCCAGAAAAATCTCCAGAAAGGTCTCCAGACACTGGGGTGAGATTCCTAACATTGATCGCCAGGTCTTCTGACACTGCAGCCACGGTAGCTAATCTAGTAGCCTGGCAAAAGATACTGGCAAAGATAGTTACTGGTGAAGACTGGAGCTGTACATAAGGACATCCATAATACCCCAGCCCCATGCTCGCAACCAGTCTCAAACCACTAAGGAGAAGCAAAGCAGCTTTCCAGAGAAATACCTCTTTGCCTCCGCACCAAAACCCCATTGCTTATGGCAGAATTTCCTGTTCTCTGCACGTTAAATCATTACGCTGCAATATTTCACACCTTGGTAGGAACAAAAGCCTTACCCATTAGGAAAGGGAAAGAATTCCTCCTCGCCATTTCGTACCAGCCTTGGAAGAGTCTGAGGTAAAATACATCAAAAAGCTGTGATGATTTTATATGCAGGAGGATGACATTATTTTAGAGGATTCCCTCTGCCCTGTAAAGCTGGACTTCAGATTAGTAAGGCGCCTGGATTTGTTGCTGGAAGCATGCAGACAATGCGAGTCGCACAGTGAACTAAAATGTCCTAAAACATTTCTAAAATACTTCATAATGCCAGACACAATCATATCTTTAATAGTAACACACAACAGCATAAAGGGTTTACCGACACGAATTGCAATACGTTGCCTTACTCCTGCATGACAGCGTTACTATATGGAGCTTGTTCCCAACAACAAAGCTGATAAAGCCAGATGCCGTCCCTGCCAGCACGCATTGTATATCTGGGGCAACTTAGGGACCCGCTGATTGAAGGAAATCCTCCTCCTTCCAAACACAGACTGGCAGCAGAAATGCTTCACGGCAGTTTTTTTTTTCAGTCTTAACGACTGTAACAGCTTCTGCAATCTTTGTAAGGGAAGCGGACGAAAAGGAGCAGGAGATTGATTGTCCCTCACCCTCTTGCCATATTACGAAAGGAGCCGCGCAGTAAGGGATGCGTAGGAAGCCTCGGGGAAGGGAGATAAGGGAACAGAGGGGAGGAACACGGGCTTTAGAGATACCCCCCCACACACCCAGTCTGCCTATGGGAGTCTGAAAGAAAGTATCTTAATGCTGATCTTAATACGCCTGAGTGTTAGAAAAGTTTGGCTTTCTGTCTGAGTCTTGCAACGCGAATCCACTCCTCGTCAGCAGGTGGTACTCATAACCAAGCCCCTTTTTCTGGACTGAATCTGGCCGCCAGCAGGAAGGACACAGCTCAAAAGGGACAGCACGGTGATGTCTGCTCTGAGATGCAGACATCAGGCAATGTTAGTGATGGGGACGGGTCGGGGAACCCTTTTGGCCCTGGTCAGTTCAAACCCGTCCCGTTTAAGGACCTAACCCAAAGGTCTCACTTACACAATACTGCTGGAGAAGCATTTTAGTGGAGTCCAATTGCAGGTGCAGTCTGTAGGGCTGCCTGTCAGGAGCAGAAATGCTGCTTGGGGAAGGAGATGCAACATCTGTCCTGAACTTTCCTTATATAGGGCTTTTTTGCCCCCATTTTTTAAAGCATCCATTTGGTATTTACCTCAAAACCAGAGCCTTCATGCTCTGCAAACACAGGCCCACAAAAGGACTGAAGCAGCTCTGGAACAAGACATCCAGAATATGATGAGAAGGGGAGGGCGAAAAATTAAAGGGAAGAAAAAACCAGCCAGCCCAGCAAACGGCATTTAAGTCTCTCCTTCTCTCATTCCCTTGTTCAGTCATTTCTGTCCTGCTTTGAGTGTGCTGTTTTTATCTTCCTCGCTCTCATATAAAAGCCCAGCTCCCCTAGCGAGTGTGCAGATGATGATTTGGCATTGTCCAGGACCATTATGCTGTCAGCTCTCAAAGAAAAAAAGGCTTGTAAAAATCCTGTAGTCAGACAAAGGCAGAGCATGCGGCTCAGGACAGTTTGTACTGCCGCTTGCTAATAACCTTTCTGAACAATAGCTTACATGGAAAGATCTTCCACAGAACATGAAATTCCTCTTTCAGCTTCACCTTCACTTACTCCTAATTACTGTTCCTCTCAGCTATATGCATGCTACATATGCAAATCTTCTTTCAAGATCTTTTGTACAGAAACAGAGGTGCATCTCCCTCCCCCTGGTCCTGTTCGAGCACCATCCTACACTACCCTTGCATGATCCACCGCACACTCACTACTACTCCCAGTTCAGCTCTAGCTACGTGCAAATTCATTCACGTATGTGGTCTCCACCACTCCCAGCAGTCTGGCTTCTGCTCTGCTCTCAGGTATATGGAACTCAGCCTAACATGCAATTTTTCCTTCTTCACTTATTCAGGAATAGAAATTTGAAAGAAAATGGAGAAGATGCCCAAGAAAGCCATTTCTATTAAAGACCTAAGATAGGATCAACAGCTTTTTCCAAAGCACAGAAAATCAGCAAGTTTTCTTGAGGCAACTTAAAGAGGGAAGAACCGCCACGTGCATCAGTGGTGTGAGCCGATAATTGACCCAGCTTCCCCTGAGCCCCGGTGGTGTTGGGGCCGTTGCAACCCACGCTATATAGGCTGGTTCTTCTGCTCAGCTTGTACAGACTCGAGCCCTGACAGAAGAACTGAGGTGACCTATCCATCTCAGACAATTTATGACATTATGCTCTCCAGCGTTTGCTCTTTTGCAGATTACCAGCTCCGTGACAGTGCCAACAGGAATATGTGCATTATGTACTAGTGCATCAGTTGCCCCTGTTTACAGCATTGGACCGCTCCTGATGATAGTGGCTTTGGACTAAGATGCTCGAATGTAAAAGTAAGCTAAAGTGTGGTGATGTCTGTCTTTCTGGCAGCTCAGCTATAGGGGAAGTCACTCACTCTCGCCATCTACACAGCCAGCTATCAGCATCTCTGCTTTCCTGCCAGAGGAGCCTGCAACACCATACAGCCAGTTCTGGGGATACCCTAGTTTACAGGAAAGATTGAAATGGCTAAACCTGATGAGTGCAGGCTGCCCCTTCTTTGAGATAATCCTCAAATGAGCGCAAGGATTTGGCAGTACGTAAAGGGGCCGTGAAGCTGGTACATGAACAAAAGGGCACAGCAGAACCTGGAAAGGAGACTGGAAATGGACTCGGAAGTGACCCTTGCTCTGTACGCACCTAAGCCAAGGTCAATACGCAGCTACTCCAAACACAAAAGCACGGGCAGGCTCTGATCTTTGCTACGCTTGCCTAATGCCAGAGGCACACTACCGCAATCGATGGTGTTAACTCTAGACTTACACCCATCTCAAAAAGGCCAGGATGTGGCCCAAGGGGTTTACAGTGGGGTGAGCAAGAACAAGCTGCGGGCTTTCGGGCTTTTGCCAGTGTATTTGCTGAGCTGGTTCTTGTTCACCGTCTGTCGATTTAATGAAAGTCACGTATCTAAAGCTAGGGACAGGAAAGCTATGTGGAATCCAAGGTTTTGCAAGTATACTGAACAATAACAACATGCACTAGGGACGCACTGGGGTTGAAGTCCACCCTGAAAACTAGGGCTGCCAGGAGGAGCAGCCTTCTTTAAGCTCTGGGCCTTTTTCTGAGCAGGGCCGTATCCTGCTGTCTGTTACCAGGATGCCTATTCCAAATAATGCTTCATTTATTTTAGCTGACAAACATTTACCAGAGCTGGTGACATAAAGGCCCATGCCTACTGAGACAAGAACCTAATTCAGGCAATAAAATAAGCTGTATCTAAGATGCACATCAGGCACAAACTGGCTGGGAAAAGGCCACACGAGGTGAAAACCTGAGTCTGTAGGATGAGTTTGGTGTTCTCTGGGTGCACTGAATGAACGTAACTTACACACCGAGCACTCCTCCAACCCCTTTATCACTGCAAACAGTTTAACCAGCCCTCAGAAACACCCTGAGTCCACGAAGCACTTACAGGGAGTGGACGTGGTGTCAGACACCGTCGTAACCCGTTCCCTGGAAAGTGGAGTGGGAAGGGACAGGGCAAAAGCTCTCTGGGCTGGAGCAGGTCACAGGGGCTAACACCAGCCCTTTTGGGATGCTCTGTGTATGTTAGCAGCCAGGACAGGCGGCCAAAATCCCCAAGCAGCTTGTATAGCTCAGGACGTGGCCCGATGGCAGAGAGGGACAGGGAACCAACTACTGTGGGGAGCTGCAGTAGCCGATATATTTTGCTTCTCCCCACTACGACTTTCTCTGACCTGTTCCTGCCAGCCTCGAAGTTAAGGTCCACTCGCCATACACATCCACCGAGTCCTGCTTTAGTGAAACAACACCCCATCACTTTCTCAGCACTCATACGTGCCTGTGCCAAGGTCACCACTGGATATGTAGCTTCTGGGTTATGTTCTCTCTTTATTCATGTTTTTCTTTTTCTCCACCTTCTTCTTGTGCTAAGGGATCATGAGCAGAATGAAATCCTGACATACTTTCCAGCCCAAGATAGCTAGTGGTTTTACCCTCCCTAGATAAATCATCCCACACTTCTTTGGAAAACATGAATGCATTTCCCTGTGGTCTGCAACATCTGAAGTATCCTGTCATTATCATTAAGTGAAGGAGAGCCTTCAAAGGCTGGGGTGGTGTCCCCAGCTAGTTCAGCGCATGGTGTTAGGAGCAGGGCCTAGATCTGCACAATGTTTTGCTCACTGTTAACACCAGACATTCAGGTGTCTCTGATTTCCAGCACAGCAGAGCCCACTTGAAGAAGTTCATGGTCTTACCCAGCAGTGCAAGAAATGGGCTCTTTATGCAGTATGAAATCCATTTTCCCCAAGCCTTCATTTGGATTGTGCTTTATGACATGAGAAGATGCAGTAAGTGAATAAAGCACTACATTCTTGCTGACTGATGGACAGATGATCCCAGCAGACTGTATCTGTATCTCCCCCTTCCCATTGCTGTATATTTGCTGGGCTGTCAGTCTTAAAGCCAAAATGACTTGGGAACCTAGACTTGCCTGTGATTTTTCCCCCTGAGAAGGAACTGGAGGTTAACATAGGAGTGAAGGCAAGAAGAGGGAGACGTACCAGCTTTGGCACCTGTAAAGCTTAGATAAGAGGAAAAGTGATGAGCGAGGAGCTTGGACTCAGCTGAACTGCAAATGCAGCACTGCAGCCAATGCAGAGTGACTGCAAGTGAGCATGTACTAACTTCACAGCAATACCAGACAGCAGGGTTGGGAAATGCTTACTGAAATCATTATCTTGACATCCAGGAAGATAAAGAAAGGGAAGGTGAGGCAAGAAGGGACTATGGTCACTTGCCAGAGCCAGAGAGAACCAAGAATAAGACCATACTAAAGCTGTTCCCTTGGTCCCCTGCCCCTAAGCAGAACATCAAGATTTTCTTCATACGGGAGGGAAACAATCATATAAGAGACAGAAAACCCGTGAGTTACTCAGTTACTGGAGCTATGGCAAGCAGTTCTGGGAACTGCTGCCTTTTTTTTTCCCCTTCGCTCAAACCAGAATTTAAGACAAAGGCATTTTCTTTTTTTTTAACAAGGAGGATAATCTGCTCCAAGAGAGAGGGAGATCATCTGTACAGACCACCCCTGTTTCAGAGAAAGTCTAAGGAGGGCAAAGTAGTCCCTTCTGATCTGAAGATAACCTTCCTCTCATGGTCACACTCCCAGCCGGCATCACCCTGTTTGCTTTGAAGGCAGCCAGAGCACTTCACACTCGTTGGCAATCTCACCTACTGTATTAACGGGTTTCCCTGGAGATGCTGCTTGGTACGTGGTCCCCTAGACCAGCTGCTCTGCTCTGCTCTAGCATGGGATCCCAACAGCCCAGAAATTCTCTCTGTGCTGGTGAACGAGCCGAGGCTCCTGCTCTGCCCGAGCATCCTGGCTAATCCTGCAGATCGATTTGGGTTCATATTCACTCACTGTACCTCTCAGCCACCAGCTGAAATAGGCTGCTTACATCTCCTAGCCTTTCAGCTGACTGGTTTGCCTGCCTGCCTGCACTTGTGCTTCCCAGCCACCTCTCTCCTGCATCCAACATTGCTTGCTGCCCAGACGGTGCAGCAGCACAGACAGACAGGCTCCCACCCTTTGCCTCCAGCCCCAGCTTCTCCCAGCTGCTTTCACCCCGAGCTTTCCTGTACTGAACCGTGAGATCCCACCGATGGGAAGAAATCAGCCTGCCAGACCCTCTCGCTAGACAGGGAATGAATGCCTCTTCCCTCTCACCCCAAGACACAAAAATGACCCATTCTCCAACAGCATCTTATATGGGTTCGAAGAGCCAATACTTCCCCAACACAAATGCAGGAAAGAAGGATGAAACGCAAGAGGAAGGAAAAGAAATTAGGGCTATGGAAGGCTTCTTTTAAAAGCAAAGCCCCCAGTCTAGCATCTCAGTGGTGCAGTCTCAAAGGCCATTAAAATCAGGCTACAGTGAAGTAGCAGCAGGGGAAATGGTATAAAACTCACTCTCTTTCTGGAAATAATAGACAATATTTGGCTGAAGTTCAGGGAAGGAAAGTTGAGGGGGAAGGTGGAAAGGGAGGGGGAGAACAAGAGAGCGTGCATGTGAACAATCTCCAGGCAGTTTGTCAGACCTTAGGTCTTTTTTGCCAGCTTAACCTTCAGTCTGCAGACATGCTGACTGGGATGTAGATGGTTCAATATGAGTGTCATGTGGAGCACAGGCAGCAGGGCCAGATCGGTCCCTTGTGTAACTCTGCCAATGTGAGCAGGAACCGATGAGGTGCCCTGACTTCAGTGCAGCTGTGTCGTGGTGAACTTACGAGCTAAGTGCACACACGAAGGTTGCAACTAGATCTGTCTTCCCATGGGAGAGAGCACGTGGGAGTGAGATTCCCCACCCCCCCACCCCCCCCCCTTCTTCCTTCACCAAGAATATCCTTGAAAGAGATGAATATTTTTTGTAATAAAAAGAGGATAACTGGGCTTGCCATAAATCTCTGTGATGTATTTTCAACAATCCCTGCACCCTGGGTGGCTCAGCTTAGGGGACACTTTCTAAGTAGTAGTGATAGCGTATGCTATTGGTGAAATAGTATTTGGAGCACCATACAGCAAAGGTAAAACTAGGACACCACACAAAATAATTGTTCCAGTTTCAAACAATCACCACTTGCAGCCTAATGGCACGGCTATCGAGTAGCAGCCAGGAATGACTTCCATAGTTGCCGAAGATGATGGGGGCAGATGGGAATTGCATTGGCAGTAGCACAAATCCATCTGTGGCCTGGCCAAAAGGCAGACAGCTGGTTTTCATACCTGCTTCCCTTCTACAGCTGCGAACAACTGACTGCCAGGCCAGTTCCAGGTTCAAGCCCCAGGATGGGGAATCAGCAGACAATCAGCTGACATCTGTTGATTTGATGGGATCAAGAATGCCTTCCCATATTTGCACTACCTACAATCAGACTCTGAGTTGCAATCAACAGATTGCTAATGTATTTATTTGACAAACTGGAAATCCACTGGAAAGGCTGGAGCAGGACAAGTATGGAGGAGTGAGGGCAAGAAGGATGTGGACAAACTGGAGAGTCCAGAAAAGAGCAGGACAATGACCAGATACCTAGGGGGCAGGAGCTACAAGGAAAGGCAAAACCAGTGGGACCTGCTTAGCTTAAAAAAGACTGAAGTAGGACACAATAAAAGTGATCAAATCATGGGCAAGGCTCCCACAAAATAAAGTAACAGATGATTGCATCTGATTCACGACAGACAGGACAAGAAGGTAGGTCTCAAAGTGCGACAGGGAAGATTCAGTTAGACCTCAGGAAGAACAGCAAGGATAATGAAGCACAAGCATAGATTGTCCTGGGAGGGTGTGGAGCCTTTCAAAACAAGATAGAGAAACCGTTATCAGGAATGACTTGGGAAGAGCTGACCGCTGCCATTTTGCGGGGATATGAACTAGCTAGCTTGTGAGATCCCTTCCAGACCTTTGTTCCATTCATCCACTGTAAGATGAGCATTGTGCACCCACAATGTATTCACAACAGCAGAGTCTAGCCAGTAGCCAGTGTTTCACTGAAGGTGAGGGCACAACAGGGAGGAGGAAAGGAGGGGAAAAGCATACAGGACTTCTCACCATTAGAATTGCAATGATGCATCAATGCACTCGATCAATCTAACTCACACATGAAGAATTTCCTCGTTACCGTATTGGCTGCAGCTTAGCATGCATTCACGCTAAGCTGCTATGAACCTGCACCAGCGTCTTCCTCACCCGTGGCTCCTCAAGCCTAGCCTAGCCAGGCAGGGGGACTGGTGCCGTGATGGAGTGCTGTGGGACTGCCTCCAGCATCAGCCACGCTAAGTCACAGGACGTCGCCCCAGCTGGCCAACGACTTTGCAAATATGTGGAAACCCTCCTCCCCAGATGGCATTTTACAGGCAGGGACAGGGAGGAGGAATAACAGCATTAGAGGCTGTGGTAACTGGGGTTGTGCTTGACACCTCCAGCTAAAAGGGGAACAGGATTTTACCAAGGAAAAGGGCCAGGATGGGCCCTCCCTGCTTTGTCTAGTAGCTTACTGTCAGATTGTCAGCTGCCACAGGTCAAAGTCTTCTCTTGGATCCCAACCAAGCAGACATACCCATTTTCACCCGTGGTATGACCTGAACCTGATGATCAAGCAATCTCTGATGCATCGTGCATGAAAATAGGGTTGACTTTTAAAGAAAAAAACCCTCTGCCCTTGAAGAACAGGGTGCTGTTTATGAAAGCAGCACCTTTTTTCAGAGACAGCTGAAGGCTTCTCACTCTTCAACATGGCATTAAAAAGCAAAGCTGCTGTCTCTGATGTGGAAAATTCTGCGTTTTCTCATCACCATTTTCTGATCATAAAAGTCACTGCAGTCCGAGTCCTTTCTTGTAAAAGCAAAGGGGTTTTAACTGCAACGTGATGGCCAAGCTCCCAGCCAAGGGTGTAGTTACTTTCTGCCTCTGTTAAATTTACCTCAGCAGTTTAAGATGGGGCACGGCGCACATCGCTGAAGACAAATGGCTGCTGTGTCAAGCTTTGGAAACAGGCAAAGCAAGTCCTACGCAAACAGCGTCTTTCGTGCCCTGCCACAGAGTCAGCCAGATGCCAGGGCCTAGATTGGAAATTATGAGTCAGATCCTCAAACGGAGCAAAATGACTGTGCTCCAAGTCAGCACTGATTTATATCAGCCAAAATCTGGCCTGCTGATCTCGAACTGGATCAAATTATTGGAGTTTCTGGACTGTCTAACGCTCGCCCTGATCTGTGTATGTGAATGAGAAACGGCATGCTCACAAATATGTCAGCTCATGGATACACACAGATTGCAGGGACATCTGGCTGACAGAAACTTCAGGGGATGTAGGACTCGTGGCAATGGGAAAAAATCCATTATCTGATTAAAAGGTTAGATACTGTAGGAGGAAAAGTACTTGCAATGAGCCTGTTGAACAGAGGCCTCCATGGGGAGGATGCAAAAAGCTCACCATTAGCCAGTTTCTGTTAATCAGTTTTGATATAACTCTGCCTGAGCGTGCCTAATTCTTGCCACAGCAGCTTGAGCCATACGTAACAGGAGCAGGTGCCGTGAAAGCTTCTCTAAAGCCTCCGCTAACGCTATTCCCTCCTGCCCTGCAGTCCTCTGGCTCCCTACACCAGCTCTGCCCCTGCCCCTCAGCCTTACTCCATCACTACCTGACCACCCATCACACCGAGGCATTAGATGCTCTACTAGCAGCTACCACATCTACAAGAAACCAAGAACCCATTTTTGGAGCCACAGACGGAAAGGCCACATCCAATTCCAGTGGCCCAAACTTTCTCAAGGGATTTTTTCACTTTGCACAGTTATCACCTTTCCCGTTGGCCTGGCTGCCCACTTAGTCCTCAGTGCTTATATGCAGTTGGTGTGTATAAAGAAGCAGCTGCTGAAAGAGAAGGAGTTAAGAATCATTTAAATCATTAGGTTTTCATCAGATCTCATTCTGCTGCTGGAGTGCCCTGGAAGCATCTGTTAATAAAGGGGGAGAAGGGGGGGAATAAAACCCCTCTCCCTCACGTTGAGATATCTTTTTCTAGCCAGCTGCACCCAGAATGAAAGAGCTATCAAAGAAAGCTCCCCCATTAGCCATCAATTCAGAGCAACTTCAATCAGTCAGTTCTGCCGGAGCCTGCAGGAATATCTCCCCAGCAGCCTCCTACATGCCGCACTTGAGTGCTCAGAAAGAGCCACATTAAACCCGCCTGCCATCAATCCGGGGGCCTCCTTCTCTGTAACTTAATGAGGTGAGCCAGTTGGCATCATTGACAGGGATCTGAGGAGTTAAAATAAAAGCGGGAGTGCAAGCCACCCTGGCTGGAAAGGTGTGCACCTACAGGGGAAGCAGCTAAGCCACCCACCGGCCCCCCTTTAAGGACCTCTCTGCAGGACTGGGGGCTGTTTCCCAGTTGCGGCAGATCCAGGAGAGGTTGGCAGGGATGGGGGCAGCAGCTAAACGGGACAACCCCCAGATGTCTCCCCTTACGAGGCTGACAATCCCTGTCGGTGTGGCCCGTGCTCCCTAACCCCGTCTGGGTGGGAAGAGGTGACGTTCTCCCTCGTCCCCGCGACGTAACCGCCTCTTAAGGCCGTCCCTTTCGCTACCGATGCGTGGGATGCCTGGTGATCGAGCGTGGCGTGGAGAGGCCATTCCCGTTATCCGCTGCACTAACAAGAGGGCAGGTGGCTGTCTTTTCGCATATGCTGCTTTCCCAGCCGGCACAAATCCTCTCTGTTTGTCATGCAGCTGGAAAATGGCTGAGCTATACAAAATCAAAGGGAGAACCTGTGTCTTTCCCAGACATTTTTAAAGACCAGAAAAATACATGGCTTGAGACGCAGGGCTTCTCCGAGGCTTCGCCTCCAACCGGATTGGGAGGGACAAAGCTAAAGCAACTTCCAAATATATCCAATACCCAACTAGCATTTGGTCTAGGTCCAATTTATGGACTGGACCTGCCCATCCTCCATCCTGGTGACTCCTAAGGCACCTTTCTTGATCATGTGCTCCTGGCAATAGCCAGCTCCTCAAGAGCAACTTCACTGCTGAGTTAAGTTTTTTCTTCTCTTCCTTGCCACCTACTAGACAACTTTATTTCCTCTTCCTTTTTCTGGGGAGGAGCTGCTATTGCTCAGTGGAGCTTTTTCAAGAGAAGAGTACCTCGCTTTTTGAATGCTACTTGAAAATTGCTCTTCCCATGTACCAAAGTCTATACTACCAAGTGGGAGGAGCGTTCTGATGTGAAGATGGTAGTTACAGATTGAGTACTGACCAAGAACGCTGCCCAGACCTACTTTGTGGAGTAGGTCTATTGTTTCAAAAACCCAGAAAAGAACATGAATTATCAGGAAGTCACAAAGCAGCATCTGATGCAATTTGTCTTCCTCGCTTGGATCATAAGGTTTTCACCTCTGGATAAGTTGTTCAAGGCAAGAAGCTGTGTATGGCCACCCCTACAAGCAGAGCAGCATATTTTCCTTGACGCTTTTGTGATCTGAGTGCTCAAGAGAATTTAGCAGTTCAGCATGACCAGCAGGAGAGGGCCTGCTTTGACGGTTGGTAGTCAGATGCCTCAAATGATGGTGAGATGCGTTGTATAGTGAGAATGCCCCTGCTGTCACAAACACTTCCATCATCTCTGTGCTTGGCTGGAAGTAGCAGCCCTTCTTCAATCTGCTTCCTTCCTCCAGGCAGGGAAACATCTTGGTGAGGCTGCCAGAGATTGCCTCAGTGGGGAAGGGTATGCAGAACTGAGCCATGTCAATGTGCTATTGGCAGAGCAGCACACTGTGTCTCACATCTCTCAGCGCTCTGGGCTTGTGCGTGCGCAGAAAAGAGCAAAAGGGAGGGGACAGTATTGACCCTGCAATCTGTCCAGCAAACATGAATGGAGCCAGCCCCTCTCGTTGGGTCCTTGACGCTGCTCGAAGAGTTCTTTGATCAATCATATCAAAGGATACCAACATATCAAGGAGCACCAGCATGGAGCCTCGACCTCCATCCACTCCTAGAAACGGGTCACCCATGAAGATCACACCTTGGCCATGCCCATGTCCCAAGCCTGATCACGCAGGGAGGAGGTTAAGCACTGCTGTACTTAGCTCATCGCTCACCTTTCTCTAGGTGCTCGCTCTAGAAGGTCACAGTGGGACTGGGGTGATACTTAATAAAGGAGCAGGCTGACAGCTGACAAAATCCAAAGCCTTCAGCTCAGGCACTGACAAGGAGCTTTGCTCTTTCATCTCACATCTCCTGCAGGTGGGGCAGGAACACAGTTTAGCTCTGCCCTCCCTAACCAAGAGCGGTGGGGATCAGGCTTGCTTCATGCGCTGGCTGGAGGCTTCATGCAGCTGAATATGCACCTTTTCACCATCCAGAAAGGAAGGACACTCCACAAACATGCACGCAAGGCCCTTTCTAGAAGGTGCTATTTGTAGCAGTAGTCCCAAACAAGCCAATATGGCTAGCGCATAAGCAGTTTGGTGGGCCAGAGGGTGACTTAACTGTGGATGCAGCAACGTGAGAGTGCTTAAGGTACTTTTGCAGAATCCGCTCTGTTCTGCAGCTGGTTCCTGCCTCAGCAAAGTGCCCTGAAACACTTGTTAAGTTTCTGCTTGGGGTAAATCCTTCCCAGCACCACATCTTGGGGACAACAAAGTAGGTCTGGCTCTATAAAAGTACTGGCCAGGAGCCTCAGAGACTGTCCCTGCCTCATCTAGACCTTCCTTTGCCCACTCAGGGACTGCAGGTCGTCTATTAACCATATTCACACTGCTGTTCTTGCCCTGTTCCCACTGTATCCCTACAGGTGGCAGATTGAAAGGAGGCAAAAAAATTAAAAAAGGAACAGTTAGCAGGGAGGCCCCAGTACGCAAGTGCAGATATGTTTGTTTGTAAATGGTACGTTCTACAGAAGACATTTCCTCTCCTCCCTTGTGGCAGCTTCACCTCGCTGTTTGCTAAAGGGGTTTTATCACTCAAAATGCATCAGATGAATAAGAGGAAAAGGTTAAAAAGTAATTTCACCACTGCCAAAGTCCACAAAGAAAAAAATAAATATAACAGATTTCCCCCTCCCCTAAACATCTTTCACTGTCCATGGGATCTTTAAGGTCTTGTGGACATGAAAATGATTACACCACTGCTACCATCACCAATGCCTTGCTGGTGCATGCGGATACCTGTCAGGGGAGCATCTCCGTGCTCCCACATTCATTTACATGCAACAGTCTGTTTTGTTCACGGTTCAAGTGCCCGTTTGTGCACAGGCCTTTCAGTGTGTATAGCTTTCTGCTTAGGATGTATAATACGACTCTTTCAAATGTGCAATAACAGACAGCTTACGCTCGTTTCAGGCTGGATAGAAAATACTCATTGATTTCTGTATCATTTGTATCATTTAGCTTGCAATCAGATGATTCTCTTAGGGGTATTAGGCCTGGCCTACAACTTATTTGGGTATCCATACAGTAATAGTCTGATTAAGATTAGGAGATTAAGACAGCTGTCACTCCAGGCCTAACATCTGAAGACACTATCCCTTCCCCGTGCTTACTCTTACCTCTTAGCTAGAGATTATTGCTCCCACTGGTCATGCCAGCACCTCTTACATCACTTAAGGCAAAAAGCCAACAGCAACCTCAGCTGACTTTACACCAAAGCAGACGAAAGAAGTTTGATACTAGCCCCTCCTCTGCCTATATTGAATTGCACTCTTCAGCAGAGAGATGGTTACAAAAGAAAAAAAAGACAGATGAAAGAGGGGCAGTAGTCGTGGACGTGATGTTTATAAAGTTAAATGTCTGGAACATATATGTGTAAGTACTGGGACAGCCTATTCCTGCTCCTCTTCAGCTGTGCCGCTAGTGCCGCTTTAGTGCAATGTGCATTAGGTGGTGATGCACTGCTTTAACTACACCTATGCAGTTAAAGTGGCGTGACTTTATGCATTCATAAGGCCTCAACTAATGAGGGCATTAACGACAGCTGTAAAGACTCAGTCCATACTGCTTTATCTCTCCATAGTAACTTTAATTCCATGATCTCAAAGCACAAGACAAATGCAACAAATAAACCTTCCCCACATGCACCAATGCACGTGAGGTATTAGAGCTGGTTTAATTTTCACGGCAAAGATCTTACATGAATAATGAATCCTTTTATTATGCTCATGAATTATCTGTGAGCGAGCTGTGAGCTTTATGAACATGTCTGCTGCTCAAAATTTTTTAATGAACAGTTAACGTTAACAAATGTCACCGTACTGGATTACACCAAAAGTCTTTGCCCCAGCAGTTGGAGGTTTGTGACTGGTGACCTGGGTCACAGGACAGCATTTAGCCTCCCTGGTGGAAGAAAGGGAACCTCATTAATGAGGACGATTTATGAATGGACCATATTTGTTCACACTTGCGCCCTGGCTTCCAGTCTCATTTGGACAGGTGAACAAAGAGCAATCACAACACACCAACCTTAATGTGAGCAAAACCTTATATACCATGGGTACTGAGAACAGGGAATAAAAGAGGTCATGAGGAGAAGCAATTAGTTGTTTGAGACACTCTCGACTGTCTTTGGACACCAGTCCAACCGCTATTCCTAATCTTTAGTAAGTATCTTTATCTGTGTTTTACAGATAGAGAAGTGGCACACGGGGAACAGGAGTAACTTTCCAGGGTCACCTGTTCAGACAAACTATTTAACTCCCTATCTGCTCTATATCATGTTTCCACCAGAAGGGTGAGGGGCCTCAGTTTGCAAAACGGAGCTAGAAATCTGAGCTGAATGAGCTCTCTAAGGGGATGTCTTGCTTGAGATGATGAAGAAATAGCTTGAGGTTGGTCTGTTTCCTTCCAGTCAGGTACTTCCTTCCCCTGCTGAACCTGAAATCACGAAGCATCTAGGCATGTAAAAAGCAGCGATCATTGTAAGAGAAACTAGCCCCCAAGCCTTCAAATCTCCTAGAAAATTTGTGCCCGAAATCACCAGCTGTGTCCAAGTTCTGTGTCAGTTCTTATGTCCACATCGGCTCACTGTATCCAAGGTAGGGATTAAATACATTAGCCTACTGAAACCCAGGAAGAGAAAAAAACAACCATACGATCCTCAACTGAAATGCAATGCTGAGTTCAGGAATAACAAGACCAGCTCCCCTGAAAGCTGGATTTTACCTTGGACAAACAATAGCTGCATAGCCTCAGATGTGCTCGCTGTAAGGGAGGAAGAGGGACAGCAGAAGAGAGCTAATTCGAACCATCTTGGTAGAATAGGCTGGAGCCATTTTCTTTAAATCTAGGTCCTTATCTATCTCTATATCCTTATGCCATGCCTTCTTATGGTTCAACTATTGTTAAACCCACCCACCCTCCTCCTGCTCCACTGCAATTAGAACCCGGCATTTCCTTTGAATTAGCACATCAACACTCCCCTGTCCTAACTAGAAACAGTTTTGCCTCCAGGCGCTGAAAAATATTCATTGGCAGCAGCACTCTCTGCCGTAGGCATTACCTTGCTATTTCATCCTCATCACACAGCTCTATTTGGTTTTCCCAGGGCAGTAGGCAGGCGCAATGGAAATCAGAGCTATTCCTCACCAGGGAAGCCCAGCTTTCCGGATCTTTGGGGATAGGCTCCCCGTGCAAGGTTAGCCTTACTCCTAGACAGAAAACAAGAGACACCATGTCACTTGCCTCTTTTCTTTGGTCCCTGGTGGCCAGTTTTTAGTCTTTGCTCACACTGAGAATGCAAATCGTCGTGCCAGAGGCTCATTCATGCAAACAGTCTGCCCTGTACATTTCTTGAAACTCCAGTTTCTCTGGGCTCTCCACCCAGAACCACGGGGCTGTTCGGAACCTAGGCACTCCTCCACCACACCGGACTGCTGGTGGGAACCCATAGGGATGTAAAACTCCAAGGGCAAAATTTCCACCATAAGAGATCCTGCTGCTGGCATGCACTAATGCAACTTCAGACTGTACCTTGCCTGCAGTTTCTTAATTTTTAGCTCACAGTGGATCAAGTCATGTTGATTTTTACAAAAAAGTAACCAATCCACCAAAACAAATGAAAGCGAAAACGAACGGTTGTTCGAACAACTCCTCCCACACGCCAAACCGAAAGACAGAAGCGAGTATTAAAAATCTCACTGTGTGAAGCACAACTTATATTCCCATCATTCACCTGCTACCGTTCTGGCCATTTCTGAGACTGACCAGCTACTTCTGCCTGCAAATCATCTGACAGTGTGGACTACCGGAGGCGAGTGTTTTAATGTGAACCAGACTTAGACGGGGAAACTGAAAGGTAGGTTTGTTTGATACTCGACACGGGAGTATCTCAGTTTAAAGGAAGTGTCCTTTATCATAGTATTTCATCCAAATGCGTACCCTCAGCCTTGCCACCTCATCTGTCCTTGGGTGACCTTGAAATTGCTTCTTCCCAAATCAAGCTCTGATTGAACTTCCAGGTCTCCAAGCTTTCATCCTCACTAAACGAGCACATTCTCAAAGGGAACAAGAGTATGAGCAATTTCCCTTGAACACCGAGACTAAGCACATGGAAAATGAATCTCTTCTGTTCTTCACTAAATTAATCACAGGATATTTTATTTTCCAGTCTCACCGTTTACTCTGGAAGGAATAACTCAAACCCCTTGCATTCAGCAGCCAGGCAAGGCTATTAGAAGCCCAGTTTGATTCAATACATGGTTATGCCAATGTCAGGATACTGTAATTCCAGCGTCAGGACTCCTGGCGAGTGAGTCCCGTAACTAATTCAAAAATGAAAGGATACCTGCTCCTCTGCTTCCTACGCCCTGCCGTCTCTAAGCAATTACTTATGTGCCAGCATCATTGTAAATCTGTGCTTTAGTATACTGTGAAAAGCAATTGAAGTCTTGCAGCAACTTAAACATAGAAACACTTATTAATACCTGCACTTACGGTGAAGGGACTTGAGTCTGCTTTGTTCAAGTGATGAGATCATTTGCAGAGCTTTCTAGTCAACGTGAACCTGACTGACAGGTCACTTAGGCTTTCAAGTCATCCCAGCAGACTACTGATGTGTCTCAACTGTTCCTTGGAACACCGCCGTCCTCTGCCAAGCAAAAAGGCATTAGCTAACGTTTTATCCTTGCCTTTGTAAGAAAGACTAGTGTTTAGACATGGAGATAAGGCCTTCTCCCTAAAACTCCGGCCCGCTGAAGGAAGGCTTCCACACGAGTTATGCTGCAGTTTGGCGAAGATCTGAGATGAAACTTTTATTTGGTTCTAGTCACTCCTCCTAACCGATGTGCAACAGCAAGCTCACACTTTGAAACAACTCAGAGCATCAGGTAAACTCTTCCTTGGGCACAGGAATAAATATTTTCAGTACCTTATTGACCCATCCAATATGCCTGTGTGGTTCTTTTCCTGTTGTGGGGACAGGGATAGTCCCTATAGATAGGGACAGAGCCACTATCTATGCCAAACTTTGTTTCACAGTAAAGTAAGGAGGTGCTTTTATAACGTTTTGCGGGTGAGGAATGGAGGCAGAAAAAGATGAAAAACTATATTCTGACCAATTACTGGGACAGCTGACGTGGACTTGAGGGTATGCTGGGCATCCACGTTCCGGAAAGCAGTGAGCAAGCCAGAACTCCTGTCCTCCAGGGCTGTCACGCCTGGCTCCCTCCACAGTCAGTGGGAAATGCCACTGCCACAGCACACGCAAAGCCAGAGTGTGCTGCACGTACAGTGATTTAACAACACACAGTCAGAGGAATGGAGCACGGGAGCTCATTTTTTTAAGCGACTCATGTTTCCTAACAGGTTGAAGTCTCCTCATGACATGAAACACCGTTCAACCTTCCCAATTTAGTACAATGCTTTCCAAAGTGCTTTATTTTATTATTATAATATTGACAGCGTCCTGCTTTGAAAAGCCTTATATGCTCTGGGGAAGAGCGACTTAGAAGCTGTAGGAACATAGCTATCACCAGTGTATTTGGCCCTTTCCCACGATAGTAACAGGTCAGTTAGCCCCCCATCACAATAAGCGCAATTGGAGTTATCTGCTGATAGATATCCTGCGGTCAGGGCTCTTGGAGCAATGGGTTAAAGATTCAAAAGGATCTCTCTGAAATTTAAACTTGTAATGGCTGCAGTACTGTGCAGTGATGTAAAATCAATGCAGATGCGAGCTTTAACGCAAAGGTAATGGGGAGGCAAAGACATAAATAAGGAAAACTACGAGTGAAGAAAGGGCTGGTAATAGAGGAAAGTGCAAAGCGAACACAAGGTGCTGTCATTTAGGATAAATAATGCTTAGCTCTTGCACAAGGCTTTTCAGACATGCAGCCTAACGTGCTCTAAAGATGAACTAATACCATTTTATGGTTGAGGAAACTGAGGCACAAAGAAGGGGTGCTGTTTACACGGGATCACATATTCCACGCCAGATGCAAAAGCAGACTTCAGGTTTCTCAGCTTCCTATTCCAAGCCCCACCGTGCTCTGCTAAAATGATTTGTTCTGCCATTTCTGCAGTCCTCCTCCAGATACACTTTGTCAGCTAACAATAAACCCAGCTTGCTGCTAAGGTATGGGTTTCCTTAGTCAGGAGGCCTATGTCTGTATTGATGTACTCCTTTTCCACACGCCGCTGGCTCTTTATTTTCAACATTTACACAGGTACAATAAGGTTTGTTACCTAGCTCAATACCAGGCACCTTTGCATAAGGCACGTGTCACAGCTGAATGCACACTGGAAGGGCTTAGATATGTATTCTAAAGAAGAGACATTTAGAAGTAAACCATAATGTCTATTTCTGTCCTTTAACATTTTTAAAGCCATTTCGTTCCCAGAATTACTGCAGCCCTCAGACAGGAAGGCCACACAGAGAGCTCCATTGCCCTTGTTGTCCTCCTCCACAGCCAGACAAAATACTCCAGCTGAAGGGTACTCCTGAAAAACCTGCTTTTTGCAGCTGATGTACCATTCAAACAATCTCTTTCCACAAGGGAAAATAACTTTGTTACAAGTTCAAATGTATTTTTTTTTTAAAAAAGGAAATATCTCAGTTTTGTATTTCTGTCCTGCCCTTTGTCCTTTCCCCATTCTATTTGATGCTGAATACATATATATATCTATTTTTTTTCACCTTTGCTCTTCCCTATAGCTCACTTTTTCTGTTCTAGCTTTCTAATCTTCTTAACTTCTGAAGTTGTTGTCTAATAAATGGGTAGCTATTAGCTCACTCAAAAATGGAGATGTGCCCCAAAATTAGAAAAGTGGAAAGTGTAAACACACACACACACACATACAGAGAGTACCTATGGCATTATCATTTTACCACATTTGATGATGAGAAAAAAAAGATGTATAGGAAAATATATTCTTCAAAGCCCCTTTTTAAGGTATTATAAACCCAAAGAATCCGCTCCGTTTTTAATTTCGCAAAACAGAAATAGCTTCCAAGAAAAGAAATTAATCCTCTTTAAAAAAAAAAAAAAAAAAAAAAAAAATCACCTCTACTGTTTCTCTTAACCTAAAATAAACATAAGCACCACTTATCTGTCATCATGCATTGTTTCTGCTTTCAGCTTGCTGGCAGCCTGCTACAAGCTCCTCTTGGGATTTTGCTTCTCTCTCAAAGCTAGGTAAGTGTAACTCTCCTGCTTCTCTTGGTGTCTAATCCATTATTTCTGGATTGAAGATTTTATGCTTTTCTCTCAACACCTGTCAAAGGCATTTCCTTCTCCAAAGCCACCATCCTCTCTTCTCCGATTAATCACTTTCATTCATTACCTAATCAATCAACAAATAAATGCTGATCTCTTTCCTGAGGAGGCAGTGGTAGAAGTCCAACTGGTGAGAATAAAAGTAATCTATTTGAACATAAAATTCCATATCAACTATTAAAACCCCCATTTGCCCAGACTCTCTAGGGTTCAGAGGCCTGCCTAAATAAAAATTGGTTTTCTGGGGATGGTACTGACACTTGTCAGAGTTTATAGCCCACTCACGGTTTTAGAAAGTTATTGTTAGTACCTGAAAGGAAGGTGGCCATTTAAAAGAAATGCTCCGCTTCAAAGACCCAAAGGGTCTTTCTAATGCTGTCCTATCTTTCCAACAGCTTCTGGTGCCATGGTTAGGGTTTGATAGATTGCTCACTTATCTAATTCTCACACGGTGACTCTGCTAACACTGAGAATACTTTTAAATCATCAATTTCTCCCATGGTTCTTGGGACAGGCCCCTATAGGATGCTCCTGAACAGTCTGGAGACTTGTACGAATGGACTCGTAGGTCTCTTCAAAATGCTCTTGCTGGAATATCTGTGGCCATGCAGCAGGGAAAATGTCCTCAGATGGGAATACTGGCAGGCTTCTCCTATCCAAGTTGTTGAGCATTCTCCGTCACTACTCAGTTACAGAAAACTATTTGTAGGGCACAGATTTTAAATCTCAGTTCTACAAATATTACTCTAAATGAGGGCAGGCATGTCAGCTATTTCTTCCCATCTTACGCGAATGGTATAGTAAGATTATCTGTGGTCCACAAATAATTTATCTTATTTCTTACCACTCAGACATCTCCCTCAATGTCAGAAGAAGGTCTGGGAGACGGGGAATATACACATTCAATAGCTGCTCTCTGGGTTGTTGGTATGGTAACATGCATCTTGCTTTGATCACCCTTTTCCACTCCTGACTTTCAAGATCATTTGTCTAACATGTGACAAGCCTATCCTAAATCCCAAATTTTAATAAGCTTGGAGCCTACAAAACACACCGATTCCCAAATTTGCCGATACCCCTTAAAGACTGCAAATTAGGTAACAGCTTTGTATTAAGTCTATCCACTAAATTGCATTGTCATACCGTGGAAAAAAAAAAAATAATCACAAAATAAGACCTGAGATTTGAACCTGCTTAAGCCAACACAGCTTATGTATTAAATGTGCCCGTGTACAATGGGGCCTATTCAGAATCATTTGCTCCAGTGCCTTCGTTCTTTGTCCTGTCAGACTAACCCAGGGCTTAAACTGCTTGCATCAGCTCCAGCTCTGCTCCCTCCCACGAGGTCCACAGCCATCGTCAAACCCAGGGAACAACGGTAAGCACAAGCACACCTCCGTGCTGGCTGCGGGGAGATCGCTCACATGCTTCAAGTAGAGCAGCTCCTTTGGAGCATCTCAAGCTTCAAAAGACAGCCATGAGCTTCCACTCATTTCTTTTCAGTTGTTCATATCGCTTCCAAGGCAGATGGATTTGGATACGGAGAAGACACAGAATAGGTGGGGCTTCTAAAAAAGCATAGTTTCCAGTTTCTCCTTGCTCCGTACCAGGCGTGCTATGTAGCAGGAGCATGGCCCGTCTGAAGGACTCGGTGGGCTGTAGACAGACGCAAGAACACGGTCCCTGTTTGCAGAGGCACTGACAGGGGAAGAGCCTTGTTGGGCAGACACTCCAAATTTGGATAGAGTTGGAAATAGAAATAATGACTCCCTGTCTGATGGGTTAACAGCCAGACAGCGCACTATTGTAAACCACTCTGAGATCCTTGGATGACAAATAAATGGGTAGGCACAAAATATCAGCAGTAAACCCTGACAGTAGCAATTTCTATCCAGTGAGATGATAGAAATCCAGTCAAGCGCTCTGCCTTCTAGTGGTGATCGACCCAAAGATTCAGCAGGAAATCTGTGAAGCTTTTCAGAAGTCAGGACACTTTACAGTTTCAAAGAAGTGTTCCCCTTTACAGGTTACTGTGAGCCAGGGACATCCATCAGACCTTTCTGTATGTGAGAGGATGCACCTTGCTCTCCACCATCCCACAACAAAAGCAAACAATTGTGGCTCAGGGAGGGCAAACAGTTGGGCAGCTTTGACAGAAAAAGCCAAGGATGGCAACCTAGTCCCCCCTTTTGACTTTGCAGCATCAAATACCTTTCAGTTGCCCCATTTCTTTATGCAAGTCAAACAGGTATCAACCGCACCTGGTTGCACACAAAGGCAAGAACCTCTCTTCAGAAGATCTAACATATCAAATTTCTCCCCCGCTTATACAAAGTCTTTCTTTGTCTGTCTCCTTCTTGATGGGGCTCCTGATTTTTTTTTGCTTGATACGTTTTCCCGTGCACTGCCTGATCACTGACTCTTCAGGGCACAGCACACATCCAACGGCATTTTCCTTTCCGATTTCTATTTTATTGTTTGTAGCAGATCCCATTGCTCCAAAGTTAGGATACGTGAAGATATAAAGTCAGACCCTCAAAAAATGCCCACATCTTAATGCAGTGAAACAGCCCAAACCACAACCAGATGTTGCAACTCTTTGGAGTGTTCCCTTTCTGGCTCCATTTAGTGTTCACTTAAACAGCCTCTGTAATTTGCAAACAGTACTCAAACTTTTCTGTTTGCTACATGGGATGCTCCTGAGGGCTAGGATGTCCTGTCCTCACCTATGTGCAGTGCTTTGTCCTCTCTCTCCAGCGTTACATCAGAAATGGTAAAAACAAGCAGCTTCTACGTCGGGGTGTTTGCAGTGGGACAGAAAGCTGTGCATTCCCAGGAATCACCTGCTCATTTCCCCCGCTTCTTACCTTGTTCACATTCTCAAATTGAAACCATTTCCCTGAGCAGGCAAAACGCAAGAGGGTGCTTCGCTCCCCTCCGAGACCACGAGGAGGAAGCTGTCTGCTCTTTAGCACTTGCTGAATACAAATACTTTCCTCGGGTGAAGTGGCTCCTCCCCAATCCTTCAATTTGACAATGATGTCCTAAGTGCGGCAAAGTTGTTATGCTTCTCTCACCCAAGGCACTCAAATCACGAGTATTTCAGTGGGGGAAAGGTGAGCCAGTTTGAAGAAGTTTGGAAGAAAGACAGGTGACAGCCCATCCCTAGAACCTGACCTGAGCAGCTTGTGAGAGTTTGAAGGAGCGCTATGATTATATCTTACCTCATTAGCTTTAATTCCCCTGCTTCTGCATACATCCCACAGGCTGCGTAAAGCTCTCCGTGGAAAGGAAACCTGGTTCAGAAGGGGAGGAGGCCATGCCCTTGGGACACCAGGAATAGTGGAACCTCTGGAGAGGGGACGTAGTGCTCAGACTCTCCGGAGGAGCATGCACAGGTCACGGGGAAGGGCCACAGCGGTGCCACCTGCGCCCGCGTGAAAGATGGGCTGTTGTTCCAATGGACGTTATGGACTTGACGCTGAAATTGCCGTGCCAGGTTCCCTGGACTGTGCTACGCGTGAAATCAAACTAGATGATCCCTTCTAGCCTTAAAATTTAGCTACAGTAAAATCTTATCATACTTCCCTTTTTCCCTTAATGTAAGGAATATTTCTTCGCAAAGCCCAGCTACGTTTTTTCTTCAGTTGAAGAGAGCCAGCTTTTTTTGCTGAGAAAATTCAGAGGTCATTTCTCTTCTCTGAGATTTACTACTTTTTGTCACTCACTCTTTGAGCCATAAGAAAAGAAAGTGTCTGTCTTAAAACCCGCTCTCACCGACTAGAGCACAGCTATTCCGGGTGCCTTGCGAGAATGGCTCCCAGCTTTTTTTGGGCAGCTGTATCCTTTTACAAACCAGAAACCCCTCCATCTGTGTGTGTTGCCTCCCTCTTTTTGAACTTGGTGGTTTGACATGAGCGAGGTTTTGAGTAGCCTAAACAATGCTACCGGTGAGATCACACAGATGATCTCTGAGACAGGGATTGGCATCATAGGCTATTCCTCATACCGGAGATCAGCAGCAGCAGCAGCGCAAATGTCTGGGAAGCCATTTTATAGGTTGATGGTAATGATTTATAGCATTACCACAGCTGCAGTCTCTCTGAAGCAAACAGTTGAGTGCGTTTTGCTAAAACTTTATAAATATCACAACTTCAGCCAGTCTTAATAACAGTCTCATCCTCCCACACGCGAGGGAGTCAGGTCATCCAGTCAAAGGTCAAGTAAAGGCTGACTCTTCAGAAAATGTGTGTTACTCTGTGAGGCAAAGGTGATTTGTCTCAAACCTTTGGCAGGCTGGTAAGGAAACAGCACGTAGATGCCCAGCAAGAAACCTTCCCTAGGCATGCTAGTGACAGGAGCCAGGACTAATGGACAACCGATACCTCGCCTCCACTCCTGGGAGTCCAAACACGGTGACTGCCAACAGGAGAGTATCTTGTGCTCTCAGTAAGGGAAGCCACCATCTCAAAGGGCTAAGAAAAACAGTGGGATTGAACCACGCAATTCCTCTACGTCCCTAACGGCGAAGGGGCCAGAACTTTGCTCTCATTTCATACCTGCACATGCAACCCAGACCAAATACGAGCAAGGGTGTCCGCACGCTCAGGTAGCTTCCCTGGGAGCCAGCTGGTTGGCCAGGGAGAAGTGGGAGCCATGTTACATGACATCTATTTATTTTATGTATTTATTTATTCATTTTCTATCGAGGACACACTAATCTTCAAAAAATCATCTTCTCAGAAGCTGCGAAATACATTTTCCAGTCTTGTTGACCCTTTGGCTTTGTGGAATCGCAGTCTGATATATTATCTGATAATCATATTACATACCTGAATGCTGCCTTTCATCCATTCCCTGGTGCGGGTTGGTTACGAGTCACACGAAATGAATACCGATTGGGTGGCATTTACACGCCACGCATCCTGACTGGCTACATACGCGAGAGCATGAAGGTCACCCACTGAATTGTTTTGTGCTTTAGTCAATATTGTCCCATGTGCTCCAGCAGCCCTGTTTTCAGAGAGAATTATCTAATTGAAAACCAAATCTCTGCATCAGAATGCCAGCCAGGAGGCTCACCCAGGTCCCTCCTTTTCTCTGCGCCACAACCACTTGTATTTGATACTAACAACTCTCATCTTTACCAGGGAAAAAAATAGAACGAGAGCTTATTTGAACACTCCACACGAGATAGGTGGAAGCTGAAATGGCAAAGATGGGAGGGGTAAGCGTGGTTTCTAAGGAGCTGAAAAAAAGCCGGGGAAAAGGCTAGCAATAAAAAATAGTCCCATGAATATTGATGCAGATCTTTAAAAAATATAGGTTTGTGTTTGTGTTCTTTTTGTGGTTGCTTTTCAGACTAATTCTCATGCCTTACCCTCAAGGAGCCCCAGTGACTCAATTTGACAAATGCTGTGGAATATCTGAAGTAAGCAAGCTCTGTATTTGTACATGTATTTGCGCCGCAACCCAACCCTAAACGATTTTTGTGCTTACCATAAACGTATATCTGTTCCATCCCATCCCATCAAAAAGACCAGAAGTGCCTTAGAAGTACATCAGATCTAAAATTCTCGTGGTCGATGTCATGGAGACATTTCTTTCAGGAAAAAAAAAAGAGGCGGCACAGGAAGATCCTTGGCTTATGCAGTGTCAGACAGGAGGGCAGGGACAGACAAGAGCACAGAACCCAGGACATGAGTGCTAGCGTTTCAGTGAAGGACCATTGAGGATCTCTTGCAAAACGGCCGTTAATTTATTGAGCATGTGAGCAGCTAAGAAGAGTGATGAACCTTGCCAAAGATCTGCCCACACACCTCAGCCACGGGTCACCCCTGCGCTTTGGCTAACCTCCCCGCGGCACAGCAAAACCGGTCCCGTTCCAACAACTGCCACTCAGCTTCATCCCAGCTACAGCCGAGGGACAGAAATTACAGGGAGGAAATTTAACCATCTTCTCTGATTTCCTCTGTGTAGGGGTAAAAAATAGCGAGCCAGAAAACACAGATGATTGCATAATTGGTTATCAATGAGCGCCAAGGGCAGCAGCAACTGTTTGCACTGAGAGAAAAAGCTCTGGTGGTGCATGATGTCAACATTGATCTGCTTTACCAACAGAAGGAGCCATCCTTCCTGCACAGGGTGAGGTGCTAGAGACAATTATCCAGCAAACACGGAGCGGGGAAGTGGCTGATCTGCCCAACCAAGAGACGCCTGCTGCTTTCCTTGCTGGTGCCATTATATTGCTACGGAGATAATACCTACCGCAAACCTGCCTGCTGTATGCTATGGGTGGTGGGGCTGCAGCACAGGGCCAAAAGCTTCTCCATCGAATCGAACTCTGCTGATTCAAAAATGAAAAGCACTTCCCTGGAATTTACACCAGGATCCCAAGCAGCTGAGGGGGACTGGGGAAGCCCCAGAGAAGCAGGTGCCATTAGGTGCTCCATGTTTCCAAACCTTCTTTGTGCCTCTCTGGTGAACTTTAATGGCATAGACCTGGGGCTCTTCAACTTGCTCTTCTTTATCTCCCACTGCTTTGTTCTTACTTCCCTCTTCCTAACCCCAAATAAGATATCTTGTTTTCACTCCTTTCTCTGCCCTGATTCAGTTCACCTCTGCTTTTCCTCCTCTGCCAAAGCACGGGTCTCTTCCCCACCTCCCGTTCTGTATCCATTTTCTTTGGTTAGCTCCACGCATACCATCCCCTCCGCTTTTTCCTTTCGCTCTCTGCATCCACATCTTCCTTCCTCCGTGCTCTCTCCCTCTGTCTTTCATCCTCTTCTTTGCCACCTGCCAATTCCAAGCCTGTCTGTGCTTTCCAGTTCTTTTCTTCCCTGATGCCATTTAAATTATTGGTCGATTCTCTGCTCGCTTTCCTCTCTCTCTTCCCCCCTCCTCTCTCCCTCAGGGACTCAGGCTTGTCTCTCCCCATTTGTTTCAGGGATGCGGTTGCTGTGGGTTTTTAGACATTTGCAGGTTTGTTTGTTTTTATCATCACACCCCTCTCTTGCTGTTAGCTGCCTGTCACTTCACTTTCCTCTTTCTGCCTACCCCAGCCAGAGCATCATTATGTCCTTTCTCTGTCTCAGCCCATCATTTCCCACAGAGGCCATTATTATTAACCATGCCGGGAGATGTACGAGCAGCGGTCAGCGGGGTCAGCAGGGCTCCGTTTCAAATTGATGGGAATCAGAAATGGAAGTGGCACAGCAGGCAAAGGGAAGCGCCAAGTGGAAAGGGAGCAATGGCACCTCGCAGGCTGCCGCCGCGGAGGGAGAGCTGGCAGCCGAGCCGGAGGGGTCTCCGGCACTCGCACCCTGACAGCCGCACCTTAATTAACGGCCCCCATCGAAAAGCCGGCTGCAGCCAGCGAGTGTGAAGGATTCTCAGTGATCCAGACGCTGCCTGTTGCGCTGTAGATCAAGCCTCGTTTTACAGAAACACATCTCCGTCAGCCTCCTGACATCTCCAGGCCAGACAGAAATTCCTTTCAATTAAAGAGTTTGCAGGAGGAGCCCATTACTGTGCCAGGCATCTCGAGTGCAGGAAGGGAGTGGAAGAGCAGCTGCCAGCACCGAGCGGGGAAAAAAGGAGGGAAGAGTCTATGAATATTGGTTTCTGACATTGATACGGGGAGAAGAGTTGAATCCCAGGGCGATGCGGTGGTGGGAAGAGGGGAGAGCATCTCTGACAACTGTATTGTGCCATGGTGGGGGATATGGCCTGTCACAACCGCCAAAATTGATGGAAATGTTTTGTGTTTACAGATAGAGGAGGGGCTTGCTCTTCCCTGCTCTGGAAAGCAGAGAAGGGCAAAGTGCAGAAGACATTCGGTGGCTGGGAAACTCGGTCTTCAGGCCTGATCAGCCTTGAATCCCACAGCAGTGCTTATTTAATTTAATGAGCTACAGAGCCAGCAGCAGGGGAAGCCTCAGTCTTGGTGTCCTCAAGGATGCTGTTTGTGAAACGTCAGCATGCTGGGTTCCTGCTGCTGATAGGCATCATATAGGGCAACCTTCTTCCCCCCACGGGCGTCTGCGCCAACTACCGCTCTTTCGCTCTCACAGCCCCCAAACTTCCAGCACCGGGCATGAGAAGCGGCTCCAGCAACACTCCTGTCCCGAGCACCACATTTATAGGGCAAACACTTCGGAGATTGCCGTACTCCTCTCGGGAACAGCCTCTTGAGACAGCGAATGTTCTTGTCTTCTTGCGCAACACCTCAGTACAAGCTGCGCTCTCTTTTAGATACTTACAGGGGCTGCATGGTTTTAATAACCCTGCTCTTTCACACCTTTGCGAGTCCAGGAATTTAAAGTAAAGTTCCCTTTTAAAATGGCCTTCAGAACACTGAAAAATGCATATGGGAAAGGATCGCTTAAAATTGCTCAACGAGCTCTGCTGCCTTTCCCCCCAGGCATCATTTAGTTATTGCCTGCATATAAATTAGGCAGGCTTTGACAGAAGAGCTATTGACAAGGGTACCTCACTCCGTTTTCTTTTCCTGACCCGGGGAATTCTGGAGAGGAAAGAGCCTATGTTACAAATGGTCAGAAAAAGAACAGCCAAGTAACAAAGGGATTGCGCTGGTACGTGGTTATTTGCCTCATCCTCACCTCGACTAGGCTGATGTCTAGTAAACAACAGCTAGCACGTGGTCCTGTCTTCCAGTTTGCAGGCTAGCCAGCTAAATCAGTAGCCTTTGCTAACGTTAGTATTTTGACAGTACTTTTCTATTTAAAGTCACTTTCAGAAAAATCTGTTCCGGACAACTCCCCTGAACAAAGCTGTCTCCTTGTGAACCTATTTCCAGCATCTTAATGATGATGCACACCATTTGCCACAGCAATGTGAAGACGGGTCCAAGTAGATTCTGTTTACAACCTTAAATCTGAATTTCCAAGCTAGGGTTTGAGAGGGGGAAACAGGGAATTTGCAACATTGCTGCCTAGATTTATTGACACTGTATAACCATTAGATTAAAAAAAGAATTGGCAAAGGGAGAGACAGCATTCTGGCAAAATGGAGTGATGTGACAAAGATCAGCAAAACAAGTGAGACCACAGTCACAAGGCAATATTTGCCACTAGCATATTCACTTTTAGGCTGGAAACATGCAACCTCCCTGTTTGGGTACAATTCCCTGTCCAATTTCCAGACGCTGACATCCTGGCCATGAAGGCTGTAAACCTTGAGGAAATCTTGATGCTTTTCCAAACTATATGAAAACAACGCTGATTACATAACTGAGCTTCCCCCCCACCCCCACCCCACTTTTTGTCATCAAAGTCATCCTTGTCAAGAGCAACTGATTAAAATGCAGTTGGGGCTTATAAACCAAATTATAAGATGAGAAATTGCTGGGAAAAGGTTCCACACATGAAACCCAGCTCAGTTTGACTCATTCTCTCCTCCAAGCTCTGTAATACATACTTTCCTGAAAAAACTGTTCCCTGAACACAAATTAAGGACTTTGAGGCATCTGAGCTAATTTTTTTTCTGCAGGGAAGTATTTCCTGTGAGAAAGCTTAATCCTTGAGTGATCTGGGTCCCGATACACACCCCCATAGCATCAAGTCCACAGATAATGACAACCACAACCCCATTATATTTTAGCATAAGCTAGGCCAATAACATGGGAGGTCTTAGGCAAATATATGCATCATTTTGGAAGAATTTTAAATGTAGACGTTTTTTAAATGCCTACAAGCTACTGTGTGGGCAAGGAACTTCATAGTGGTCATAGTGTTTTCTGGAAGAGAGCTGCAATAATGAAATACTTCAGCATCCGCATAACCAGAACTCGTGAAAAACATTCACCCTTATAGAGAATAACCTTTTCCAGTATGGCTGGGGATTGAAGCCAACAACTATGTGCAAATTACAAGAAGCCATGAAAAAAGTTAGAAAAACATCTAAGGAATGAAATCAATCCATTTTCTCAAGCTGTCCTCTGCTCAACACCTCAAGAGTGGTCTGAAACTTTTCAAGATGCTTCTAACTTGGTTTAAATTAACACAGATAGTTTTTCAGACAGATCAGGTTTGACTGAGTAGCCTAGATTTGGAGGCATGGGTAGGTGGCAAGAAGTGTGTTACAACTTTACTCTGTGAAGAGTGCGGTCTCTTCAAAAGGCAGAGACACTTGGTTTTCCATTTAAGACACGGCACATTTTATTTTGACTACAGCAGCCACAGGAGTACTGGGGAAAAGACAATTTTATATGGCAAATCAGCTGACTAGGTGGCTCACACACTCTCACATACATATGCAGATGGCATTACTTGTCTGCTGGGATATCGATAACGCCCTAAGAGATGTACACACACGGAGTATTTTCTTAAAAGTGACTAATGCCTTAAATGACATACTCTGATACCAAGCAATGTCTGATCATTTTTTAAAGGCATTTGATTTACAAACAAATCAAGTTTCTGAAAAATACGCAATGCCAGCTGTCACACGAGGAAGGAAGGAGAGCAAAGACAGATAGATAGATGAGGGAGATGGTCAGCCGACTTTTGGGTAGGATCTGCTACTTATCAGATACAGGAATAAGGGAAAGTAAATACCAGCAAATCATAGAATGGTTTAGGTTGGAAGGGACCTTAAAGATCATCTAGTTCCAACCCCCTGCCATGGGCAGGGACACATTCCACTAGACCAGGCTGCTCAAAGCCCCATCCAGCCTGGCCTCGAACACTTCCTGAGCTTTGCACTCTGAGGACATAAATCCTTCCCTCCCAGATAAGGCAGAAGTGCCCGATGTGCCAGGAGGAGCAAGGAAAACCACGTGCTAGACCTCACCTTAACGAACAGGAGGCAGAGACAGGCAGAGCTGAGTTTGCTTGGCAGTGGTAGCATCTCAAGGCTTCCCACAGCAGTTCCCTGCTGAAAACCCCCCAATACTTAGTTCTGACCCCCCAGACTGCTAACTATGCCAGCACGTTACTGCTTTAACACTGATTTGCCGGAGCTGCCCCTGCCCGCTGCAACCTCCCGTGACTACCCAACGCTGCCGTACGCTGCTTTGCTGTGGCTTCGGTAGAGCTGGCTGCGCTCTCCCTCTTGACACGACCCAACGTGTTCACACCTCATCGCTCCACGCAGCTGGGTGGATTAGATGTATCCTGCGGCGTTACCAAGAAAAGATGACTTCACTCTGAGTACTAGACCTAGCGAGGGATAGCAGGGAGTCAAAGCTTCCCCGACGAGGGAGAAACACAGTCTTATGCAGAGAGGGGGACTTGGGACATTCAGTCTCCAGCTCATATATCAGCCTAGAGACTGGAGAAACACCTTCACTTCCAAACACATTCATGATTCCCAGACTGTCAGGAGAAAACCAGACAAGGGGCAACCCTGGGCTGCTTTTAAAACATTTCTACATTGATTCCTCCTTGAGATACAAAGCAGTGAGTGAGATGAAATCTCCTCTTACTCAAGCCTTATTTTTCATAATTATGCATCTTTAGTGTTTCATAACGACCAATTTAATCACTTTTGCCGTTTAGAGGGCTATAACAGCCAATCATGGTAATGGGCTTGGTATTTGGTAGGAACCATTTAACGCCCAAGAGCCCTTGTTCTGAGCCACTTGATGCCACTTAAGTTTGACAGACAGACTCTCATTAGCACAAGTTGCAAAACCTCTCAGATGAAGCTCATTTCTTTTAAACAAACTCTGCTCAGTGATCCCCAAAGTCTCCGAGTGAGGAAATTTTTAGCTCACTTCAGATCCATGCAGGTCTGTGGAAATTAATCAGCATATTTTGCCGTGCTGGGGGCTTTCTATGAAATTCTCAACCTTTCCTCCTCGCAGTTGTTCTCTCGTACCTTGCACAGAAGCTCTGCTCCCCTGTGGCCAGCCGGTGCCTGTCTCCTGGAGGACCACCGGGGGTTACATGACCTTTCCTTTTCACACGTAACCCTCTTGATGAGCTTCTGCTCCATGCTGACCAGCCTGCACCTGCCTCTACGGGACAGCTCTTGCAATACAATTGTTTCTTGCTGGGGATAACCGAATACACGTTGGAAACCTTTAAAAATATCTACAGTTTTCTGGCGGCTGCTAAAAATGCTGCCCTTGCCTTTGCCGTTCCTGCCACCCCATCCGTTCTTCGGAGAGTGATCCACAATGCAAAAAATAAAGCTCAGGGCATCCAAACTCCTTTAGACGCTCTCAAACACGCATGCAAGTCTGCACCCCAAAACTCACAAGATGCCCAACAGATCTGATGACACTCATAGTTCAACAATGCTGAATATTTGCTTCAAATGCAACCAAAGCAGACCTCCCTACGTAGCTGCAAGGACGAGCAGTGGGATAGCAGGGGGTGCTGCAGGTCCTGTTTGCCAGACACATGGACGGAGGCTTGTGAGAAATCTAAGACTACTGCAGTAAGGGTAGGCAGGGAAGGACAGAGGTTTTTACTCAAGGACTTACACAGCAGAAGGGATGGTTTTCCCTCAAAGGACTTTGTGTTCAATGGGCGGGCTAACGACTCAGCATTACAATCAAGAAAGGATGTCAGATCTACGATGTGTGGTTTAAACCCCTTGAATCTGTTCACTTCTGCAATGTTCCCTAAGAACGGATTTGCCCTTTATATTTTCCTCTCTTTCCCATTATATCGCAACCATTGTACGTGCAATGAGACTGAAAGTTGTAAATGTAGGACTGCTAAAAGGGAAATACATTGATACGTGAACAGTTACCTCCTGGGTGACAAAAGAAAGGCATATTTTATGGCACAGCCTGATGGGACAGAGTAACATCTCACCCTGTGCGCAGTCAGGAATGCTTCAGAAAGGCAACTAGGCAAAAAACACAGTAAGTTGAGCTAAAGGAGTTAAAATCAGTCCTTAGAAAGGAAAACCCCGTACTCAACACTACTTGCAGCTAACGTCAACATCTTCCACGCCTATTGCTTTCTGACACGTGAAACGGTGACCTGAGAGAACAGATGGTGGGTTGCCCTGTATCTAAACAGTCTAAATGGACCCTGTGCCTAAACCACCGTGTTTGGTTCAAGTACAACTAATACAGTATTCTCAGTGCCATAATTAAAACGGACTCTGTGTTTCACCAGGCACACACAGACAAAACCACAATATTACAAGACAGTGTGTGTACCTGTCCAAAGCTGAAGAGAGCATTAACCAATGTTCTGATATATTACTTGAGAAATAGCCTGATGCCCCTTAATTAGAGGCTGCCTGCTAAGGTACACTCAGCAGGAGAAGAGTTAAGGTTGCATTTGTAACCTTAAATCTCACCTTACCTGACTTGCGAGCGCTTAACTGTGCAACTTTAATGTGTTCTTATCAGAGCATTTTTATCGAGCCGTTATTAACATCAGTTAGATACAATCTAGCATCTCCAGATCCCCTTCTCCCCAGCCGTTACCTGAGCCACACATAACATGCGATTCAAAGGAAGCATTTAACTCAACCTCTGCTATCGTTCTCCAGACACCCAGTGCCACTAATTCCCTGGCAGCTTCCTTAGACAGGACTGGAGTTTTGGTTACTATCTTCCATGCCCTCGGCCAGCCTGCGCATTCAAGGAAATCCTCTACTGATAATTAATAAGTTCCCCTGACACTGGCTGCTCATTAATCTATTATTTTACTCCTCTAATTACTTTTGTCTGTTCGAGTTAACAGTCTCCTTCCCTCATCCTTCCTGGGTCTCACACAGGAGATGCTGCATGGCAAATGTGACTTTTCTTTGTCCCCAAGTCCCTTACAGCCTCTGCTCTGCGCATGGACTCCGAGACCCATCCCGGCATTTCCTGAGGCACAAGGTGGCCTTTCGTTTGGAGTGACTTGCCTCTCCATATGCCTGTATTTCACCCAAGTTCTGGTACGTGCAGCTCCAGGCTTTTGAGCTGGGGCTTGCTGAAGGAACATCTAGGGAACGTGGGCTTCCCATCTCCACCTGTATCATCCCCTGGCAAGCTCCCAAGGGTGACAAGGAATCCTCCTCACAGCAGTCAAGTGGTTGTAGATCTCCCCACAGGAAATAAGGGCACTTACAATTTCACAGCGCAAGGACCATCCATCTATATATGCCCCGACTTCCTTTTACAAAAGAAGCTTCTACCCAAAGACTAACAGTCAGCACAAATTAACTTTAAGTCCCTTGGGCAGAAAGGAAGACAGAAGCAGGAACCAATTATTTATTTGCTTGGAAGATGCCCAAGTACAGCAGAGATAAATGCAGTAGATACAAGTGAGCATGTCAGACAGAGGCTGGAGTTGCAAAGTTTGGAGCCTGATCTGAGCTTCTGCAGTTCAGGGTGTTTCTGAAATTTTGTCTCTTACCACGATTGACACTAAAAATACTTATTCTCCATCTCTTTCATGCAGCTGTAGTTCAGGCTGTACAGACAGGCTTTCAACAGCTGTACAGATCCATGCCCCACAGTCAAAGGATGGCAGATACAATGCGACTCAGGATACTGTCTGTCTTCTCCTCTGCTGTTATTTTTCATGCGTACTGCTATGTTTCACAATTCTACCATTAAGGAAATGCAAGCCTTTGAGGTTGGTGCATAATGCTGGTAAACATCAAAAAGCTTACCTGTGCAGCAAAATGCATGCACAGACACCAGCATGGTGAACATACAAATGAACACATAGTAAAACGCTCACAAATAATGCATACAGCAGCGTGCGCCTGCATACTTATGTGGCTTTTACAGATCTACAAGCTGCACAGCAGGTAAGGATGGTGGTAATGACATATCCTGACCGTTACGGTACACGTACTAAGATGACCCTGCCAGCAGTTCTCA